>NC_041388.1:195346080-195429394 GCF_002162155.2 Triticum dicoccoides
GGGGGCCCGGCTCGGGCCTGAGCGGGCCGGCGCGGGTGGCGGCGCGGCGATGTGGGGCTGCGGCGGCGGCCAGTAGGATGGCGACACGTGGCGGCGGCACTCAGGTCGGACACGTCCGGCTCGGCAGACTTTGTCCGGCGGCGGCGGATCTAGGGTTACGGGGGAGAGGATCCGGGAATTTCGTGGAGGGGTCAATTTATAGGCATAGGAGGAGCTAGGAGAGTCCAAATGAGGTACGGTTTTCGGCCACGCGACCATGATTGAACGCTTTAGATGATGGAGTAGAGTTTGGTGGGTTTTGGGCCAAATTGGAGGGGTGTTGGGCTGCAACACACACGAGGCCTTTTCGGTCCCTCGGTTAACCGTTGGAGTATCAAACGAAGTCCAAATGGTACGAAACTTGACAGGCGGTCTACCGGTAGTAAACCAAGGCCGCTTGGCAAGTCTCGGTCCAATCCGGAAATGTTTAATCCCCACACACGAAAGAAAGCTAGAAATGACCATCGGAGGAGAACGAAGCGTCGGAATGCAAAACGGACAACGGGGAAAATGCTCGAATGCATGAGACGAACACGTATGCAAATGCAATGCACATGATGACATGATATGAGATGCATGACAACGACAACAACACACGGAGGCAAAACTCGAACCCGAGAAAATAAAATAACTTAACACCGGAAACGGCAAGAGTTGGAGTACAAATAAGGAAAGTTACATCCAGGGTGTTACATTGTCATCCCAACTAGATCCATAATATAGCGCACAGGCTCTTAACATGTCCTCCAGAATCTGGTTGACTCTCTCGGTCTGTCCATCCGTCTGCGGGTGAAACGCTGTACTGAACTCCAATCTCGTTCCCAAAGTCTGGTGTAGCTGATGCCAAAACTTTGAGGTAAATTGTGTTCCGCCGTCTGATACGATGGTCCTCGGAACTCCATGCAGACATACAATCCTGGACATATATATCTTGGCCAACTTCGCACTTGTATATGTGGTTTTCACTGGGATAAAGTGAGCCACTTTGGTCAAGCGATCAACTACTACCCATATAGAATCATATCCTGATTTGGTCCTGGGAAAACCGGTGATAAAATCCATGCCAATTTGTCCCACTTCAATTCGGGTATCGGCATAGGCTGTAACAATCCTGCTGGCTTTTGATGCTCTGCCTTCACTCTCTGACATACATCACATACGGCTACATACTCGGCGATATCCTTCTTCATACCAGTCCACCAGAACTGTTCCTTCAAATCCAAATACATCTTGGTGTTTCCGGGGTGTATCGAGTAGGGTGAGTCATGAGCCTCCTGAAGTTTTAACTTCCTGATCTCTGGGTCATTGGGCACGTATATCCGGTCCTCAAACCATAAGGTATCGTGCTCATCCTCATGAAAACCTTTGGCCTTTCCTTTTCTCATTTTCTCCTTTATCCCGGCAATCTCCTTGTCATCCTTCTGAGCATCTCGAATCTTTCCCAACAATGTAGAATGTACCTCCATTGTTGCAACAAAACCTCTAGGAACAATTTCCAAATGTAGTTCCCGGAGATCCTCTTCTAACTCCTTCGGCAATCCCGTGCTTATTAGGGTATTAGCATAGCTCTTCCGGCTCAAGGCGCCTGCTACGACATTAGCCTTTCCTGGATGATAATGAAGCTTCATGTCATAATCCTTTATAAGCTCCAACCATCTTCTCTGCCTAAGGTTCAGCTCCTTCTGGGTGAAAATGTACTTCAAACTCTTATGATCCGTGTACACATCACAACGATTTGCAATAAGGTAATGCCTCCAAGTCTTCAATGCATGCACTACGACTACTAGCTCCAAATCATGTGTGGCATAATTCAACTCGTGGTGTTTTAGCTGTCGCGAGGCGTACGAAACAACTCTCCCGTCCTGCATAAGCACGCTTCCAAGTCCTAAGCGAGAGGCGTCGCAATACACTTGGAATTCCTTATGTATATCTGGCAGTGTCAGTACTGGGGCTGTAGTCAAACGTTTCTTCAACTCCTGGAAACTTGCCTCGCAATCTTCCGTCCATTTAAACTTACTATCCTTCTTCAATAGTTCAGTCATTGGCTTCGCAATCTTGGAAAAATTCTCGATGAATCTCCGATAGTATCATGCGAGCCCAAGAAAATTGTGGATCTCGCTAACTGAAGTGGGTGCCAACCATTTAGTGACTGACTGAACCTTGCTGGGGTCTACTGCTATACCCTCTCCTGATATAACATGTCCAAGGAATCTGACTTCCTTCATCCAAAACTCGCATTTGCTGAACTTGGCATACAACTGGTGTTTCGTGAGTTTCTCGAGAACTAATCGCAAATGCTCCTTGTGCTCCTCTTCATTCTTCGAATATACCACTATATCATCAATAAACACCACAACAAACTTGTCCAAATACTCCATGAATACCTTGTTCATCATGCTCATGAAATAGGCAGGGGCGTTAGTCCGTCCAAACGACATGACCGTATACTCATATAATCTGTACCGTGTGGTGAATGCTGTCTTTGGTATATCCTTCTCTCGAATCTTCAACTGATGGTATCCCGATCGCAAATCGATCTTCAAAAACACCTTAGCTCCTTGTAGTTGGTCAAACAGATCATTGATCATCGACAGTAGGTACTTGTTCTTAATCGTCACTTCATTCAAGGCCCGATAATCAACAACCATTCTTAGGGATTTATCCTTCTTCTCAACCAAAAGCATTGGGGCTCCCCAAGGTGATGAACTCCTTCAAATGTAACCTTTCTCCAATAACTCCTTGATCTGTTTCTTAATCTCCTCCAGATCATTCACGGGCATCCGATAGGGTCTCTTGGATATTGGCCCTTTACCTGGCAATAGCTCTATAAAAAACTCAATGTCTCGATCCGATGGCATGCCTGGTAACTCCTCTGGAAAAACATCCGGGTAATCCTTCACTGCAGGCACTTCCTCCTGAACAACTCCCATGAGGATATTCACTTGGCTCCTCCTAGGCACGTGCCTAGATACATACTTAATCCTTTTTCCCTCCGGGGTGGTGAGATAAATCGACTTACTAGCACAGTCAATACTTCCTCCATACTTTAACATCCAGTCCATGCCTAATATCACATCCAATCCTTGTGACTCCAAGATAATTAGGTCGGACGGAAAAACATGTGTGCCAATGGTTAGGGGTATCTGGTTGCACCATCGACTAGCCATATACTCTACTCTGGGTGAACTTACTAACAGAGGGGTCCTAAGGGTTTGGGTCGGTAGTTTAAACTTATCCACAAATTCCCTTGATATGTATGAATGCGATGCACAAATATCAAAAAGAACAAGAGCGGTAAATGACTTAACCCAAAACTTACCTATAACCGCGTCTGGCTGCTCTTCAACCTCCTCCACGTTAATGTGTTTCACTTGTCCTTTGTTGAATGGATTGGGCTTCTTCCCAGCGCTCCCATTTCCGTTTCCATTCTTTCCTTCAGGGCACTCCGTGGCATAGTGTCCAGTCTTCCTGCACTTAAAGCAAGTAACGTGACTTAGGTCTCTTTTGGCGGGTGTGGCTGGATTGGGGCGGTTCTGATTGTTGTTGGCTCCGTTCCCATTCCCATTCTTAGAACCATTGTGTTTATGCGATCCTCCTCCGGTGTGGTTATGACCTCCATGGTTATGAACAAGTCCTCCCGAGTTCGGGGTTACGGCTCTTAATCTACTGCTGCTTCCCTTCAATCATAAGAGCCTTATCTACCAACTCCTGGTAGTTGGTGAATGTTGCCACCATCAACTGCATACTCATCTCATCATTCAGCCCTTCCATAAACTTCTCCTGCTTTGCGGCATCTGTGGCCACATCATCAGGGGCATAGCGAGATAACTTGCTAAACTCATCCACGTACTGAGCCACAGTACGGTTCCCCTGGCGTAAGTTGCGAAACTCACGCTTCTTAATACTCATAGCTCCAGTTGAGACATGGGATGTGCGGAAAGCTTGCTGAAATTGGTCGCATGTCACTGTGGCTATAGGGTAGGTGACAGTGTAATTCTTCCACCATGATGTTGCTGGTCCATCCAACTGATGTGCGGCAAAACGCACCTTCTTAGCATCAGTACATCCTGCAGTGGTTAACTCCCTTCCAATCCTACGGAGCCAATCATCTACTACTATAGGCTCGGTGCTACTGGAAAGCACCGGCGGCTGCAACCTCAAAAATCGGGCTAAGTTGTCAACTGGTGGTGGTGGTGGTGGTGGATTGTTGTTGTTGTTGTTTCCTTGGTTCTGAACTAACAACTGCATCAGGGTATTCTGCTGCTGGATCAACTAAGTGAGCTCCGGTGGGAAAGCAAAACCGGGGTCACGTCTCGGAGGAATCTGATGGGGTTTAGAGGGGAGAGATTAGAATAGAATGAGGTCTAATGAGAAAGCACTACCCATATGCACATGAGACAAACACAATCATTTCACTCAATCAATTAATCAATCAAGTTAGACAATCGGTCTAACTATCGCAAAGTGCTCGGACTACTCTATTTACATGGTGGATTTCTACTACTGATATGGTGGTCTACTAAAAATACTCCTCGGTTGCAGACTCCATGATATCTTCTACAACTTCTTATTCAAAGTCATCATCGCTCAGGTCAGAGTCGGTGTCGTCGATGATGATGTAGTCTTCTGGGTGAATCTCCTTGGGTTCTTCATCTTCTTCCACTGGTGTGGGGTCTCCCATGAATATTACGATCTTCTTAATCAGGTCGTCATTCTTCTCCACTAGTACGATGATTTCTTCCTCATAATATTCATGTGTAGCCTTGAGTTCTTCCTCCAGTTCCGCGATCCTAGTCATTGCCTTCTTCAGATCTATCATGCCTGCGCACATCTGGTTCTCCTAGCGTCGAATGTGCTGGTTTAGTTCCTGGATGAAAGCTGCAATTGATCTATCATTTATGGTGCTAATCATTTCCCATTGTTCATCTCGGCGCCCACAAGCTTGGTAGATAGTATCCTTAAGATCCTTTTGGTAAACTTCTCCAATGCATCCCATTGTGATGTGAGCTGCCATACTCTTTCCTAAACTCCAGGTTGGTGCGTCGAAGGAAAACTCGATGGGTTTGGTGACTGGCGTGAAGGTCCTTCCTGGAACTTGTACTTGAATCATCCAGTGTTCCTCTTCTGGTAAAGTGGCATTGTAGGTCCCGGTGAAGCTTGGTATTCCTATGTTCAGGTACCTAGTGACTTCCTTCAAGTGTCGTCCAAAATGTGCTTCTTCGTCCGGTTGTGCAAACTTGTTCCTTGCATCCGCCATCCTAAAGAGTAGAAAATGGAGAGGAGTTAGAAGTGAGGAGAGAATAGTGATCTATGGCTTTAGCTTAGTGGTTGTGTCCTACACTCAGCGTGTGCTCTGATACCATCTTTGTAGCGACCCGACCTCTAATGGTCAAGTCTCTGTGCTTCCATGTCATCCCTGGATCGGTAATGCTGACACACAGTACTCGAGGATTTATAACAGAATAGCAATCACACACTTATTACATCGAATGTCTCCAAAGAGAACTTATTACAATAATATGGCTTAAGGCCGTCTAACACGATAACAGTGGAAGGCTTGGAAGATAAAGTGAGTCCATCAACTCCAACGGCATAGCTGAGCTGCATGGCAACGACCTAACGAACCTTACTCCTCATCTGAAAAGTCCGCAACATAATACGTTGCAGCCCGAAAACGGGTCAGCACATGGAATATGCTGGGAATATAACACAGTAGAGCAAGAATAGAATAATGCTATCACTCATGCATATTTGGATGGTGGAAAGCTCTATGGTTATGGTTTTTGCAAAAAGGCCAATTTTTTCCTACAACAAAGGAATAGATTTTAATTTAACTATCATGGTAGTTGAAACATCATTGAGAAGGTTCCTCCAACTCAATCCCAATTAAAGTAATTAACAACCCAACAATATTAATTTAGAGTGATGAGATACTTAAGATACTCCAAGTACTAGATACTCAAGATTGTCCATAACCGGGGACACGGCTAACCATGATTAGTTTATACACTCTGCAGAGGTTTGCGCACTTTTCCCCACAAGACTCGATCTCCTCCGTAGGTTTTCTCGCACTACAGGATGTTTGAGAAACGGATGACCGAGACACAGTCATTCAGAAACATTAACTCTCTACTCCGGGCAGACCATACCAAACCTACAAACCCACTACCTGCTGATCCACCTCTTCAAGAGCTTCACGTAACTTACTCAACTATGCTAGAGCCCATAATAGCTTGTGGCTGCACACGAAAGTTTCTAGCATGAATAATCTCAGTTCCCTTTGAGCCTGGGTGGAGGTCCATAGGAAGATCACACGGGTACTTCGAGATTTCCAAAAATACAGGCAACACTGGGTACTCCAGGTGCCTCAATCCACCAGATGTGTATTTAAGTTGCCACCTTAAGTTGAACCATTAATTATCAATCTCACATCTGTCATGGATTTCACTCACCCAAACCACATCTACGAGCATAGCATAGCAACATAAGCAATACGTGGAAGTAACTCCCAAGGGTTTGATAGTAACAGGGCAATAGGTTCCTACCTCAACAACTACTTCCCAACCCACAAGTTAATGACATCCTAATCATGCAATGTTTGAGGATTGCAACTAATGCATAAAAACAGGGTATGGAAAGTATGATCAAAGTGTTACTTGCCTTGCTGACGATCCGCGTAACCTAGAGACTCCAAATAACACGCTTCGCACTCCGGGAATTCTATCGCAAACAAACAATAGCATACATAAGCAATCAAGCAAAGAAACATGGGTAAACCTCAAATAAGAATATCTAACCAGAAAGTTCAACTTAAGAACTCCGGTTTGCAAAAAGAATCAAATCAAAGGGAGCAACGAAACTCAAACGGCGAAAGAAACAAGATCCGTTTACTAAGCTGGACCTAGGTCAAATTTTACAGTAGAAAAAACTTGTGCAAGTTAGTTAAACGAAAAGAGGGTCTCGAGGCAAAGATCTAGGCACTTGAATCGCCTGATTCCGACTAACGAGCGAAAAGATAAACTAGAACGAAAATCAGATCAGAAATCGCAATCAGAAATAATCGCGGATTAATCCGATAAAAGAAAACTGACGAACAGCCTAATGAATGAGCGTTCGTTATCTGTAACTAACAGGCGAAAACTGATCGTCAAAACGAGCGTCCATTCGCTAAAAAGAAAACCGAAAAGAAAAACCGGCGAACCGAAAAAAAACGACTAGGGTTTTAAAAAAACAAATTGGTTTTCTTTGAAAAAAACGGGCGGCAGCGGATGGGCGCGTTACCTATCCGGCGAGGCAACTCCGGCGAGGCGGGGCTCGGCGGTGGGCTTGCGAGGCGGAGGGACGGCTCGGCAGCGCGGGTGGCGGCAGGCGGCGGCGCGGGACTGGCGAGGGCTGCGGCGGCGGCGACTCGGGGCTCCAGGGGGCCCCGGGGTGGGTTTTAAAAGGGGGGAGGCGGCGGCGGCTCCGACTTGGGGAGGGGGTCGAGGCGGCGGTGGTGGCTCGGACTCCTCCGAGTCCAACGGCGGCGGCTCCGACTTGGGGAGGGGGTCGAGGCGGCGGCGGCTCGGACTCCTCCGAGTCCGGCGGCGGCACGGGATGGGGAAGGCGGTGGCGCGGGGCTGGGCCGGCCTGGCTCGGCTGGGCTTCAGCCCGGTCGGGCGCTGGAAGTTTTTTTAATAATAATTCCACGGAAGAGAAAATAAATCCTATAAAATAAAATAAAAATCTAAAACTGCCAAAAAAAATTCACTGTCTAAATAAAATATTTAGAACAAGATGAACATTTTCTTGGCCCTAAAATGCAATTTTGAAAACGTACAATTTTTCTAATGGAAGTAAAATCCAAATGAAAATAAAATAAAATCAAATAAATGATTTTAATATTTTTCCTCCAATATTTCATTTATTTTGGAGAAGTCATATTATCTCCTCTCATATATTTTAAGATGAAATATTTTCGGAGAGAAAAATAATTAAAACCAAAAATCCTCATTTCGATATTTGGTAAAACCCAAATATGAAAACAGGGAAATCCCCAACTCTCTCTGAGGGTACTTGAGTTGCTTAGGATTTTGAGGATCACGAAACGAAATGCAGTAAAATATGATATGCATGGATGATCTATGTATAACATTCCAAATTGAAAATTTGGGATGTTACAATTTGTTTATTATTCTTCTGCAAAAATAATCAAATCAAAATCACGCTTATGTAAAAAAAAATTATCTTCCTGGGCGCAAAAGTTTCTATTTGTTAGCAAGATCAAATCAACTTGGCACAAACACTAAATAAAACAAAAAACCACATCTAACTAGAGGCTAGATGAATTATTTAATGCAAAATATAACCTAAAAAGCAAAAACAAAAATAAAATTGGGTTGCCTCCCAGCATGCGCTTTTTAAAGCCTTTTAGCTAGGCATTGAGATTTCAATGATGTGCACATGAAAGATAGCAATTGAAACATGAAGAGAGCATCATATAACATGTGAAAAAAAGTTTAAGTCTAACATAATTCCTATGCATATGCATTTTATAAGCAAACAAATTATCAAGACAAGCAAAAACTAGCATATGCAAGGAAGAAGAAAGAAAGAATAGCAATCTCAACATAACGGGAGGTAATTTAGTAGCATGAAAATTTCTACAACCATATTTTCCTCTCTCATAATAATTACATGTAGGATCATATTCAAATTCAACAATATGGGTATCACATAAATTTTTCTCTTCATGATCCACATGCACGCAAAGTTGACACTCTTCCAAAATAGTGGGATTATCATAAAATAAAGTCATGACCTCTCTGAATCCACTTTTATCAAAGATTCATAAGATTGAATATTCTCCAAATATGTGGGATCTAAATCGACACTCTTCCAAACCCACTTTCAATATTATTGCAAACATTATTATCAATCTCATATTCATCAAGGGGCTTAAATAAATTTTCAAGATCATAAGAAGAATCACCCCAATCATGATCATTGCAACAAGTAGTACACATAGCAAAATTAGCATCCCCAAGCTTAGGGTTTTGCATATTATTAGCACAATTGACATTAATAGAATTTATAGTAACATCATTGCAATCATGCTTTTTATTCAAAGATCTATCGTGAATCACTTTATAAAGCACTTCATCATAATTTTCAGATTCACGAATTTCATGCAAAACTCCATAAAGATAATCTAGTGCACTCAACTCACTAGCAATTGGTTCATCAAAATTGGATCTACTAAAAAGATTATCTAGTGGATGAGGATCCATAAACTTTTATCTAGCAAAGATGCAAGCCAAAATAAGGCACATGGTAACACATGCAAAGATAGCAAACGAGCAAGTGAACGAAAGAAAGGCGAATAAAAAGGCAAATCTTTTCGAAAATCGTTTTAGAAGTGGGGGAGAGGAAAATGAGAGGCGAATGGCGAATAATATAAATGAAAGAGATGAGAGTTTATGACGGCTACTTAGTATGTCTTGACTTGGCGTAGATTTCCCCAGCAACGGCACCAGAAATTGGCAAGTTGATGGGAGACGAGTCTTGATTTGGCGTAAATCTCCCTCGCAGTGGCTCCAGAAATTATTCCAGCTACTTCTTGAGCTTGTGTTTGTTTTTATATTGAAGAGGAAAGGGTGATGCAACAATGTAGAGATAGGTATTTCCCTTTGTTTGAGAACCAAGGTATCAATCCAGTAGGAGACAATGCACAAATCACCGAATACCTACACAAACAATCAAACAACTTGCACCCAAGGCGATAAAGGGGTTGTCAATCCCTTCATGGTTATTTGCAAAAGTGAGGTCTGATAGAGATAGATAAATAGTAAAGTACATATTTTTGGTATTTTTGGTTTATAGATCGGAAAGTAAAAGATTGCAAAATAGTAGATCGGAAACTTATATGATGGAAAATAGAAACTTATATGATTGAAAGTAGACCCGGGGGCATAGGTTTCACTAGAGGCTTCTCTCAAGAAATCAAATAATATGGTGGCTAAACAAATAACTGTCGAGCAATTGATAGAAAAGCACAAAGTTATGATGATATCTAAGGCAATGATCATGAATATAGGCATCACGTCCGTGTCAAGTAGACCAAAACGATTCTGCATCTACTACTATTACTCCACACATCGACCGCTATCCAGCATGCTTCTAGAGTATTAAGTTCATAATGAACGGAGCAACGCATTAAGTAAGATGACATGATGTAGAGGAATTAACTCAAGCAATATGATGAAAACCCCATCTTTTTATCCTCGATGACAGCAATACAATATGTGCCTTGCTACCACTACTGTTACTGGGAAAGGAAACCGCAAGATTGAACCCAAAGCTAAGAACTTCTCCCATTGCAAGAAAAACCAATCTAGTTGGCCAAACCAAAATGATTGTTCGAAGATAATTACAGAGATATCAAATCATGAAAAAAGAATTCAGAAAAGATTCAAATAATATTCGTAGATAAGCTGATCATAAATCCACAATTCATCGAATCTCAGCAAACACATCGCAAAAAGTATTACATCCAATAGATCTCCAAGAACATCCGAGAGAACATGGTATTGAGAATCAAAGAGAGAGAAGAAGCCATCTAGCTACTAGCTATGGACCCGTAGGTCTGTGGTAAACTACTCACGCTTTAACGGAAGGGCAATAGAGTTGATGTAGAAGCCCTCCATGATCGAATCCCCCTCCGGCAGGGTGCCGGAAAAGGTCCCTAGATGGCATCTCACGGGGTACAGAAGGTTGCGACAGTGGAAAAGTGTTTTCGTGGATGCTTCTGGTGGTTTGGGGATATTTGGGAATATATAGGCAAAAGAACTAAGTCAGGAGGCTCACTAGGGCCCCACAAGGGTGGGGGCACGCCCTACCCCCTGAGTGTGCCTTCTGTCCTTGTGGCCGCCTCCTTGCTCCTCCGACTTCATCTCTAAGTCTCCTGGTTGTCTTCTGTTCCAAGAAAAATCATCGCGAAAGTTTCATTCCATTTGGACTCTGTTTGGTATTCCTTTTCTGTGAAACTCTAAAACAAGGAAAAAATAGGAACTGACACTGGGCTCTGGGTTAATAGGTTAGTCCCAAAATAATATAAATAGCATATTAATGCATATAAAACAACCAGAACAGATAATATAATAGTAGGGAACAATGAAAAATTATAGATACGTTGGAGACGTATCAGTTGTCATAGTTAATTTTAATGCCCACACTAATATCTAGCAATGTTTAAATTGCTACTGTCCTTGTATGATTGCCATTCAGGTAAGGAACATGGTTATTTTCATTTGATGTATGTTTCAGCACTTGCTAGTCACCCTCCTTTCCACCTTTTTGTGCAAACAGAGATATACATTTCACCTAGTGGAACTCTGCGAGTAATCTCCTCCAATAGTTAATTAGCCATCACTGTCACCACAATGGCACTTTCCACAAAAGACGGGGCTTCCCTCCGATTTCATTAAAGAAACCAAACCATAGAGAACAATCATCCGACATCATCTCAGTCTAAAAAGATAGTATGCAACTACTACTAGAAAGGACTTACTACTAGGATGAGACATGTTCACCACATAAGCAAGGTCGGTAGGGGGACGCAACCCCAACTCGACCAAGTTTGGATTACAACCCAAAAGCTACAGTAGAAACATCAGGGGAGGAAGATAAGGACTGAAAGAGCCAGCTTCAGCATCCCTGTCTAAGCACCCCCGGACTCCATCCTTGTGACACATGACACACCTCACTTGCCACATGCTCGACCCTAATGCAATTGATAAAATTAAGTAATAATATAGTTAAAATAGAGCTACTATCCTCCCTATTATTTCATTTCCAATGTAGATAATGGAAGTGCTTCTCTTTGTTAGTATATATTTCATCAACTAGTCCCATTGTTAATGTAATGACATGTTTAAGTATTTCTACAAACTGGGATGCTTAATTTTAGTTGAACTACACAAAAATAGAGGTTGGAATGGCTCAACAGCCCTCTTGTAGTACCGCTGTACGCTGATGTTCATCACTTGCAGAAGGTGTATCGAGAAGAAGTTGGTCGATTTCCAGTATCTGGCCTACCGTATGAGGCATCGCAGTGCCCCCCCCCCCTCACAGCATGGCATACTGTGATACTGTTGTATTTTTCTAATAAAGGTATTGTATCACAATCGTTTCCACTTAAGAAAATGAAGTTTCTTCTATTTATTAGTGTATGATTTATAAACTAGTGCCACTATAATGTAATCACGCTTTTTCATTATCTGTGCTAACATGGTTATTCAGCTACATTTTAGGGGAACTGCACAAATGTTTGGATGGAACCAATATATATGCAGAGTGCGAGGTGCCAATATCTAACATAAACGTGTCTTGGAAAAGCACAGATGCTCGGATGGTTCCTCAAGTTCTTGATGACCCTACAAAACATTTTTAATCTGCCAGTGTTTGACATGCACTTTACTTGTTTCAGTGTTGCAGCAAATCCTCTAATCAAATAGCTTATATTGGCACTTTTCTAGGGAGTACATTTTTCTGAAAGGACCATCAATTTTTCTTTATTTGTACACATTCTCACAACTTTGTTTTAGTTCCAAAGCTCTTTTAGGGTGACTGGCATAGTACTCGGAGTACTACCCAATACTTACCCGTATGATTTTTATTAGCCATCACACTGATTGTAAGCATAGCAGATGGAAGATTAGGTCTAATGTGAAGCTTACCTTAAACCCTACTACAATACTCTCGTGGCTCCGGCTGGCATGACAGCCTCCCGAATGGCACACCGTACTTTATCGATTCGTCATCCTCTGGATGCTCGACCTTCAATTTGTACACCCACCACCTCCGCCTGACTTTTGCCTCGGGCAAATCCGTTTGCTCCGTCGCCTAGAGGAGATACTCGATGAACTCGAAAGACTATGATGTGACTACCGCCGGGGAGTACATCGTCGTCATCTCTCTCTTTCTCATACATTGCCACATGACCCTCATCATCCTCGAAATCTCCCACCCCTTTTCAAACAAGTCAGGATCTCCTTCAAGATGGCTAACTTCACCTGGTCGCCGCTAGAGATCTGCACTATTTGCTTCTGCGTCCTCTCCATAAATGTGCTTCTGAGAGGTGTGGTTCTGGCTTTGGAAGATGAGAGGAGATACAGTGGTGTTGCAATGGAAAAGAAGTAGAGGCAAGATGGTGGTTTGCAATGGAGAAGATGGAGAGGAGAGGGGGTGGTTTTGCAATGGAGAAGAGGGAGAGGCGAGACGGTGGTTTTAGAATGGAGAAGATGGAGAGGAGAGGTGGTGGTTTTGCAATGGAGAAGAGAGGGAGGAGCATGCGACAGTGGTTTATGATTGGACGAGAGGGGCGGCGCGCTATGACTGGATTTAAATAAAAATCAATTTACCCTTCAATTAATAAGCGACCCCACACTAACTAACCTCCCTTCTATTCTGGCTCATATTTTGACCATGTTTTAACAAACAAAATATATGTTATACATTGCAAAAATAATATAATTGGAAAGTACATTCAGATATGAATCAATGATATGATTTTCGATGACATGCATTCACATTTTGCTTGTCAAATACAGTACATAGTCAAACTTTGATCCAAAATATGATGGGGCTAGTAAACCAGCACAGAGGTAGTAGGAGGGACCCACTCACAGCACGCCGCCGCTCTCATCCAATCCAAAACCAATGCCCGCCACTCCTCTTGCTTTTTGATGTCAAAGACCATCACCTCAGAACAAAACTTAATACTTCCAAGACCACCGCCGGTCCTCTCCTCTTCCATTTCAAAACCATCGCCACTCCTCTCCTATTCCAATCCAAAACCAGCGCTGCTCCTCTTTCATTCCAAAACCATCACCGGCGAGTGAAGGTGCTGTGGAGAAGTAGATCGATGGAGGAGTACAACCGATACATGAGGATCGCATACAGCGACCCTGTGAAGCTAGCAAGGATGATGGAGATACAGTCTTGGTTTGACAACCCACGACAATTAGCAGCCATGGCGACGACGATGGTCAAATATCTTTAACAGAGCGAAAAGGCGGCAATACTCCTAGAGGGAGTCGCGCGGCAGTTCATAGAGCTGATCCTCTAGGCCATGGAGCAGACAGATTCACTGAATCCGATCATGAGGCAGCGGTGTTGGGAGTATCGATCCAAGATGGAGCATCCAGAGGTTGAAGGATCGAGTATCTACACGGTGCCGTTTGTGAGGGTGTCGTGGCAGAGCGAGCCTGTGGAGTCTTCATTGACTATATGCAACTCCAAGAGGAGGAAAGCAGTTGGCGCCATGACGCATCCCAACCATCCTCTCCCTCACCGCTCACCTCGTCTCACGGGGCAACTGTCTATCACCGAGGAATAGGAGGGGAGTCCCCCCCAAAATAATCAGAGGATGAGCTTAGGTTATCAATATTTGCAGGTTGTGAGTTGTGTTTTGTGTTGTGTATTTTGAGTTCTTTCAGATATGAATGTCTTTTGAATTTTAGATTTGCAGTATTGAGCTTATGAAGTATTTTCTAAATTCTAGAGATTTTTTTAGTACTTTTGAAAATGTATCATATAAAAGTGCAGAAAATGTGATTTTCAGAGAAGAAACTGCAAGTTTTAGTTTTAGATAAGAAACTGCAAGTTTCAGAGGCAAAACATTTATATTAACACACCCTTTTCAAATAGGGATAACAACATAATGGAAGTTTTATTCATGGTCGAAAATGGAACTGCCAGCTAGTTAACATCATGTTGATCAACATTCATGCATAACACATCTTCATATGATGCATATTAAAAAAGATATGTTATTTTCAAAATGGCCACACAATGCGAAAAACAGAGAAAATTAGGGACAAAGTTTTGTAAAGTGTTGGAGATGGTTTGTGTAGATGACAAGGCGGACCCACATGTCAGTAATGGAAGAGGCAAAAAGTTGGGGATATTTGCACTACATCAGGTGGAATCGAACCCGAGCGGAGCAACGGTTGGGGAATGGGACCTAGCGACTGGGCTACTTCGGTACTTTAGGTATATATCAGGCACAACTCCTACCACTATTGTAGCGTGTTTCCCCCGGCTCCGGTGCATTCTCGTCTGACGACTCGATGTCATCCTCCGACACTGTCCGACTTTGTGTGCTCGCCGCGGCGCTGCCGTTTGCCTTTGTGAACATGCTCAACAAACGAGAAGTATCTGGAGAGGACTGTACTTGGAGAGGTGTACAGTGGGGACCCACCAGGTCCATAGTCGTACGCAAGCAAGTGCCTCATTGAAAAATGCTTCTCCTAATGGTATGCTGATGTTGGGGCCCATGGGTTTGTCAACGTATAGTTAATAAAGTTGATAAATTTACAATGAAGCCGGTCATCGGGGAGCTGGCAGGTATCATTTTTTATCAGAGGGCCAGCCAGTATCAGCTGGGTTGTGGCCTGTCCAATCTACATTTTCGTTTTTAACAAGCACAGCCCACGACATGCTGACACACTGGTTTGAACTTACTTTTATGAGGGCCATCATATATCGACCGGCCTATGGGCCTCCCAGCCTAGGTTTTATTTTCGCTTAAACAGTCATAGCCCAACTTATGCATTTTTTGAAGAAAACACGGAGGTCTTTAAGAAAAAATATCCCACGTCTTATTAACTTATAAAAAATAAATGTCCAACAATAAAATCCTGAATTTTTTACTCTAAGGCAATAAAAATCCTGGTGATTGCGTATAAAAGCTTGGTAAGATTTAATGACCAATGTAATAATAATGCGCTTATTATCTAATTTTATTTATAATAAAATGCCCATCCCCAGTTTATTTTTTGATAACATTGCTCCGCCCAGCCCAACATTATATTTACAACTAGTCCAGCAAAATCGTGTATTTCGAGAAAGTGCAAATTGGCTATAATTTCTTAGAAAACATAAATGGGCCGCATGGACGCTGCATTATTTGTCCACCCAGCCCAAAAAATAGACTGTAAATTCTAAAAAATAGGTTGAGTATGTGCCACGGTTTTGTAGGCTGAAATCTGGGCCAATAGGACGAACCCTACGCAAGGCATTGTCAACTTAGTCAACAAATGATTCTTACATCTGTAGTCGTTGGATTTACATCCAACGGCCGTCATCCATCTTCAATCTCTCGTCTTCTTCCTTCAGCGCCACCAGGACCAACTGCTCCCGCCTCCGACGGCTAGCAGCACACCTCGCTGTGAAGCGCTACTCCACCACCGGCCAGGCTATCCCTCCACCCCTCCACACCTCCTATTATTCTTCGTCGGCTGCAAAACCACGCCGCACGAGAACTAGTTAACCCTCGAATACCTCTCCGTCGGCGACTCCACTACCACGTGTTCCCATCTCTGGCTCGTTCCCGTCCGAGGCCTTGCCGTTGTCCATCGTCTTGGTGCGCTCGACGCGGCATGGTCAGCGTGGTCAACAAACGAGAGTCATCGGAGGAGGACTATACATGGAGAGGCTGACAGTGGGGACGCACCAGTTCCATGGACGCACGAATGCAACCGCCTCCTTATTACGCGAAAATAAAATTATTCGTCCCCCTAAAAGCTGGGACCCACCAGCTATATCTTTGCACAGAAGGAGGTGCCTCCTTATCCCCCCCTTGACTGCTAGGACCCACAAGCTACATCTTCACACAAGGAAGTGCCTCCTTATTACGGGCAAAAAAAATGATTCTTCCCCTGATAGCTGGGACCCACCAGTTATATCTTCACATGCAAGGAAGTGCCTCCTTATCCTCCCTAACAGTTTGGACCCACCCGATCGAAGCATACATAGCGTTATTTGTCTGGTCGCGAACGTGTACGTGCATACTGGTTGATCAATGTCTCTGCAAGGTTGAACCGTGGCGGAGTAAGTAGTGGCACATGTCATAGTTGAGCCCCCGACATAGGAGTTCATGCAGTCCCTCTAAGTGGTGTACACGTACGTATAGCCACTGGGCAAAAAATACGGCCACATACATACATACGGGCGGAGACTCGAATGTGTACTCGTGCATACGTGTGGGTATAGCCGAAATGGGGTCTGGGGTACCGCTGAACGGTGGAAACGCCCTTCTATTTGACCAGGTATAGTTGAAATAGACCCCTGCTCATCGGGAAGGGTCTGGTGTACCGCGACATAGAAGCAACAGACTTATGTTCGAGTGCCTACTGTCGAAACGGGGTCCTGTTGATCAAGAGGGGTCCGGTGTACCACAAAACAGATGAAACAGACTTCTGTTGGAGCACCTATGGTCGAAACAGGGTCTTGTTCATCGCGAGAGGTGTGGCGTTGGTACGAGAAGCCTTGGAAACAATCTTTCACAGTGCCAAAGAACTCACTAGGAGCAGCAACTATCTCTCCCAAATGGCAAGGAACAAGAGGAAACACTCTCGAATATATTGCAGCTGATAACTAGCTTAGTTTACAAGGATGCAACCTAAACCATGAAACTTGTGAACCTATGTAGAATCACAAGAGGAAACCACAAGGATCCTATACGAATTGAGAATTGGCCCTCCAATGCACACACACAAATGAGCTAACACTCAACGATACTAGTTCTCACAGCACAATACAACCTCACCGGCTGTCTACAAACATAAACTCGGAAATCTCACCCCCCCCCTTCACATGGAACAGTTGGGGAGTACTTATACTAGAAGCACCTACTAGTTAGGTGTGAAAGCAAGTCAAAATGAAGGGTAAATTCATGATCCCCATGTTGTAGAAGGAGCAAACTTGTTGAGCCTCATGCTGTAATTAATTCCTAGACAACTTGCATGGAAACTTGCGCAACTTCTGACTCAAGACCAAATGATGCACCTTTTTTGAATGAAAGCTGACTTCAAAGATCATCTTTTCCAACCTCTGAAACATGCTAGACCCTTCTATAATTAATTAGGTTTAGGTGGGAAGTTGCAGCTGGAAATCTGATGTGTCATTTCTCCCAAAATAGGCACCGGAAGCTTCCCCACTAAGATAATGGTTTTTCCCATGTCTTCCTTTGGCTTCTCTATTGGTTTAAAATTTGTGCTAGCATGAACCTCACTCTTTGTTGCCTTGGTCATGATCTGGTCCACATCATCCTCCCTTCCTCCAAACAAAACAGTCCTCGATTTCAAGGTATTCTTTTTGGGCTTCTTCATGTGTGGGAATTGCTAACCTTGAGTTCTTGATCCACCATAGGTTCCAAGACATGGTTCACTCCTTGATGCATTAAGTAATACTTGTTAGACCTCGCATGGTGAGTAGCATTGTGATCAAACTGCCACGGTCTCCCCAAAAGAAGATGACAAGATTGCATTGGCACCACATCACATACCACCTTGTCCACATAACTTCCCACTAAACATTGCACCCTAGCACGATGCGAAATCTTCAAATTACCAACACCATTCAGCCATTTAACATAATATGGCTGGGGCTGCCTTGATGTTGATATCCCAATAGCATGCACAAGATCACTACTAATGATGTTGTTGTAGCTAGCTCCATCGATGACCACCTTGCAGTTTTTGTCCTTGATCTTTCAAATGGATAGGAACACATTTTGTCGCTGGCCCTTCTGCGAACCATGAGATTAACACCATCCCCTCCATCTGAATTCAGAGGTGTGCTGGTATCAAAAGTACAATATTTTGCATCTTTCTTCTCAGATTCAGATTTGTCACTTGAGTCATCGGTGACATATCCATCATTTGTGAGCAACAACTTGTTCAAATTAGAACAATCCTTCTTGAAGTGACCTCTACTCTTGCATGTGTGGCACTGAATATTACTAATGCGAGTGACAGGAGTATTGGAAGATTCAACCTTTGATGCATTTGCTTCTTTTGCAGTCAACTTGTTGTGTGAGCGAAAATCTGCAGGAACACTTCCATCTACTTCTTGCTGAACTGAACCACTCCAAGTGCTTGATATATAGGTTTGGCTACGATTTTGGCGACACTTCGGCTGCTGCTCTACACGAATAACTTGATGCAAAAGTTCTTCAAAATATTGATATGTAGCCATCTTTATCCTTTCTTGCACATCTTCATTCAGCCCATGAAAGAATCTTGACATTGTGGCCTCCTCTGGCTCCTTCACCGTTGTCCTAATCATAAAAATCTTCATCTCTTTATAGTACTCATCAACACTACTGTTACCTTGTCACAACCATTGTAGTCGATTGTACAAGGCTATTGTGAAATGTTCAGGAACAAAACGCCTCCGTAACAGATTTTCCATTTGCATCCATGTCTCTGGATGATCTCCAGCACGACACAATTGGTTCCACCAAATCAAAGAATATCTAGTAAACTCAATGGATGCATATCGTACCTTCTTCTCCTCTTTATAGCAGTGGCTATCAAAATCTGATCCACGCGCATCTCCCACTCCAAATAATCATCATGCTCGATTTTCCCATTGAACAATGGTATGGTAAGTTTGAATCTACCAATCTCGTCATCTTCATGGTCACGATGAGCACACCCATGGCCTCTTCCTCCCATGACAAAGCCTTCTTGGCCTTCTCCGCGACGATCATGATGAGCACGTCATGGTCGAGGCTCGTAGTAGTTTCGAGCATCATAAGAGTGGTCGCTCCAATGCTCTCCATTGTGTTCCTGCTATATGGGGAGTTTTCGATGTCGACCCTGTGCAGCAAGCCCATCTCGTGGTCGAGACAGTGGTGCCCAAGTAGCACCTCGCTGGTCGTGGCAAGCACACCGAGGTGGTGCAGCACAGTAGCTATGAGCATCGCCTGAGTAGGCGTGGATGTGCTTTCCATGCCCCTCCTCAAGGTGGCATTTGCCCTGCTGTTCGACGAGTTTTCGATGTTGACCCCATTCAGAAATCCTATCTCGACGGAGTTCCTTGGTGAGGAAGTTGATTCCTCGGCCAAGGTTGATCTCCACTGCGATATGTGCCTCTCCACCTTGTTCAACAAATACTCTCATGTATCCTTCAATGCCAACACATAGGCGGGCTGCAAGCTTGGATCATTCTCGGTGTGGAAGCATGGTCACCCATGGGGCATGGGTGCCCCTTTGTGGTTTGGCATGGGGACGACCATGTTGCACAAAGAGCAGAAGTAGTTGGGGACAACATGACGATGGACTCTCTCTTTTTACCCAGGTTCGGGACGCTTTGCAGCGTAAAACCCTACTCCTGCTATGGTGGATTGATCTGGAGGAACACGAAGGCTCCACATGCTCTAGCCCAGGAAGGTTGCCTCGGGGAGAGTAATGTGAGCATACAAGTGTTGTGGGATCAAATGTCGAACCCTTTGCTAGGTTTCCTCGGGCCTCCTTTTATAGGTTAAGGGGTGAACACAGTGGAAAAACAGTCATTCGAGTGTGATTGCATAGCTAACAGTGCTATCATACCTAACTCTAGCAGTTAGGACAAAGTGCATTAAATGCACTGCTAGGTGTTGTGCTGAGGGTGAAGCCCGGCAAGCCTGCCATGCCGCTTATCTGCCTCTTCTTATCAGCTTGACAGGCCTCCTGGACGACTGTAAATAAAGCTAATCTCTTCTCCTCTATGCCGACACGTGCTTGATAGGATCCACCTGGCTTCTTAGTACCTTGACACCACATTGATCAGCGACACGGGTGCGATGAGGTGGAGCGGTGGCATCTTGGTGAATGTTCCTCAGCAAAGGAGCTTGGTGGGGTTTGGTCTTGGCGGCCCCGGTGACCCTGTCAGGGCGAATCTAGACCTGCCCTCGGGTGTGGCCTTGACCTGGCCTGGCTCTCTTGCCTGGCAAGGGAGGCCTTCCCAAGATGGCCTTGTGCTAGCTTTGGTCTTCTTAATGCTCTCCTTGAGGTCACGAAGAGCGGCTTCTCTGGCTTAACTTTATGTCATGCATTGGTGCTAGATGTATGACCGTCAGCATGCATGTGCATGAGTCCGGTCAGCAAACATGAATGTTTGTTGCACTGACAGGAGCCCCCTAGCCTGGCCCATACGTGTTGCGGGCATCATTGGGGTAGGCCCTAGCAATGCATAGGCTGGCACCCGGACCTTGTCGCGGTGGAATCCATGTCTTTGAGATCTTCTTTGCTTCCTCATTAACTTGAAATTGAATCAATTTCTAGGCTCCCTGTGAGTCGTGCGACGTCAAATGACGTGTGTCTACACTTGTAATGGTCTAGAGGATGCCCACGTTCATTGGAAGTTGATTTGAAGTGCCCGCACGTGATCCATGGGTAACTGCCATTTTACCCTTCCCACCATGCCTGTCGTCTCCGCCACACGCGCTGCATGCATTGTGCATGGTTGGTGGTGGATGCGCATGGCACAAGAATGAGTGCCATGGCAGAAAACATGGCGCCATGGATTGGCGTAGAGGGGCGGCTGGCTAATCTGGAAATCATCAATGACGGAGATAAGCCGGATTGGAGGAGTGGGGTGGTTGCCACATGATCGTGGTGAGCCAGCCCCCTGCCATGCCCCGCTATAAAAGGGAGTGCGGGGGGATGGAAATGCTCACCCACGCACATTATTCTCCTTCTTCTCGCGCTCTTCTCCCACCATGGCCAGGGGAAGAGGACGCGCTCGAGCTCCGGCGGTGGCAACAAGGGCCTCCTCTCGGCACCGCATCCCCGCCCCCACTGGGGATGCAGGGGCAGGGTCCAGCGCGTAAGGCTGAGCTGCATGACACTGTCGTGGCTGGCGGAGTGCTCGGGGCCGAGGTGGACATGGTGGTGCTCCGACTGTGCCTCCCACAGCCGCTCCGACTCCAATGGAAGGCCATGTTGGATATACGGCACTGGAATTCATCGTCAGGTTGCGCGAGCCCCCGCGCAGCCATCTTTAGCTTCCTGGCCCCTTCGCAAGGGAGATGGAGGTTGAACAGCCGCATGGGCTGAAGTTGCACATGAGGGGTTGCTGCAATGGCACCATGCGGGTGGACGTTGAGTTCCCCAAACCTCATGTCATGCTTCTCCGGCGTGGCTGGAAAACTTTTGCACATGCCCAAAGCCTAGCGGAAAGGCACGTCCTCCATTTTAAGTTAACGGATGCCGCTCTTCTCTCCATCAAGGTCTTCGGGTGCTCGGGTGTTTTGTTAGGGTGATGCGCAGAAAGCTCGACCAACGATGAAAGCTCCTCCTCGAGCAACAACGATGAAGAGGACACTGATGGTGATGTCGATCCCCAAGTCATCAAGCATGAAGACGATGACTCAGACTCCGGCTGAGCACCGGACGCACCATCATCATCAGCTAGGCGCCGGCAACACCATCATCTGCAGCTGGACCTCGATAGGGCAATTTGCTGGGGGTTCTTGGCTCGGTTGACTCCGCTACAACGAGCTGGACCACCACTGGCTTCCTCGTGGACTCTGGCTTCGTCTTCCTTGCCGGTATCCCTCTTGTCACGTTCCTTTGGTCCTGGCGGGGGTGACCAGGGAATAGCCTAGCCGCTCTCCCCGTCCCGGCCTCTTCTTCCTTGCCGGGAGGGTGCCCTCCCGATCTTGTCAGGCTGCGTCCTGCGGGCCCTGACAGGGTCAGGCTTGGCTTCTACCCAGGTGCTCCTTTTGCCCTCTTTCCTTCTTGATGCAACTCCTAGGAGGAGAGGGACAAGAAAGGCATTACGGGGCACTTATCATTTTTCAATTTAAAAGATGTGGGCACCAACTTTGTTTAAATTCAAATTATGTAATCCTCTACCCATGTTTGTATTTTGTATGATATGTACTTGTTTATCCATGTATTAACGGAAAAAGAATGCTTGCCGGGTACTTTACTTGTGCATGTATCATATCTGTGTTGAGGATGATCCCTCAATACTCTCTAGTAAACAAAGTTCTCCGGCAGGACATCTTGTCGGCCCTTACCACAGTTGCTACCAAACCCTATCTAATGGGTTAGGAGTGTGGATGGAGGTCGTCCCCTTGTCAGTCCCCCCCCCCCCAAATTTCACTAGAACCAACATGACCGAAAAAGACTTCGAATCAAAAGGTGGGAGCAGAGAAGTTGGGAGCGACAAGGTTTCCCTACGGACAAGTTCTTCATATACGAATACATCATGCATGGCAAGGAGAACTTATCTATATCTGATGTCCTTCTTATCATTCCTGATAAGAAATAGCTATCGAGGACCAATATACTGGCTTGTCCTCGCTCTTCTTCTTCCTGGAAAGTTCATCCGCGACAGAACCCTGCTACCAATTGAGCACTGTGTTGGTTTTCCCTTGAAGAGGAAAGGGTGATGCAGTAAAGTAGCGTAAGTATTTCCGTCAGTTTTTGAGAACCAAGATATCAATCTAGTAGGAGAATACACGCAAGTCCCTCGTACCTGCACAAACAAATAAGAACCTCGCAACCAACGCGATAAAGGGGTTGTCAATCCCTTCACGGTCACTTACGAGAGTGAGATCTGATAGAGATAATAAATATTTTTGGTATTTTTATGATATAGAATGAAAGTAAAGATTGAAAAGTAAAATAGATAGGAAACTTTATATGATAAAAGATAGACCCGGGGGCCATAGGTTTCACTAGTGGCTTCTCTCAAGATAGCATAAGTATTACGGTGGGTGAACGAATTACTGTCGAGCAATTGATAGAAAAGTGCATAATTATGAGAATATCTAGGCATGATCATGTATATAGGCATCACGTCCGCGACAAATAGACCGAAACAATTCTGCATCTACTACTATTACTCCACACATCGACCACTATCCAGCATGCATCTAGAGTATTAAGTTCATAAGAACAGAGTAACGCATTAGGCAGGATGACATGATGTAGAGGGATAAAATCAAGCAATATGATATAAACCCCATCTTTTTATCCTCGATGGCAACAATACAATACGTGCCTTGCTGCCCCTGCTGTCACTGGGAAAGGACACCGCAATATTGAACCCAAAGCTAAGCACTTCTCCCATTGCAAGAAAGATCAATCTAGTAGGCCAAACCAAACTAATAATTTGAAGAGACTTGCAAAGATAACCAATCATACATATAAGAATTCAGAGAAGAACCAAATATTGTTCATAGATAAACTTGATCATAAACCCACAATTCATCGGATCTCGACAAACACATCGCAAAAAGAGTTACATTGAATAGATCTCCAAGAAGATCGAGGAGAACTTTGTATTGAGATCCAAAGAGAGAGAAGAAGCCATCTAGCTAATAACTATGGACCTGAAGGTCTGAGGTAAACTACTCACACATCATCGGAGAGGCTATGGTGTTGATGTAGAATCCCTCCGTGATTGATGCCCCCTCCGGCGGAGCTCCGGAAAAGGCCCCAAGATGGGATCTCTTTCGTACAGAAGGTTGTGGCGGTGGAAATAGGGTTTCGTGGTGCTCTTGGATGTTTTTGGGGTATATGGGTATATATAGGAGGAAGAAGTAGGTTGGTGGATCTATGAGGGGCCCACGAGGGTGGGGGTGTGCCCAGGGGGGTAGGCGCGCCTCCTTGCCTCGTGGCCTCCTCGTTGATTTGTTGACGTCCACTCCAAGTCCCCTGGATCACGTTTGTTCCAAAAATAACTCTCCATAATGTCCGGACCTAACCCTCCATAACAGGGGACATGATGTTTACCTAGGTTCAGGCCCTCTCTATGGAGGTAATACCCTAAGTCCTGCTTGATTGATAGTGATGAATACGAGTATTACAAGAGTTGATCTACCATGAGATTGTAATGGCTAAACCCTAGAAGTATAGCCTGTATGACTATGGTAATGAGTATCTCCCTCTTCGGACTAAGTCCTCTAGTTTATATAGACACCAGGAGGATCTAGGGTTACATAAGGTCGGTTACAAAGAAAGGAATCTACATATTTGATCGCCAAGCTTGCTCTTCACGCCAAGGAGAGTCCCATCCGGACACGGGTGCAGTATTCGATCTTCGTATCTTCACAGCCCATCAGTCCGGCCCATGGCTAATAGGCCGGACGCCCGAGGACCCCTTAGTCCAGGACTCCCTCAATAGCCCCTGAACCTGGCTTCAATGACAAGGTATTCGGTGGGTAGATCTGTCTTCGGCATTGCAAGGCGGGTTCCTCCTTCCGAACTCCAAGCTAGCCTTCGAATGAAACAATCGTGTCCGGATCTGCATCACACAGCCATAGAGAGTATAGTATTTCATGAATCCAATCTGCTGACTACTTTAGAAATCTGACGTCATGCTTTCCCGGTCAATATTTCGAACCGTTTCCCGTCCCTCCGTTCCATGTTTCGGGGCATAGTTTTTATTGGCACGTCTTGTCGAAGCAGAGATCGTGTCCCCTTATTGCGGGATTTTCATCAATACGAGCGTGGGTAACCCAACCATCCTGCGGGAAATATTCCTTAGGAATAGGCAGGTTATTAGGCTTAGGAGGTGGCTTTCAATACCCGCTGCCCTTATAAGCGAACCAAGGGCCATCTTTTTACGCCAAACTTCTCCTCGGCCTTCCCAACCTCGAGTTCTAGCACCCAAGGTTCGACTTCATTGCTTCAAGCCTCCCCATAATGTCCATACCTAACCCTCAGGGCCGATGGGAGGCTTCCTCTGTTACAAAGTAGGATATTGCAAAGCTCCGGGCGGCCAGATACCTGACCGCGGAGATCCACCACAGGCTTCCTGCTCAAGGGCAGGTTATTCCGACCCCAATATCTGGTGAGAGGGTTGTATTTATCTCACACTTCCTTCGAGGGCTAGGGTTCTCTCTTCACCCCTTTGTCCGAGGGCTAATGTTTAATTACAGACTAGATTTTCACGATCTAGCCCCACAGTCTTTCCTCCACGTCTCGGCGTTTATCATTACGTGTGAGGCCTTCCTCTGAATCCCCCCATACTTCGGCTTATGGCTCAAGACCTTCAGTGTGAAACCAAAGGTAGTCGACGGGGAACAGGTGGAGTGCGGCGGTGCTATAGTCAGCCAGCTTACCAACACTCCTTGGCCAAAAGGCTCTTTTACCGAAACTTACAATCAATGGCAGCGAGAGTGGTTTTACGTAACGGAGCCCCGCAACACTGTTGATAGGAACAACACCTATTGGATCACTAGGACCCCTTCTACGGTCGGCGGGCACGGGGTCGTGAGAAGAGCAGGTTTAGGAGCAAGCACACGTATAATTTACCCAGGTTCGGGCCGCGAGGATGCGTAAAACCCTAGTCCTGCTTTGGTGGATGTATTGAGTGTTCTTGGGCTTTCTGAACTAGCTATGGTGGTTGTGCCATTACAAAAGCCAAATCCCTCTCCTGGTCGGCTCGGGCCTCCTTTTATAGGAAAAAGGGGTTGCCACAGTGGCACACAGGAGGTGGAAAGGCCTACAGTGTGCGAGCTTATCGCACGGCATTACGGGACAAAGCGCATTAAAAGCGCTACGTGGGTGTCCATTACCTTTATCGGGGATGGGAACTAGGCCCATCCCGTCCGTCGCCGCTCCGCCTCGCTTCGACACGCGCCAGGCTAGCGATGCATGCAGCGCCATGTAGGCAGGCAAGCAGCTGAGGTGGCACGATGGTAGGGCCTTCATGAAGATCTGCATGCGCCACGCAGGTGCTTGCTGATTCGATCTGGAAGCTGCATGTTGCCACGCAGGTGCTTGCCTAGCTGGTTGGGCCCGAAGCTGCATGTGAACGACAGCGGAATCTTGGCTCGAGCGGGCCTGGCAGTGGCCCTGCTAATGCCCTCGGCAAGGGTCTTGCCGTAGTGTTGCTATCATCCCCGGCAAGAGTCTTGCCGGGGGTCTTGTGGATTTCCTCGGCTAGGATCCTGCCGAGGGTCGCCATCTTCTGGTCCTCATCTGATCTCATATGTTAATGATCTTGATGAAGATTTGCATGCCACCAGAGTGGCGCCTCCAGAGCCTTGGTTCCAACGCAGTTGATTGGGTCGGAGCCTATGGGCTCAAGGGTGGCTCGCTCTGCTGGTGTTGGGCAAGTTGCCCCGGCAAGGCTCTTGCCGGGGCTGTGGGGGGCCGTCTCAGCAAGGATCTTGTCGAGGGAGTCCACCTCGCCCTCTTGCCCTCCTACGCTTCTGGTCTTGGCGTCCCCTTGGTTGTCTTGTGCTTCGGCTTCTCTCCGGCTTCCCTCCTCTGCCCTGCTAAGTGTGGTCGCGGCGCGTGGCTCTGACTGCCCATGCACAAGTAAAGGGGTCAAAAGTAGAGCCCCTAATTTTGTACACCGACAGGAGCCCCTGGGCCTGGGCCACACATAAGCGCGACGCGTTGTTGGGCCAGGCCCAAAACGGTGCGCGGGCAGTCGGGGCAGGATTTTACCATAGTAACTTTTGGTCCGCTGAGCTTCCCCACGACCCGTGTCGAACGCGCGATGTGGAGGGTCGTGCGTGACGTGGGGGTCATGCGTGGGGCAGTTCCTGCACGCATGCGTCACATCATGGTAAAGAGGTGGCTCGCGCCTTCCCCATAAAAGGAGGGAGGCATAGAGGCACGACCCATTTACTTGGGTGGACTCGGTCATGGTCTTCAAGGCGCCCGCGCCCCATGATCACATTGTGGGGAGCGGCCGCTTCGCTCGTCCCTTTAATGATGCTTGCTCGCCATGTGTCCCTCATGCAGGTGCCAGGAGGTGGAGCCGGGAAACCGGGCCGTCGCTGATTGGGGCAGCAGGCCGGTCCTGATCCCCTGCGCCCCCGATGACCGGATTGGTCGAGTGGGGCGGCCGAGCCCCGACTCCGCCCCTTTATAAGAAGGAGAGGGGGGCGGCATTCTACATTCTTCCATCATCCGTCTCCTTCCACCTCCGCTTCTTCCTTCCATCTGCTAGGGCGAGAGGAAGCGTTGGTCCTTCGACGGTGGCGGCGAGGGTTGCTCCTCGTCAGCGCGTTCCTCCTCCCCAACTGGCCACGAGAGGAAGGGGGAGGGGGCAAGGCCGAGGTCGTCGTGGCGCTCGGGGGAGAGGAGGACGGGGCGGTGCATCGGCCTGGCCTCCACCAGTG
Source organism: Triticum dicoccoides (assembly GCF_002162155.2). NCBI lineage: Eukaryota > Viridiplantae > Streptophyta > Magnoliopsida > Poales > Poaceae > Triticum > Triticum dicoccoides. The sequence continues at coordinate 195,374,024 of NC_041388.1, forward strand.
AGTCCTCCCCTGACGGAGCGCCACGTCGGGGACCAGCCCCGCGAGTTCCTCATCAGGCTGCACCGGCCACCGCGTTGCCGCCTCCGTCTCCCTACTGCATTTGCTCGGGAGATGGAGCTTGATCCACCCCAGACCCTCCGGTTGCACATGAAGGGCTGCGGGAATGGCGGCACGCGGGTCGACGTTGACTTCCCCACTCCTCTCATCATGTACCTCCACCGCGGATGGAAGATGTTCGCACGCAACCACAACTTGATAGAGGGGCTTGTCCTCTACTTCAAGTTAATGGAGAGCACCCTGCTTTCCGTCAAGGTCTTTGGAGATCTCGGAACCCGCTTGAAGTGCTGCATGGAGAGCTCCTCCGACGATGAAGATTCCTCCTCAAGCGGGAGTGACGAGGACGACAGCGACGGCGATGATGAGGGAGTCAAGCGGTAGGATGCCGACTCCGACTTCGACTGACCACGCCGCCCCTCCCTCGGCCATGCGCCTTGCCGAGGGCCATCCTCGCCAAGCTCTCCATTGGGGTGCTCCCCGTCGTCTCCTTGGGCGGCTGGCATAGGAGGGTCGAAGAAGGCTAAAAAGGCGGGTGGCGGCCGTCAAAACGGAGTACGCGGGCACCGACGCCTTCGTCCCGTATTGCCGGCCCACTGCCTCGTCTTCCAACTCCTTTCCTGGCACCATGATGTTCTCTTGGTGCCTTCTACTCCTCGTACCTTGCCTAGGCGCTCTTTTCACCCTCCCGCTGCCTTGTTCCTCCTTCTGTGGAGAGGGACAAGAAAGGGATTACGTGCAGCTTATCTCTTTTTAGTTTGTAAGCCTGCGGGCACTTGTTAATTCTAAGACTTGTAATCCCCTTGCTCATGTTTTTAATTCCATATGAACTGTACATGTATGGGATGTTTTTAATGAAAAGGGGTGCTTGCCGGGTTCTTTGTGCGTGAGCGGGGCCCATGCCAAGGATGAATCCTTGTTATTTTTAAGATAAACATTGTCGCCCGGCAACATGCCTTTTCGTGTCCCCACTTCGGTCGACCATTCTCGCGCTCTTGGCGGAGGCAGGGGCGAAGTTGAGTTAGACCCCTCGTTCATCTCCTCGCCACCGCAACTACTACCAAATTCTGACCCGGGAGGTAGCTCTTGGGTACAGGAAAGGGGGAGCACAGTTGTTTTAAGAACATAAACGAGGTTTCACATGTCCCAGATCTATATGGAAACGCATAATAGGGGGATGAAGGACTTATCTGAATTCGAAGCCCCCGGCAACCTTGGCTTGCCGTGGTTGGATCCTTGTATCTTCAGCCCCCGTCAGTCTTGGCCTGCCGGGGCTGGAGCGCCAGTTCGTCTTCTTTTTCCCAAGCGGCTCAACAGAAGTGTCTGCGTGCCCTACGAACCAAAGAGAACAGAAAGACGCACACCCGACCTCTAGGCTAGCGGTTAGTCGCCGCTAAGCACTATCAACCCTAACCGAGGGAGAGACTTAACCTAGCATGCATGCTATAACTTAGGGCGCCAGCACTTCATTTATTTATGCTTAGGGTCTGCGCCTGGCTTTGTACAGAAGGCTTGCTGGTAGTGTGCTGCTCTCACAGCCGCCCGAAGACGATCTTCCTCAAGGAGCGTTGCCTCATCTTGCCGCAATTTCTCTTGCTCAAGCTCGTCATAAGCGAGCACTCGAGGTGACCCGTATATGAATTCCATGGGGAGAACTGCTTCTGCCCCGTATACCAGGGCAAAGGGTGTCTAGCCGGTGGCTCGATTTGGTGTCATTCTGATCGACCAAAGAACCGCCGACAACTCACCAATCCAGTGCCTTCCGCTTTTATGCAGCTTGTCAAAAGTCTTTGTTCTCAGGCCTCGCAGTACTTCAGCATTTGCCCTCTCCGCCTTGCCGTTCCTCCATGGGTGTGCCATGGAAGCGAAACAGACCTTGCTATTGAGGTCTTGGGTGTACTGCATGAAGGCGTGGCTTGTGAACTGCGTGCCCTTGTTGGTGATGACTCTGTTTGGCACACCAAAACGACAGACTAGTCCCTTGAAGAACTTGACGTCTGACTGTGCTGTCACCTTCCTCACTGCCACCACCTCCGACCACTTTGTGAACTTGTAGATTGCAACGTACAAGTACTCAAAGCCCCCGACAACGTGAGGGAAAGGGCCCAGTATGTCGAGCCCCCAGATCGAAAACGGCAAGGAGAGAGGCATTGTTTGAAGGGCTTGAGCTGGTTGATGAAGCTTCTTCGAATAGAACTGGCATGCTTCACACCTGGTTACTAGTACCGTCACATCCTGGAGGGCGGTGGGCCAGAAGAAGCCTTGCCGGAATGCCTTGCCGGCAAGGGCCCTCGACCCTATGTGGGAGCCACATATGCCTCCATGTATCTCTGCTAACAGCTCCAGACCTTCCTCCCAGGGAATGCACTTCAATTTCACACCGTTCGGTCTTTTTCTATACAGGACGTCATCGACAAACTGGTACAAGGCAGACCGACGGGCTACTTTTTCTACTTCTTCCTGCTCCCCAGGAAGTTCCCCTATCTAGAGGAAACGGACGGTATGATGTGCCCATGCCGGAGCCTGGGGCTCGACGGCAAGGACCAAAGTCATCTCTTCTGCCATGGGGGAAGCCGTATCTATGGCCAGGGCTCGGCGCCCTGCCGGAGCCAGCTGCCCCTTGGCGGGCTCGGAATCCGCGGCAACACCCTTCCCGGCGGCCCCTGGGGGCTCGGTGGGGAAGTACTTGTCGGGGCCCGATTTCCTCCACTTGTTCTGCTCCATTGATGGTTCGGCGGATGGTTGAGTTAACCGAAGCAAAAAGGTACCTGGTTCCACAGGTAGCTTGAATGCAGCGTGCTTTGACAGGTAGTCAGCGATGTCGTTCTCTGCTCGGGGAGCGTGCTCCGCTTGTATACCGTCGAAGCGGTCCTCCAGCTTCCTCACCTCATCTACGTAGGCCTCCATCAATGGGCTATGATAATCTTTGTTGACTTGTATGACGACAAGCTGCGAATCACCCCTGACGATGAGCTTCTTCACCCCGAGGTCTGCCGTGATCCTGAGACCGGCAAGCAGCCCCTCGTACTCAGCAGTGTTGTTTGTGGACATCTCCCTGGGAAAGTGAATCTGGATCACATACTTGAGGTGCTCTCCAGTGGGTGCGACAAGCAGCACACCGGCACCGGCGCCTTGCAGCGAGAAAGCCCCATCAAAGTACATGATCCAGTCGCGACTTGCTTCCTTGCCGGGGAGAGGGGTCTCCTGGACTTCTTCGTCGGGTGTTGAGGTCCATTCCGCAATGAGCTCCGCCAAGACTCCGCTCTGGATTGTCGAAGTACATTCAAACTTCAACACAAAGCTTGACAACTCCAAGGCCCACTACACAATCCTTCTGTTTGCATCTGGGTTGTGAAATATCCGTTGCAATGGGAGGCGGGTGACGACAGTGATCTCGTGGGGTTGGAAGTAATGACGCGGCTTCCCCGAGGCCATAAGGAGGCCGAAGAGTAATTTCTGCACACTGGAGTACCTTGACCTGGCTCCCTACAAGAGGGAGCTGAGTAAGTAAACCGGGTGCTGCATCATCTTGTTCTTCTGCACCACTTCACGTGGTTGCGCGGGCCCTGTCCCGATGGCGTCAGACTCTGCCGGGGGCCTTGCCTTGCCAGCACCAGGCCCTGCCAGGGGAATCCCTGATTTGCCATCCGCCGGTCCTGCCGTTGCCACTGCCTCTTCGTCGACCTCCCTCTGCGCCGTTAGTGCGGCGCTGACCACTTGATTTGTTGCCACTAGATACAGCAGCAACGGCTCTTGTGGTTTAGGCGCAACCAATATTGGCGTAGAGGAAAGGTATTTCTTCAGATCCTGCAACGCCGCCTCAGCCTTTGGGGTCCACTCCATTGGGCCTGCCTTCTTCAGGATTTTGAAAATGGGAAGGGCATGCTCAGCAGACTTAGAGATGAATCTGCTCATGGCGGCAACGCTGCCAGTGAGCCGATGCACATCCTTGATCCGCTTGGGTGCCTCAATCTGCTCAATAGCCTTGATCTTATCTGGGTTTGCCTCGATCCGACGCTGCGACACGAAGAACTCGAGAAGTTTTCCTGACGGGATGCCAAAGACACACTTCTCATGGTTCAGCTTGAGGTTGATATTGCGTAGGTTGGCAAACGTCTCTTCTAAATCTTGTACAAGGGTCACCTTGTCCTTGGTTTTGACCACTATGTCATCCATATAAGCTTCCATATTTCTATGTAGCTGGGGCTCAAAACCAATCTAGACCGCCCTTGCAAATGTCGAGCCAGCACTCTTCAACCCGAAAGGCAACCGTAAAAAGCAATACGTGCCGCATGGGGTGATAAATGATGTCTTCTCTTCATCTTCTCTTGTCATGAAGATCTGGTGGTAGCCCGAGTAGGCGTTGAGGAACGACAACAGATCACACCCGGCCATGGAGTTGACAATCTGGTCGATGCGCGACAACGGGAAGGGGTCCTTAGGACAAGCCTTGTTGACATCTGTGTAGTCAATACACAGCCTCCACTTCCCATTTGCCTTGCGCACCACCACCGGATTGGCCAACCACGTCGGATGGAGAACTCCTCTCATCAAACCTGCCGCTTCCAATTTCCTGATCTCCTCTGTGATGAACTCATGTCATTCCAAAGCTTGTTTCCTGACCTTGTGCTTGACGGGTCGCGCATGGGGACAGACAGCAAGGTGGTGCACAATCACTTCCCTGGGAACGCCGGGGATGTCGGATGCTTGCCACGCAAACACATCGACATTCACCCGCACCAAAGTGATGAGCGCACTTTCCTATTTGCTGTCGAGGGTGGAGCTTATGGTGAAAGCCCCTCCCGTGCCATCCTCTTTGACGGACACCCTCTTGGTCTCTAGTGGTGCAGCTCTGGATTTCTTGCTCTTGCCGATAGAGCTCTCGGGCACGTCCTCGACGGTAGCACAGCACTCCGAAGAGGTGCACTTGCCAGAGTGGGTGTGAGAGGTCTTGCCGGTCTTCTTCTTCCCTCCCAGGGCTTTAACGGCAGGAGCAAGTGCCTTGGCGGCAGCTGCTGCAACTGCTTCTCGATAGAGTTGGTCCGCGCAGATTAGCGCGTCATTCTTGTCGGAGGGGACAGTGATGATGGTCATTGGCCCAGGCATCTTCAGCGTGTTGTAGGCATAGTGCGATGCCGCCATGAACTTGCCTAGTGCTGGGCGGCCGAGGATCCCGTTGTAGGGCAAGGGGATCTCGGCCACATCAAAGACGATCCTTTCCGTCCTGTAGTTGAACTCACCTCCAAACGTCACGGGCAATGTGACCTTCCCCTTCGGCTGGCTCCTTCCCGGATTGACCCCTTGAAATGTACTTGTTTCCTTGAGGTCTCCATCAGGAATTTGCAGCCTTTTGATCACGATGGGCAAGGTCAAGTTCAGGCCAGCCCCGCCATCAACCATCATATTGTTCACCTTGAGGTTGCGTATCGTTGGCGAGACCAACAATGACAAACACCCGACCGCAGTTGTGCGGTCAGGGTGGTACTCGGCGTCAAAGATGAGGGGCGTGCTGGACCACTTTAGTGGCCTTTGAGCGTCGAACGATGGCTCTGCTGCTGTAATCTCATGCGCCCACTGCTTGAGCTGGCGGTGAGAAGTGTGCAGCGAGGTGCTACCATCGATGCACATGGCCTCAGTAGCCTTCTAAAACTCTTGCTCGCCGGACTCATCGTCCTCGTCATGATCATCGTCTTCCTGCTTCTTGTCGCGGCCCCGAGCTAGCCTCTCTCACTGGTTATCCTTGTCGCGTTAGCCTCCTTGCCCGCCATGCTTCTTGCCGGATCCTTCGGCACCATCTTGACCCTTCTCCTTGTCCTGCCTCTCATACTTGGCCTTTTGCTTTTCGGCAAGCAGCTCGACCTATCGGAAGTTCTGGAGGTCGTGGCCCTTGGTGTGGTGGATCTTGCAATACTGCTTGTTGGAGCATCCTGGCTTGTCGGAGGCTACCAAGGCCCGGCAGGCGGTGCACCCGGCAATCTCCTTGCCGGGGTCATCTGCCTTGGCCCTCTTGGCGGCGCTAGTGTTGCCGGATCCCTCGACGGCAAGCACGGTCTTGTCCTTGTGTTTCCTATTGCGATGCTGGCCCTTCTTCGTCGAGGCGGCGATGTCTTCGTCGGTAGAGTCGGTTTCCACATTGGCCTCTTCGCCGGGGTACTTCCTTCCCTCTTCAGCCCTGTCGGCGTTCTGGGAACGGGGGTCCCCAGACTTGCCTGCCAGCGGCCTGCGGCGTGGTTCAAAGGGGGGCCCAGCACGGCCCATCTTCATCAACACAGACCCAAGACCCTCGCGAGGGGCCAAGCCTCGCGGGGCGGACAACGCGGAGCTTCCATAGGCACGGCCTCATCAGGCTGGCTCGCGAGGAGGCTGAGAGATCAAGGCGGGGTACCTCACGAGGTGCCCGTGACGCAAGCCATGACGACCAAGGGCGCCAGGCGGGTGCCAGCCCGCGCAGTGTCCTCCTTTCCTCTTTGGTGCAAAGAGCGCAAGCGCAGCCGCGGAGTACCGAGGCATCAGGCAAAGGTTGCCATTTCGGTGCAACAAGACCAAGACCAGGAGGACTGCAAGACGGAGGTCATCATGGAGCCCAAGACGGCATCACCACCAGAGCTTTGTGCAGGCGAAGACTACTTTTGTCAGGATAGCTGGTACTAGCTGTCCCCCTTCAAATTAGCCCGCCATTGTTGGCTCCCTTCCCGCTCGATATTTGGGAAGAGGACCAGGGCCTCTATAAATAGGACCAGCCACCCACAGGGTTGGAGAGAGCAGAGAGGTTTAGGAAGATCGAGATAAACAATCGAGAAGAGAGAGAGAGAGAGAAGGGTGACTGAACTCCTCCCAGCAGTTCATCGCCCCAGCCAAGAACAGACCCTGGCGATGCTGTTCATCATCATCAGCCCAAGAGGCAATCCACCACACCACACACTGGAGTAGGGTATTACACCACAACGGTGGCCCGAACCAGTATAAACCCTGTGTCTCTTGTGTTGTTCTTCCCATAGCTTAGATCTTAGCGAGGCGGAGGGGTGCAGGTAGGTAGGAGGCGAAATCTCCGCGCGCACCCCAGTGTTCGAACCTCAAGGGTCTGCCGGAACCCGAAATCCGACATTTGGCACGCCAGGCAGGGGTTCGCCGGAATTCGTCTTCCACCACCCCGTTCTCCTCCGACCATCGCGCCCATGTCTGACGCTCGTCGGGCCCGCGCCGAGCGCCGGGCCGCTCTCGCTTCCCGCGTCGCCCAGACAGCTCCTGTCGGCGGGCGTCCTCGCCGTTCCCCGTCACCTGCCGTCAACGCCGCCACCGGCCCAGCGGGGAACGAGCAGCAAGCATCGTCTTAGCATCCGTCCGTGCGGCAAGACGGCCGCACCGCTACTCCCTCGCTCACCCCAGCTGGTTCTTCGTCCCGCGCGCTCTGCGCACCCATGGAGGCTCGAGCTGCGCTCATTGCGGCAAACGAGCTCCTGCGCTACCGTCCCATCGACGATGTCTACGAAGAATGGCTCGACCGCGACGCTGAGCTCGTCCGCACCGCAGGGGGTTCTCCTGCGCCGTCCGTTCTGCTGCACCGCACCCCGCCCCGTGCGGGCGACGAGGCTCCGGCGGCGCCCCGGCCGCCTCCTCCTCAAGAAGGCGCCATGGCTCCAAGGCGTGTGGCTCCTGGGCGGAACCCGCTCCGTCAGGTGCCAGCGCGGCAAGAGCAGAGCTGCCAAGAAGTCCCTCGCCCGCAAGAAGCTGCTCGGGCGCTCCCTGCTCCAGCACGTCGCGACCATGCTCTTGCTCCCGCACGTCAAGGCCCCACTCTGCTCCCGGCTGCAACGCATGGGGACATGCAAGACCAAGCTCTCCGTCACCCAAGGCCTCCCGTGGCCACAGCAGGCTGCCGTGCCTTCACCACCGAGCTATGCAGCGTCGTGTGGCCCGGTAAGTTCAAGCCAGACCTGCCTCCTCGTTACGATGGCACGGCTGACCCTGCGGAGTTCCTCCAGCTCTATGAGTTGGGCATCGAAGCTGCCAATGGAGACGAGAAGGTCATGGCGAACTGGTTTCCCATGGCACTCAAGGACGAGGCCCACACCTGGCTCCTAAACCTGGCTCCAGGCACGATCTCCTCCTGGGACGAGATGCGCACCCGCTTCATCGCCAAGTTGCAAGGTACTCGCGACCGGCCACCCGCCGTGAGCGACATGCGCCGCATCAAGCAACAACCCGGGGAGACCCTGCAGAAGTACATCCAGCGCTTCAACAATGCACGCCTCAAGATTCCCAAGGTGACTGAGGAGGCCATCATCTCAGCCTTCTCCGACGGCGTGCGCGATGTCAAGATGAAGGAGGAGCTAGCGATGCATGAAGACCTGTGCACTTCCTTGGAGCTGTTCAACTTGGCAACCAAGTGCGCCAGGGCTGAGGAAGGGCGTCTCTCCCTCCTCGAGCTGCCTGCCGCAGACCCAGAAGAGAAGAAGCCCAAGGCCAAGGATGTGAAGCACAAGGGGGCTGCCGTGCTCGTGGCAGAACTAGACACCAAGCGTGGCAGAGATCAGCTCGAACCTCCCAAGGGCAGTCGGTACTGTGTGTACCACGACCTCCACACCCACAACACCAACGAATGTCAAGAGCTCCAAGCCGTGCGAGAAGGAAGGATCGGCCGTCACCCCGACCATGGTGACCGGGGCTACGGTCGAGGAGTAGGAAGGAACGCAGTACGCTGGGAAGACCGTGGCCCGCGCCAACGGTGGTGCAATCAACCTTGCGAGGATCGCTGGCAAGACCCGCCTCGCGAGGGAGACTGGAGGGATCAGCCTCGCGAGGATCGCCCGCAAGGCAACGCAGGCCTCCCTCCGCTGCCGCCGCAGCCAAGGAGAAACAAGGACCGCCACCAGGACGAGGGGGCTGGGGGCTTCCAGGAGCCGCGCGCGATCGCCTGCATCCTGGGCGGGGCTCAAGCCCCAGCCTCTCAACGCATCTTTAAGCAGTTCGCCCACGAAGTGAATGCAGCCCTCCCCAGGCTCGAGGCCACGCGCCCTCTCAGGTGGTCGGCGTGCGCCATCACGTTCAGCTCAGCAGATCAGCTCAAGTGAGCGGCTATAGCCGGAGTCCTCCTGATGCTTTGTTCCCCAATCATCAGCAACATGGTGGTCACCAGGACCCTCATCGATGGCGGGGCAGGGCTCAACGTCATGTCCGTGGAAACATTCAACAATCTCCAAGTGCCCTACAGCCAGCTTCAGCCAACCAAGCCTTTCTCCGGAATCACCAATGGCTCCACGGTCCCGATTGGGCAGGTCCGCCTCCCTGTCACCTTCGGGGCACGCAACAACTACCGCACCGAGCTAATCGACTTCGACGTCGCTCACATTCGCCTGCCATACAACGCCGTCCTTGGGTACCCAGCGCTGGCCAAGTTCATGGCCGTAACTCACCACGGCTACAACGTCCTCAAGATGCCAGGAAGTGGCGGAGTCACCATGGTGCCCTGTGAAGAGAAGGACGCGGTGTGTTCCCTGGAATGAGCCTTTCAGGCAGCGTCACTGGAAGACCCGAATCGCGGAAGCAGGAGGCTTCCCGAGACCGCCCCCAAGAAAAAGAAGACATCGTACGGCCTGGCCCCTCAGGAGGCAGGCCCCTCTAGGCCCGTGCCTTCCCAGGGGGAACCTCCTTCCATCGCATAGGAAAGCGCGCCCGGCGCCCTCCTTAGGCAGGGCTCGGGGGCTCTCCCCTGGAGGGCCACCGACCTAGCTAGGGTCACGAGGGAGGCGCTTGGGCACCACATGGAGGCGTGTTTCGAAGCACGTTTCCCTCAAGAAGGAGCAAGGCAAGGAGAGCCAGACCCTCAGGAGTTTGTCAGCAAGGCCATTCAGGAGCTACAGGAGTCAAGAGTCATGAAAGGCGGCCGCCGCCTACCAGCTGTGGCTCCCCATCCAGGCGAGGATGGTGGGCTGCGCGTCTGCATCGACATACCAGGGCTCAACCAAGTCGCCTCTCTGAAGCGCCTCTGGCCCTCGCGAGTGGGGCGCTGCGGAGGTCCACCACACAGCTACGTTCGCATGCCTTACGGCTTGCCGAACGCGGCTGCCACGTACCAGCGCCTCATGAGGGGCATCACGGAGGCACAAGAGGCCAGGCGTTCCGCAACCCTGGCGGAGATGGAGATGGTCCGCGAGGAGCCGCCAGCGCCTCCGGAGCCTCCCGAGGCCCCTAGGCCTAGGGGCTCGTGAGGATCGGCTTTTGCAGCCCACCGAGTCTGCTACACCAACACCCCTTCGTCCTCAACGTCATCAGGTGACATCTTTCAAGTTTCACTTCCAGCTGGGAGCGCCCCCCAGGGCTGCATTATTCCCAGGCCGCGTGGGTCCATCCCTGCGGCGTGTATCCCTTTTATTTCATGTTGTTAGCTTACCTTGTTGGGGGCGCCCCTCGGGCTGCATGATCCCCAAGTTGCTCGGGCCAGACCCAGCGGCATGTATCCCATTTGCGTTTATTTCCGGTTATGTGTTCGATCCACCATGCTTGATTATTTGATGCCGGTCCACGACACCTCTTCTTCTCTATGCCGACCACTTACACGTTAAAGGGGGGGTACCTGAGCATCGCGACTCAGGGCTCTTACTGGCTCTCCAGCCCTCACCCTCTGGCCTTGTCCACGGCATCGCAACCTGGCATACCAGCAACGGCTGAGACCAGCTCGAGGGCCGGGACCCAAGGACGTAGAGTGCCGGCATCTAACCAAATTTGCAGGGACACATCACAAGATAAGGCCCAGTGCCAGGCGCAACCCGCCTATAGGTAGGGCCCCGTGAGTCCCGCGCTGGCTCACGGGTGCCCAGATACACCTCGCCAGGCCCTACCGTGCCAGCCACGTGTCAGGGCGGGGTTGTACACGCCCCGGGGGCTCCTCCCGGAGGGGTGCCCCCTCCCACGTACCAGTGTGAAGCACCATGCTCCGCGCTGGCTGATGACACTGCCGAGGAGGGGCTATGCCCGTACACATACGGAAGCGCTATGCTCCGCGCTGGTGATAAACAACTAAGGGTGGCCCCTGGGCCGCATCAACCTCAGGGAGCCCAGAGCTCAGTGTCTAGTCTCATCGTAACGCCTCCCCTCGGGAGTGCCGCGCGAGGGGGCTGGGCACGGGGGCTGCGCCTGGGTCACAGCCAGACGCACGCCGCACAGCCAGGTCCCCCCGGGCCTGGTTCGTCGCGCGTCTCTCCCCGAGAGGAGCCAAGGTACGAAGGCCATTTGAGCGTCAAGGGGGACTCCTGAGCATCGCGACTCAGGAGCCTAACTAGTCACGTAGCCCCTCACTCCTTAGTTCTGAAAGGCTAACGGCGGTTGAGGTATGCGCGCAGCCGGGCTCTACAGACGTAGAACGGTAGATCCACCCACATCACACCTCCCTACTTGCTGTTTGTGCGCCAAGGGGGACTCCTGAGCATCGCGACTCAGGAGCCTAACTTGTCATGTAGCCCCTCACTCCTTGGCCCCGTCCTGATTTCCGGTCGGGACCAACGCTGGGTGAGGCATGCACGGGGCCGGGCTCTGCTGGCATAGAACATAAGCAAGTAGGAAGGAAAAGCGCAAATTTCAAGGAATTCAAAAGCAAATATTACAGTCCACACTATTATCTCAATGCCAAACACAAGTTTAAACGCCTCCCCGAGGCATGATACATGTGCAGGAATTAAAGGCAGGACAAGAGCCACAACGGAGTCACTTGTCGGCGGTGGAGCAGCGCGGAGTGGGTTCGCCTCATGGAGCAGTGGGGTCGGCAGCGCCTTGCTTCGGCTTGGTGCTGAAGGCCCGGAACTTCCCCAGCAGAGCCTCCGCGCGACCCTTCACGGCCTCAGCAGTGGCAGCGGCACGCTCGCCACTTACTGGCTCCAGCAGGCTGTCGAGGTCGACGCTGGGATCGCGAAGGTAGATGTGGGTGAGGACCCGCGTCAGTGTTGCAGAAGACAGGACACGCGCCTCGGCCTCGGCCGTGGGTCCAAGGCCAAGGGCGACATCTTCAAGAGCGCGACTTCTTTGCTGTGGGCGCCATCCTATCCAAGAGATGCGGACGTCAAGCCTCAGAAGTAGAGCAAGAAATAAAGACAAGAATCAAATGCTTAGGGGTCGTTGCCAGTGAGCTCAAGCAGCCTTCGGCCAAATTTGAAGCCTGAAAGCCGGCTGGAAGGGTCAACCCCGGGAAGCTTGGAAGCGGAAGGTGCATCTGTGGTCTGCCTCGGGGCCGGGGCAGACCCGCGGGAGATCAGCCCGGTCCTGTCCTTCTTCGGGATCGGGGGCAAGCTCCCACCGTCCTGCTCGTCGTCATCCTCGTCGTCATCGCTCAGAGAGAGGCGGAGAATGCAGGACCTGCGCCGGAGGAGGGGAGCCCTCGACTCTCCGTCAGTCGCCTCGGAATCAGGCCCTTTTTCCCGCTCCCCTCCTTCCTACTCTTCGCTGGAGTCGTCGGAGGACATGTCCACCGATTCCCCGGGAGTTTCCATGGGCACAGTCCCATCCCCGTTGAAGACGGGCATGGACTCCACTACCTGCTCCCAATCGTCGTGGAGGAACAAGGGCGTAGGAGCGCCCTCCAACCTCGCCACATCACCCCCGACCAGAGATTGGAGGACCGCAACCAGATCTTCGTCGGCCAAGGCCGCGGGGCTCGGATGGGGCCTCCACATTGGAAGTGAGTACTGCCGAAGCGGAGCCAGCTGGTGCTCTGGGAACTCCCTCAGCAGTGACACGCCGGTCAGCTTCGCCGCCGCCATGTTGGCCGGCCTCAGATCCGCGTCCATCTTCTCCAACACCAGCTTCGCGCGGGGGTCCGTGAGCTCCGCTCGACCCCAATCGCTGGAGCTCATGGGCTGCTCCGTGGGCAAGATCAGCCAAGGGTGGATGCGCCCAGCATCCGCCAAGACCCACTTGCTCCTGAAGCCCTCAATCCTTTTCCCGGGCTTCGAGATGGCAATGGCGCCACCGTACGCGATGAAGCTCGCGCACGCGGAAGCAGGACCGCGAGAGGTCCGGAGGTAGAAGTAGTGGCGCAGCAAGGCCACTGAGGGCTGCACCCCTACATGAGCCTCGCAGTAATAGGCGAAGATTGCCAGGAGAAGGACGGAGTTGGGGTGGAGATGCAGAGCCTGTAGCTTATAATGGTGGAGGACAGAGAAGAAGAACTCGGAGAAGGGACGCACCAGGCCAACAGCAATGGCACTTACGAAGAACGGATAGAAGGTGCTCCCTTGACCCTCAGGGGTGGCGGAGCCGGCCTTGAACACCTTCGCCCCGTCGATGCCCCGCGCCGCCGCCATCCGGCGCAACCAGGCGAGGCTCACCTCCGACACATTCGGCAAGTCCAGGGAAGACGAGTACCAAGCTACGGCCGGGGGCTGGTCGGAGTAGATCTGGAAATTTTCATGGAAGGAAGGAGAGGCTCAAGAAAGGGGATCTGAGCAGCAATCGGGGAAAGCAAAAAAGCAAAGCCTAGGTGGATGCCGCTCCTTTATCAACTCGCGCGGTTGCTAAGGCGCCCACGTCCAATCAACCGCCACGCGGCACCCAAGGCCTCAGGCTGTTAGGGCCCGCGGCGCTTCGCTCTTGCCCTTCCGCCTCACTGCACGGCCAAGTCCGGGTGCGCCTTGGGCCCGGGGGCAACTGTCGGCGTTCTGGGAACGGGGGTCCCCAGACTTGCCTGCCTGCAGCCTGCGGCGTGGCTCAAAGGGGGGCCAGCACGGCCCATCTTCATCAACACAGACCCAAGACCCTCACGAGGGGCCAAGCCTCGCGGGGCGGATGACGCGGAGCTTCCTCAAGCACGGCCTCATCAGGCTGGCTCGCGAGGAGGCGGAGAGATCAAGGGGGGTTACCTCACGAGGTGCCCGTGATGCAAGCCATGACGAACAAGGGCGCCAGGCGGGCGCCAGCCCGCGCAGTGTCCTCCTTTCCTCTTTGGTGCAAAGAGGGCAAGCGCAGCCGTGGAGTACCGAGGCATCAGGCAAAGGTTGCCATTTCGGTGCAACAAGACCAAGACCAGGAGGACTGCAAGATGGAGGTCATCGTGGAGCCCAAGACGGCGTCACCACCAGAGGTTTGTGCAGGCGAAGACTACTTTTGTCAGGATAGCTGGTACTAGCTGTCCCCCCTTCAAATTAGCCCGCCATTGTTGGCTCCCTTCCCACTCGATATTTGGGAAGAGGACCAGGGCCTCTATAAATAGGACCAGCCACCCACAGGGTTGGAGAGAGCAGAGAGGTTTAGGGAGATCGAGATAAACAATCAAGAAGAGAGAGAGAGAGAGAAGGGTGACTGAACTCCTCCCAGCAGTTCATCGCCCCAGCCAAGAACAGACCCTCGCGAGGCTGTTCTTCCTTGTATTGTTCATCATCATCAGCCCAAGAGGCAACCCACCACACCACACACTAGAGTAGGGTATTACACCACAACGGTGGCCCGAACCAGTATAAACCCTGTGTCTCTTGTGTTGTTCTTCCCATAGCTTAGATCTTAGCCAGGCGGAGGTAGGAGGCGAAATCCCCGCGCGCACCCCAGTGTTCGAACCTCAAGGGTCTGCCGGAACCCGAAATCCGACAAGCCCGGGCGCATCTATCGGCCAGAACATAAAGTTCAGCCACGTCCTTGACCTTGTTCATTGCCAGCTCTTCACGCATCTTACGGTTACGCACATTCTGATGGAATGCGCTGATCACGGCGGCATGATGAACATCTCGGATGTTGTATTGCACTCGGCTAAACCTCTATATGTACTTGCGCATGTTTTCACCTTCCTTCTAGGGTATGATATGCAAATCACTCACCTGGCCATGAGCTTGGTGGCCTCCAGTGAAGGCACCAACGAACTCGTGGCATAGATTTGACCAAGAAGAAATGGAATCCGCCGGCAAGTGCATCAACCAAGACATGACATTGGGTTTCAGGGCCAACGGGAAGTAATTGGCAAGCACCTTGTCGTCACGAGCTCCAGCGGCTTGCATCGTGATGGTGTAGATGCTGAGGAACTCTGACGGGTGGGTCTTGCCGTTGTACTTCTCGTCAACGCCGGGCTTGAACGTGCGATGGGACGACCACTAGAACTGCCACAGCCCACGGGTAAAGGCTGGGCAACCCACCTCGTAAGGTAGGCCGCCGGAGCCTCCCGGTGCTGGGTGGTCCATAGCAGGTCCCGCCCGCTTATCCGACTGGTGGCGTGTATCGCGCCGGCACTCGATAGTGGTTTGAGCGTCTTCATGCGCTCGCTCCCGAAGGACTTGGCGTTGATCGCAGTGGGTCCATGGGTCGGACGATGCTATGGAAATGTCATCACAAGTGTCATCACGACGGACCGACATCCGTGGTGGCTGGCGTGGAGGAGGAGAGTGCACCGTGGCCGCGGCGGCACCAGCCCCTCCACCATCGGCATGCAGTGGCTCGATGGAGCACCGGCCTGAGGGCCCCACCGGCCGTGGCTCGTCATTGTTGGCGACGCTGACGAGGCTCCAGATAGTGGCTCTCCACTCGTCGAGATTCTCCTCGATGGGAGGGAAGTCGAGGAGCAACTGCGCGCGCGCCAAGGCTTTTGCTGGCGTGGGTGGCGGCGAAAGCTGCATGGACCGTGGCGCGCTTCGACTTCTAACCACGTTCTAAGGAGCTCTGTCATGGCCCAGCGGATGTGCGCCATCTTCGCCAGCACTTCAGCGGGCATGCTGGCCTCCTTCGTCCCGCGGATGATGCACAGGACTCTTCCCACAGCGGTGTCCAGGGTTACTGGTGTGGTGACGCTGCTCGTCGCGCACAACCTGGGAAGAGCACGCTATGGGCGCCGGAGTGGGCGTCTTGGAGGTCTCCGCGCAGCCCGTGGGTTGTATGGCGACGCCCCCGGAGGGTTCCGCGCCGTCTGCGAGGGCCCCAACTCCATCTCTGGATTTCACGGCGTGTGGCCCGTCACCTTGCGCACGAACGACGCCGCTCGCCAGGCTCTAACTGCTAGAGCGATGTTGGTGCTCGCGGGTCGTGCCTTGGGTTCTATCCGTGATCGGCCCGCTGCTAGCCCGCACTGGTACGGGCCGTCCGGCAACCGACGAATCGACCGCCGTGGCCGCCTTCTTCTTGGGAGCCATGGCGATGAAGAACCGCTAGGCTAACTGCTAGACCAGATTCTCACAACTGTGCCGCCAACGTGGCGCGCCAAAGATGTCGGTGAGAACGACACCTATGGGATCACTGGGACCCCTTCTACGGTCGGTGGGCGCGGGGTCATGAGAAGAGCAGGTTTAGGAGCAAGCACACGGATCATTTACCCAGGTTTGGGCCGCGAGGTAGTCCTGCTTTGGTGGATGTATTGAGTGTTCTTGGGCTTTCTGAACTAGCTGCGGTGGCTGTGCCATTCCAAAATGTCGAATCCCTCTCCTGGTCGCCTCGGGCCTCCTTTTATAGGAAAAAGTGGTTGCCACAGTGGCACACAGGCGGTGGAAAGGCCTACAGTGCGCGAGCTTATCGCACGGCATGATGGGATAAAGAGCATTAAATGCGCTTCGTAGGTGTCCATTAGCTTTATCGGGGACGGGAATGAGGCCCATCCCGTCCGTCGCTGCTCCGCCTCGCTTCGACATGCGCCCAGGCTAGCGATGCATGCAGCGCCATGTAGGTAGGCAAGCAGCTAAGGCGGCGCAGTGGTAGGGCCTTCATGAAGATCTGCATGCCGCCACACAGGTGCTTGCTGATTCGCCCTGGAAGCTGCATGTTGCCACGCAGGTGCCTACCCTGCTGGTTGGGCTGGCAGCTGGATGCGAATGGCGCTGGAATCTTTGCTGGAGCGGGCCTGGCAGTGGCCCTGTTGATGCCCTTGGCAAGGGTCTTGCCGGGGGCCCGGCAAGGGTCTTGCCGAGGGCATCAGCATGGCCACTGCCAGGCCCCCCGGCAAGAGTCTTGTTGGGGATCTTGTGGATTTCCTCGGCTAGGATCCTGCAGAGGGTCGCCGTCTTCTGGTCCTCATCTGACATCATATGTTAATGATCTCGATGAAGATTGGCATGCCACCACAGAGGCTCCTCCCAAGCCTTGTATCCAGCGCAGTTGACTGGGTCGGAGCCTGTGGGCTCAAGGGTGGCTCGCTCTGCTGGTGTTGGGCAAGTTACCACGGCAAGGCTCTTGCTGGGGCTGCGGGGGCCGCCTTGGCAAGGATCTTGCCGAGGGAGTCGACCTCGCCCTCTTGCCCTCCTGCGCTTCTTGTCTTGGTGTCCCCTTGGTTGTCTTGTGCTTCGGCTTATCTCCGGCTTCCCTCCTCTGCCCTACTAAGTGTGGCCGCAGCGCGTGGCTCTGACTTCCCGTGCACAAGTAAAGGGGTCAAAAGGAGAGCCCCTACTTTTGTACACCGACAAGCACCAAGTGGGTAGCTGCACCCATGTTCCGTCCTGGCCCACCGTTACATCTTGCATCATGGGCCAACAAGGGGCTAGATTGGGGATCAATTGATGAAGTGCGAACTCTACAAAGCCACATCCGAACCCTCCTCGAGAGGGACATCGATCTTGTCAACGTGATTCAAGTAATGTTGATTCACCGAATCCTGCCATGACAGCGTAGGCCTCTCCGCATGTGGGAGTTTAATCCAGAAGGACCATGAACCCTCCAACACTTCTTCGGCATTATGCACAAAGGGATGTGGAAGTTGTTTTTCGGGAAATGAAAACATTGTCCGGACACCACTGAGGACACAGGCCTCGACTGCAACCGTCCGGATACCCTGGTAAGCACTGTGCTTCCGAACACTTTCTTTTTAAGTATGCCACAATACATTACTAAGCAGACTATCTCCTTCCAGGGCTAGATAAAGAAAGCGGAGCTAATTAGGTGTTCGGCCCCCCTTCCCGAAGGTTCAGCGGATCCTGTATTAACAAGGATGCTGGCCCCAGCACCATACCAAATGCCTGTGAAGGAGGGCAAGGCAGAGAGGACCAAAGATGGCCTCCATCCTAAAGGTGTATCAAACATTGTGTCCGGAGGAATCAAGATTCCCTCGTCCGAGGAAAAAAATGAAGGAGAAGTCAATGTCTCTTCCCATCATGGAAAGAAAAGGGTAGCCTCCGAAGATTGGGAGGAAAAGGCTCCTAAGCGAGGCAAGATGCCTCTGACGGGTGGCCCGGACTTGGTGGACGACATCGTCGCGCAGTCCCGTGACGAGGATAAGCTTCCGGCTGAACTGTAAGTGAAAAAGAGTGTTTTAAACATGTCCCATTCCTTTCTTGTAATGTATAGACTATATGTTTTTTGCAGTTCGGCATGCAGTCAACAATCCTCTTCCTCGGGGGATCTTCTCCCAGAGATGATGGAAAGCGAGACGCCTCCACCGGTCTCCTCGCCCAACAGGGCGGACGACTTCGAGGTGTCGTCGCGGAGGGTCTCCCCTGATCAACAGGCGATGAGAGGGACGACGAAGATACTACCCGAAGGTGATACATCGGTAGCCCAGGGTCCGGGGACCAATAATGAAGGCCCTGAATAGTCCGATCTACAGACGGATTCGAATAAACGGATCCCTTTAAAGGGAGGTTGTACTCCTAAGGCAGCCTCCGGAGACCCAGAGGCGTCGGATATATTAACGAACATGTTGCACCAGGCATCCGTCTTAGAGTAACATCTTACCTTGATGTGCACGGTGGTTAAAAAGGTCCTGTCCGCGAGGAGCGGATTGAATGAGGCCTTTGCGAGCCTACTAAGAGGCTTTGAGGTTTGTACTATAATATGTGCAATTGTGTTTTATTCACAAAATACACCTGTGTATAGATAGTAGCCCTTGAGACTCTGACTGTCTTCCCGAGGGAGGCGATCATAGGATCAAAATAAATGCCTAGGGACTGACCAGATTAATTGGAACACAGGCGGTGACTTCTCCAGTGACAGCCCAAACTATAGAAGTTGCAGATTTGCAATGTAAGATTGATGAGGCGGATAGTGATATCGCGCTTATCAATAGGCGACTTGACGACGTGCAACGTATGTATTCGGGGCAGTCCCTTCACATACATTCTTGTGATATAAGCATGATGCTGAAAGTTATATACTGGAATATGCATGGCCGCAGATGGTGCTAACGTTGTTGAAATTCTTCGGGCAGAGCTGGCCCGGGCCAAGGAGTAGGCCCGGGTTAGTAATGCGGCTACCGAAAAGGCATCAGCTGAGTTAAAAGCCGAACAAGCTGCTCGGCGCCAAGACGAGGAGAAGATATCCACGATGGCGCTCGAACTAAAAAATGCTGCTAGCTGCTGTGAACTTCTTGAGAAGGAGAATGAAGCCAAGACGACTGAACTTGACAAGGCCTTACGAGAGGCGAGAGAAGCGCGGTCTGAATCAAGAGCAGCCCGTGAGGAGATCCGGCAAGCTGGGGAGATTGCGGCTGGTAAGCCCTTTTTGCTACAGACTAAGTTCGGCGATCCAAACTGTGCTCAACCTAACCAAGTGTGGAGTTCTCTAGATGAGTTTTTAGACTTGCCGAAGAGTTGTTCCGATGCGGCGCGGTTTTACCAGGCACGAGAGGGGTATGCAACGGAGAAGCTTTTCTGGTCACAATTTGGCGCGTCAAAGCGCCCTTTGTTGCTGAATGAACAAATATCCCAATGGGCCGAGCTTCATAGGATATCTGACGCTGCCATGAAGAATGTCATAATCCGGTTTTGGCCAACTGAGCCTATTCCGAATAGCTACTTCGGCTTGGTGCAGCGGCTTGTTGATGTGGTGCCATGTATCGACGCTGTGAAGCGGTCGGTGTGCATTGAGAGTGCATGGATGGCCTTTGCTCGAGTAAAGACATTCTGGGGGAAGATGAAGGACATCGATGTTGCAGCGAAGAGTCCATCCAAGGGCAAGGACCGTTACGAACCGGAGCATTATTTTAAAGACGTCCTAGAGGCCGCCCGCTTGATAGAGGGTCAATGCTCGAAAGACATAATGTTCGAGTGGGGTGTATGAGAATTGTAAAAGACAATTTTATAGTTAATCTATTTTATATTTTGCTCAAAAGCTTGTGTTCCTCCTATGCGGACGTTTTAATATAATCTGAAAGTTTTCCAGTCGTCGGCTTCAGCCCCCTCGTAGGAAGTACGGGGGTGTTTGGAAAAGCATTTGATCACTCTTAACCCAATGTCTTGGTCCATGAAGGAGGTGATAATGTGGCGAACCAGGCAATGAGACTATAGGGCATTAACACTTTCACTTAGGCACAGGAGTTTTATAGGGGGGCTACGATGCCCCTGGTATGCGTACGGATTATTCCATTGTGGTGTTACATATATGACTTGAAAAAAGGGTCCTTCGTGTAATATGGAGGGAATCACGACAGATTCCAATATGGAGGGAATCGCGACATATGTTCCTTGGAAATTGTCGCGAAAGGCGTCTTCCAAATCTCCCCAATTGCCAATAGATTTATCCGGCAGACTATTTAACCAGTACTGAGCTGGTCCTTTGAGTTTTAGTGGTAGGTATTTGATGGCATGAAGGTCATCTCCATGGGCCATGTGTATATGAGGAGGAAGTCCTCGATCCATACCGCGGGATCCATTGTTCCGTCATATGATTCAATAATCATGGGTTTGAACCCGTCTGGGAATTCATACTCCATTACTTCGTCTGTCAAGCAAAGAGGGTGTGTGGTGCCTCTATGTTGGGCCACATAGCGATGTACCTCCGATGGATTCCATTTGCGGTTTTCGTCTCGGGCGTGGCTAGGTTTGTCACGTCCGAATAGGTAGCCATCGTCGCGTGTCGAGGCACGTCCTCGTGATCCATAGATCGATCTTGCGTGTCCTCTTTTGCTGTCCATGTCCCGTCGAAGTTCGTATGTACAACCCCGAGCCGTTTTATTCTTGCCTTTACGGCGAGGTGGGGCGGTCTGGTGTTCGGCCTGAGGTTCTGCTTTATCCGGACTAAGTTGCGGTCCACCTGCCGCATTGTGCGATGATGGTACGGGCTCCAGCACCTCATCATCGAACTGAGGTAGCAATCTACACTTCGGGTAGCTTTTGGCTGGGCCACTAAGGCTATATTCTTCGGCGGCCAGGACTTCGGTCCACCTATCATTGAGTAGATCTTGGTCCTCTTTAAGTTGCAGCTGCTTCTTTTTCAGGCTCCTTGCAGTGGCTATTAGTCGGCATTTGAAGTGCTCCTGCTCGAGAGGTTCCTCAGGCACGATGAAATACTCGTTGCCAAGGCTCTCCTCTTCCTCGAAGAGCGGAAGATAATTACTATCCTCCGAGTCTCCGTGTATGGCCTGTTCATCAGGGCTAACTTGCCAATTATCCCGTTCCCCCTGTTCGGAGGTTACCTTGACGGGGTCTTCATTATTTTTGGCATCGTCCGGAGTATTATTTTTTCCGGTGCCTGTACTGCAGTCTTTGGAACGATGTGACTTAGAGCGGTGTCGAGGAAGTTGGTGCTTGGGCTGTCTCTCAGGAGGTTTATCCTCAACTGGATCCTCTTTGTCATCGTTGTTAGTTTTTTCAGGCGTGTCCACCATGTATACGTCGTAGAAAGAAGTGGCCGTCCATCGTCCAGTGAATGGCGGGTTTTGGCCTTGCTCGTTGTCGGCATCGTCGTCTGTACTGGCGATGTCTTCGGAGACATGGTCAAGCATGTCAATTAAATCTTCGACAATGGCTATGAAGTGGGTGGCGGGTGGGAAGCAAAATTCCCCATCATCACCCTATAGTTTGAACCGTACATAGTTCCGCTATGAGTCCCCTACCAAGGACAAGTTCTTTAATGAGTTCAGCCCATCGCCCAAGGGCGAGTGCTGGAAGACGTCTACGGCGCTGAACTCGAAGATCGATAAGCGATCAAGTTCGGTATCCGCGGACTCACATGGTTCGGAACTTATACCTAGAGAAGAGTGCAGAGGTCTGGTGACACGAGTATTGCGTGAGGTTAAGTCCATGTGCGGCTCCAACACCGGGGAATCTGTGGCCTCCGTGGTGGGGTTGAGCCTCCAATCCATGGATGTTGCAGTGTGCTCTGGATCTAAGGCCAGAGTGGTCACAGGAGCTATCTCCTGGATGCGGTCTGACAACAGATTTAGGTCATGTTCATCAAGGTGACCAGGAGTCGTAGCCGCGGTCTCGAATCCCGCGAAGATCAAATCTCCACGGACGTCCGCAACGTAATTCAAGCTCCCAAATCTGACCTGATGGCCAGGGGCGTAGCTATCGATCTGCTCCAAGTGTCCAATCAAGTTGGCCCGCAGCGGGAAGCCGCCGAACACGAAGATCTGTCCGGGGAGGAAGGTTTCTCCTTGGACAGTGTCACTATCGACGATTGAAGGGTCCATTGAACCTTTCGTCGACGGCACAGTGGAACTCTCAGTGAAAGCACCAACGTCGGCGTCAAAACCGGTGGATCTCTGGTAGGGGGTCCCGAACTGTGCGTCTAAGGTCGATGGTAATAGGAGACAGGGGACACAATGTTTACCCAGGTTTGGGCCCTCACTATGGAGGTAATACCCTATGTCCTGCTCGATTGATATTGAGAGTATTACAAGAGTTGATGTACGACAAGATCGTAATGGCTAAACCCTAGAAGTCTAGCCTGTATGACTATGGTAATGAGTATCTCCCTCTCCGGACTAAGCCCTCTGGTTTATATAGACACCAGGAGGATCTAGGGTTACATAAGGTCGGTTACAAAGAAAGGAATCCACATATTTGATTGCCAAGCTTGCCCTCCATGCCAAGGAGAGTCTCATCCGGACACGGGTGCAGTCTTCGGTCTTCGTATCTTCACAACCCATTAGTTCGGCCCATGGCTAACAGGCCGGACGCCCGAGGACCCCTTAGTCCAGGACTCCCTCAGCCTCCTTGTTGATTTCTTGAGGTCCACTCCAAGTCCCATGGATCACGTTTGTTTCAAAAATAACTCTCTCGAAGGTTTCATTCCGTTTGGATTCCATTTGATATTCATTTTCTGCGAAACACTGAAATAGGCAAAAAAAATAGCAATTTGCACTGGGCCTTGGGTTAGTAGGTTAGTCCCAAAAATAATATAAGAGTGTATAAATAAGCCCATTAAACATCCAAAAAAGATAATATAATAGCATGGAACAATCAAATATTATAGATACGCTGGAGACGTATCAAGCATCCCCAAGCTTAATTCCTGCTTGTCCTGGAGTAGGTAAATGATAAAAATAGAATTTTTGTTGTGGAATGCTACCTAGCATAATTCTCAATGTAGTTTTCTTTATTGTGGCATGAATGTTCAGATCCGGGAGATTCAAGACAAAAGTTTAATATTGACATAAAAATAATAATACTTCAAGCATACTAACTAAGCAATCATGTCTTCTCAAAATAACATGGCAAAAGAAAGTTCATCCCTACAAAATCATATAGTTTGGTCATGCTCCATTTTCGTCACACAAGAATGCTATCATCATGCACAACACCGATGACAAGCCAAGCAATTGTTTCATTCTTCAGTAATCTCAAACTTTTTTCAACTTTCACGCAATACATGAGCGTGAGCCATGGATATAGCACTACGGGTGGAATAGAATAATGATAGGGGTTTATGTGGAGAAGACAAAAAAGGAGAAAGTCTCACATCGACGCGGCTAATCAACAGGCTAGGGAGATGCCCATCAATTGATGTCAATGCAAGGAGTAGGGATTGCCATGCGATGGATGCACTAGAGCTATAAATGTATGAAAGCTCAACAAAAGAAACTAGGTGTGCATCCAACTTGCTTGCTCACGAAGACCTAGGGAATTTGAGGAAGCCCATTGTTGGAATATACAAGCCAAGTTCTATAATGAAAAATTCCCACTAGTATATGAAAGTGACAAAACAAGAGACTCTCTATCATAAAGATCATGGTGCTACTTTGAAGCACAAGTGTGGAAAAAAGGATAGTAGCATTGCCCCTTTTTTCTTTTTTTCTTTTTTTGGGCCCCTTTTTTTATTTGGCCTTTCTCTTTTTTATTTTGGACAATGCTCTATTAATGATGATGATCACACTTCTATTTATTTACAACTCAATGATTACAACTCGATACTAGAACAAAATATGACTCTATTTGAATGCCTCCGGCGGTGTACCGGGAAGTGCAATGAATCAAGAGTGACATGTATGATAAATTATGCATGGTTGCTTTGCCACAAATACGATGTCGACTACATGATCATACAAGGTGTAGGGACCCCGACTCATAAGTCGTGATCACCGAATGCACGTGTACAGTGATCCCAGAGATCAATGCTCACTGAACACACAGAAGCTGAATAACAAGAGTCTTACATCCATACATACAGTCTTACATAAATTATGACCATTACGGTCGAGCCTCGAGTATAACTTCGCAGCAGAAATCTTCGTCGATAACTTGGACCCATGCAATCTGCCTTAACCCTATAGGCATTCTGACTGGGAAGCGTCCTAGCTCGCATGTTCGTCACCGAAGTAATCTTCATCATATCCCGTTTTTCCTGCCTGGCCAATAAAATAACCAGTGGCAAGCCAATGAGTACTTTGAATGTACTCGCAAGCAACCCATGTTTTGGCTCAAGATACATCAATGCATGATACATACCACTAGCGCGGGGTACCAACGGTGTGTCCGGTGCCCCATAAAAAAGTTCTTGGCCTCCCTACCTGGCTCGACCCCGTCCCAAGAGAGCGCACCAACAACTCTCCCGTCACTAGTAATGCGGGCTCCAGGCTAGTATCGGCCTAGGTAATCAATAATGCCCTTTCCCATACAAGGGTAGAGTGGTTGCGCATGTAAGGTTGGCACAGTCGACAAATCTTAAATCTAATCCATTTTTTGAAAACAACACACACACTTGCCTCGGTATACCACTTTGTCATCAAGTGGTTACCCATCTCATTATCTCCCTCAGGCATAAGTGGCACCTGACGGGTTCTTTGAAAACTCTTTTGAAAATACCTTGTCTCCATGACCATGCACATTCCCATCTTTTTTTGCGTATCAACTACTTTAGCATCCTATCTACTCCCACCGGCATAACCCTCATAAGAAGGTAGGGTCATGCACAATGCAAGTATCAAGAAGGAGGAAATGGAGGCAACCCACCAAAGTGGCTACCATCTCATCATGATTCCGATGCAACAATAATAAAGTGCTATATGAAATGCATAAAAAGGGTTTCATAGACATGGTCAAAGGGCTGCTTGCCTGTTTTAACAAAGTCTTCGAGGTCTTCAAATATATCTGGTCCAACTCCAAGCATTTCGTCTACTTCGTCAACTATCGTCGAAAGCATCCATAATAAGCAACACCACAAGGCAGGAATGAAAGTGCTCTAAAAATATTGATTTGACTTTTCTAGGGCATCTCTGGTTATATGAAAATTAACCAGAGTGGTTTCATTGGAATTTGGTTAGTGGATATTTCTAAACATTTTGATATGACAAAATTAGGGGTTTTATGGATTTGCAAGAAGTGTATAGAAACATATTTTTGAAAAATGAGCAAAGGCACCCATTTAACAAAGGATGATTTTAGAAGCATCTATGAGTTGGTTTCACTGGATTTGGAGTTCAATTGAATTTCCTATGAATTTGCAAAGTTGACAAATATGAAGAAATGGCTCATTATTTTATGTGGTGGAGAAAGTATTAACAAAAATGTTCATAAACTGTGAATCATGGCATTTGGATCAAATTTGAGATCTCTATGATTTTCTAAAGTTCATCACAAAAATGGAAAATAGGGTTTTAATAAATATTTCTGAAGAGAATTTTCTGGAAAAATGTGCAAATAGCACCATGTGATAGATCGTGATTTGTGGATCCCCTAGAAATTTGAATCATCAAATTTGGACTTTATTTGATTTGTTTGTGGATTTTAGAAGCTTGCTGGAAAAAGACAAAGAAAAAGGGTTTAACCTTATAATATGCGCCAGGCGAGGCTTAGTGCCAGAACCCACTGGGCCGGCCCAGCTGCTCGGCTGCATGCACGGAGGCTGCCACGTCGAAGGCGGTTTTCGGAAGTACGCCAACGCGCGGGGCAGGCGGAAACAAGTGAAGCCGCTTCCACTTAAACGGGCGGGCCCGCCCACTGGGTCGCTGACGCGCGGGACCCAGCGGCAGGTCGCCCTCAACCTCCCGCGCGGCGTGACGGGAAACAAAGGAGGCGAGGCTGAACGGTGCTGGCGCTCTCCCCGGTGGCACCGACCATCTCCGTGGGCGCCCGGCACACCGCCGTGCTCGGGAGAGTGCGACGTATCCTTCGAGGTACTCCACGGGCGCGGGGGCGGTCTGAGGTGAGCCCCCCGTCATCCATGACGGAGGAGGCCGACAGTGAGATTCAGCACGGCGAGGCAGACGCGGGGAGGAGGAGCTAGAGCTAGGGGTGAGTCAATGGTGGTGATGATAGGGCGCTGGAGTGGCTAGGTGGGAGAGAGAGTGGCTGAGGCGCCCGAATTTTGGCGGAGGCCGACGCCTTGGCTCCGGCCTTGGAGAAGGATGGAGGGCACGAGGAGGAGGGGATGGAGCACGGGGGAAGTTGGCGGTGGTGATGAGAGGGTGCGGATGTGTTCATGGGGATGAGAGAGGGGTCGAGGCCCATGAATTTAAGCGGTGGCCGGCGGCTCGGCTCCGGCCGTGGACGGGGTTGGAAGGCGCGAGGAGGGGAGTGGGTTGGTCCAAGGGATGCACGGGAGGGTGAGAGGGCCAAAGGAGTAGAGAGGGGGCTCGGGGTGGCCTTAAGTAGCTGACCAGCGGCTCACCATGGACGCGGCGCACGGGTGGCCACCGGCAACGGCTCGAGAGGCCAGGAGAGATGGCGAGGGGCTGTCTACGGCGTCTGTGGGAGTTGAGTGGGGCGCCAGGAAGAGAGAGGAGGAGAGGGGCAAGGCTCTGGGGCTCGCGCGTGCGAGGCCATGCATTGGCCAAGCCAGGCGGCTCTGGGCACGTGCCGCAGGAGGTGAGAGAGAGGGAGAGACGAGGGGGCCCGCACGGTGGCGTGTTGCGGACGTCGAGGCACCTCGACTGGCGCAAGGGGGAGGCTCGAGGTGGTCGGGGGATGCGGCGTCAACGGTCGCCTGCTCTGCCTCGCGCTCCAGCGCGCGTCTTTGGCTGGCATCCGCGGCTTTTCCGCGCGCACTCGCGCGTCCACTTGTGTCTGGAAGCTGCAGGGGAGAGTAAACAATGGGAAAGTGGCATTGGATGCTCTAGAACTTGCCAGGAGTGGGAGAGAGATGAGAAAGGGAGGGGAAAGTGGCTGTCCAGAGAGGAAAATTGGGTCTCTGCCCCCCTTAATCATTGATCCTTGGGCAGCCAAGCATGAAGGAGGTAGAGGAGGAGCAGATGAGGCTGTGGGAAAAAGTTGAGCTCATGGAGATTCGTGGAAATTGCCAAAACATGCATTTTAAATTTCTGCCAGAAGGTGTTTGATGGTGTTTTGGGAAAGCCGATGATTTCCATTTGCCATGAGACTCCATAGGGTGAAATGTCACATATAATTAGGGCCTTCCACCAATTTTGAGCTCATTTGGGCAAAGTTGCCAATGCAAATTTTGTAAACCCTAGAAATTAGCAGAAATGGACTTTTCAATATTTAGTCATGCAAATCTATTCTCCTTGATGCACCACTTTGTGTAGTGTCATCATTTGAGGCTCTAAACATGTCCACAAAAGTTGAGATCAAAAGGACACACTTGGCAATGTAGAGTTGTTCAAACTTGGATCTGGACAGAGAGGGTTTTGGGGCACTTTTGTGAACCATAGTTATTTTGATTGATATGAAACTTTGCAAGATCATCACATTATGAATATGTGACTTGCTACAATTTTCCTGGATTTATTTGAAAATATTTCTTATAGAAATATTTCAAATATTTGAAATGAGCTGAAATGGTTCTGGAGGGTTTTGTCCAATATTTTGATCATGACCATGTGTTTAAACTCATATATATGGACAATATATGTCCACTGAGCTTCCCTGATTTTTCTCAAATATTTTTGAAGCTTTAAAATAATTTTAATCTATTAAAGACCATTTCTGGCCTAAAGAAAAAGCCTTTAAATAAAATAGGAAAATAACTTTCAAAATTATATTTTTTGTGGTTTCTGGGTGTCCTATATCTAATAGGAGTCAAATATATTTTTGGAAATATTTTTACTTCCCTTAATTAAGTACTTGCAGTGCAAACCTCAATTCAAGGGTTTTTGGAAAACTAATTTTTGAAAATACTATTTGGCCAAATTATTTTTGTAAGAAAATACTATATTGTTCTATACACATGGTATGATCATTGGGAAAAGGTTTTGGATCAAGGAGAAGGAGTATAAGAGTTGGAGGATTTATTTGATTTTTAGAGCACTTGCAAACAACAGTCAAACATTCGATCAAAGCTAAGACCAAACACTCAAAAGTTTTTGTCAAACCACATTTTATCATGATTTATTAGCTTAGGTGTTGTGGCATGAAAATCAGGGTGTGACAGACCAACCCCCCTTACAAGAATCTCGTCCCCGAGATTCCCAGACTAGGCGCAGGAAGGAATACGGAAACTTGGATTTGGGGTAGTCTTCACGTCCTCCTACTGCTTCTGCTTCCGTTTGGTGCTCCATTGAACCTTGAAGTACTCGATGGCATGGCTTCGTGTTTGTCGTCCTGCTTGATCCAGATTGCAATTGGGGTCTCTCGCGTAGGTCATATTGGGCTGGAGGTCGATGGCTCGGTGATCGATGTCCTTGTTAGTGATCGGGCTAGCTAGGAAGTCGAAAACACTTCCGGTATTGTGTCATGTGGACACATTACACACAATGGGTAACTCAGGTGGTAACTCCATCTAGTAACTGTCTTCTCTTCATCTTGTGATGATCTCGGTGGGGGTTGTTAAATCTTGGAGTGAGCTTCTGCTTCACATGGAAATGCTTGGTTCTTCTGAGAGGAGTGACCTGTTGGTGCACATGGTCTTCGACACCGGAGTTTACTTCTTCACGATGGCGGTTGGTTTAGTTCTTCCCCCTTGACATGGCGGTCTTCAGATGTTCCTTAACCAACTAAATGACTCTTCTTCCGTCTTCGGGTAGACAAGTAGGTTACCAAATAATGATGACAACTATCTTGTCTAAGTACTCCATGAAGACTTGTTCATGGGGTACATAAAGTAGGCTGGGGAGTGGTGGTGATCACGGTTGAGTGTTGGTCAAGGTCTACTTGACCTACAGCCCAAGCTCATGGTCATAATCCGACCATGGGGTGGCTTGGTAGGGCTTAAGGGTTTCAAGGATTCTAGTGTGTGGGTGAACGTTTATTATCTTATCCTTAAGCACGGTTTCTGAGATGCCAATAGTCTATCTAGTCCTTCAAATAAATAACCATATACCACCGAAAGCATCATCTCGTATAGGCCAAATCCAATCATCACTCCTGTGATCCATATGCTCGTGACTCCCGAGGAAAGGTCCAACAAAATCATATATGTCTACGATCCCCAAACTCATATGTATGGCTACCCCTAGAAATCCATGGGTAGAGCATATAAGCCGCTAAGCTTGAACGTGACAATCGAAGTGCTCAGCCTATTCTTCCAAGGTCTAAGATAAAGCACCTCTATCCTAAGGAAACACGTCACATGCCACTCCAAAATCTTGTTTCCTTCCTATGAATCAACTCCAACAACCCGTTAACTACCATTAATCACTACATAATCCTTTAATTCTACAAATCCAGTGTCTATGGTGTTCCACATGATCTCCTATAGTCCTATAATCCCAAAATACTTGAAAAGGCTATCTCTACTATAGTCAGTCCACCAATTTCCATTACCATGGTCAAGTAAACTCCAAGGTCAAGCTTATATCAACTCTGACAATTAATCCAATCACCTAGTTTATCACCCATCGAGAAACATGGTATCACGATCGAGATCATCGGTCTAAATCCAATTTACTCCGAACCATGTAGACTTCCTCAGCATCTATATTCAACTAGAATCATCTGCTTAAATCCAAATCTCATGTCCAACGAGAATTCCTACATGTTTCCCTCAAGTTATCATCGTAATGCCAACTATATCCTATCAATACCCCTTGGCTAAGTCTAATCCTCATGCGTCCAAGAATTTCAGCTTGCGACCTTAATTGTCCTACTAAATCCAATTTACTCGGGGGTAATGAAAGCTATGCTGCCATATTAACATGATCCCACCGAGTTCACCTACCAACATGAAAGCCTCACAATCCACCAAAATAGTCTCAGATAAATCCCTCTAGGTCACTGATATAAACTCATCAAGTCATTTGCCCTCTATTCCTATATCCTCAATTTGTCTTCCCTATGGCATCGTCAGTTCTTGTGCGTTATTAGGATGACAACGTACTCATTCACTATGTATACTAGTTCCATAATGAACCCAGTGATAAGCAAGGTTATGGAGGCTTAACAGGTCCTCTTGCAATTCTGTGGGTTAAGCACATGGTTAAGGATTCGAGCTGGGGTATCTTGTGAAGTCTCGAAGGGTGTAGGAATGGGTTTCTAGTCTGGAGGGTTAAACATAATTCTACGGGGTTGCACTTGGTCGTGGAGATTGTAGCAGAAGTCTTTATTGCTAGTTGGTTGCCGAGGTGGAATCCTTGGGGCATCTTGTCATGCTAGCCTTCAGTTTATGAGAGAGATGAGAGGGAGAAGTAGCATAGAGGAGGGGGAATGCCTAAAGGGGGTTCTATAGTGCAAGTGCAAACAAATGGGTGCCAAAAGGGCCAAACAATTAAAACATGGTAAGGAAGGTGATATAGTCGCATACTTGTTGCCTAGGACAAAAGTGCGACCTATATCAAAACACAAACAAATAAAAACAAGCAACACACAATCATGGTTCTACACGAACCATCATACAGACTCGACTGCGCATAGGGGGTACATGACTCATCCTACCCTAGGGGTTCTCGGATTCAGTAGTCGTGCCTTGTGCCTCATGCAGTCTTCTGAGATTTCCTCAGGTGTTGCTATGTCTCTTGTAGTTGTTCGATGAAATGATCTGGGTTGAGCCTGAAGAGTCTTCAACAACTTCTCGCCTGTTGAAGTGATGGGGTGAAGGTGGCTCTTCGTAGCTGGCATTGACTTGGTCTTCTCTTGTCTTCTTAATCATGACGATCCCTTTTGCCTTCTAAGGCGTTGATGGTACCAGGCGGGCAATCCTTTATGCAATGATATTGGCAAGGCATGGTAGAGGTCCAACATGTCGGTTACGTTGATGACAACATCAACACCAAGAGCGGGGGATGAAAAGAACCGTTTTCCTGCTCACTATAGTGAAGCGGACCAAATGGTGAGGTTCTCATCCACCGGTGGTTGCCGATGCATCAACGATAAGGACATGGTTTCTCTATTAGAGATGTATATCATGATCTTGCATTTCCCATGCCCTAATCATCATAGGCTAAGGTCACATCATCTTGGGGAAAATTCAAAGGTGTCACCATCTTCTGAGTCTTGGTTTCCTCAATCATTGAGAAGGTATTTTCCATCTTGTCGTGGTGTTGCCAAGCTCGTGTTCAGAAGGTGTGGGTGAATGTCTGACAAGGCATCTTCCTGCTAGATTATCCACGAGGATTACAAGGAATCCACTAGTCAGGGGCATAAGGGTTCTAGCGACCAAAAGTTTTGAAGGGGAAGAGATCAATAAGGAAAGTATACCTTCATTTTTGAAAAACTGAGAAGGGAAGAGAAGTATAGATAGTTTTGAAAATAGTCTTAACCCTAACTAACAACCATGCTATCTAAGGCTTCCTACAGTCAACTTGGCTCTGATACCAGCTCTGTGGGGACCCCGACTCATAAGTCGTGATCACCGAATGCATGTGTACAGTGATCCCAGAGATCAATGCTCACTAAACTCACAGAAGCTGAATAACAAGAGTCTTACATCCATACATACCGTCTTACATAAATTATGACCGTTATGGTCGAGCCTCGAGTATAACTTCACAGCGGAAATCTTCGTCGATAACTTGGACCCATGCCATCTGCCTTAACCCTACAGGCATTCTGACTGGGAAGCGTCCTAGCTCGCATGTTCGTCACCGAAGTATTCTTCATCATATCCTATTTTTCCTGCCTGGCCAATAAAATAACCAGTGGCAAGCCAATGAGTACTTTGAATGTACTCGCAAGAAACCCATGTTTTGGCTCAAGATACATCAATGCATGATATAGGTAGATTTTTGCAGAAAGCTAGTTTTGAGTGCAATGCCATGTTCAACACCTTGTAAGACATGCATTAGGAGAATTCAAGTAACCATAAGGGCGGTTACAGATATCAACATAAATAGAGTGGGCACCAACCCAATTCAATCATGTCAAGTCCTTTGACTTGACCCAAGTAGTTCTTCCCACTTATCCAAACACATACACTGGTTTGTGAACATGTGGACGTAGTTTAAGCAGCACCGCCCAACTGTCCTTGACCGTGGACATGGCTATTCAAATAACTTTACACTCTACAGAGGTTGCACACTTTACCCACAAGATCCGGGGAGCTTTCGTGTCATCCACGACCCGCGGTACCTCAAGTACCCGGGGTAAGCACCCGATCACTATCTTTCCCTAGACGACACTAACATGGAGTCCACTCGATTGGTAGTAACCCCCGTGCCCAACTTTCACAACTTTAAAAAAATGGTGGAGCCTTGCTCCCATATTCATCACATACCACTGGCGCGGGGTACCAACGGTGTGTCCGGTGCCCCATAAAAATGTTCTTGGCCGCCCTACCTGGCTCGACCCCGTCCCGAGAGAGCGCACCAACAACTCTCCCGTCACTAGTAATGCGGGCTCCAAGCTAGTATCAGCCTAGGTAATCAATAATGCCCTTTCCCATACAAGGGTAGAGTGGTTGCGCATGTAAGGTTGGGACAGTCGACAAATCTTAAATCTAATCCGTTTTTGAAAACAACACACACACTTTCCTCGGTATACCACTTCGTCATCAAGTGGTTACCCATCTCATTATCTCCCTCGGGCATAAGTGGCACCCGACGGGGTTTTTGAAAAGTCTTTTGAAAATACCTTGTCTCCATCACCATGCACATTCCCGTCTTTTTTTGCGTAGCAACTACTTTAGAATCCTATCTAATCCCACCGGCATAACCCTCATAAGAAGGTAGGGTCATGCACAATGCAAGTATCAACAAGGAGGAAATGGAGGCAACCCACCAAAGTGGCTACCATCTCATCATGATTCCGATGCAACAATAATAGAGTGCTATATGAAATGCATAAAAAGGGTTTCATAGACATGGTCAAAGGGTTGCTTGCCTGTTTTAACAAACTCTTCGAGGTCTTCAAATATCTCTGGTCCAACTCCAAGCATTTCGTCTACTTCGTCAACTACCGTCGAAAGCATCCATAATAAGCAACACCACAAGGCAGGAAATGAAAGTGCTCTAAAAATATTGATTTGACTTTTCTAGGGCATCTCTGGTTATATGAAAATTAACCAGAGTGGTTTCATTGGAATTTGGTTAGTGGATATTTCTAAACATTTTGATATGACAGAATTAGGGGTTTTATGGATTTGCAAGAAGTGTATAGAAACATATTTTTGAAAAATGAGCAAAGGCACCCATTTAACAAAGGATGATTTTAGAAGCATCTATGAGTTGGTTTCACTGGATTTGGAGTTCAATTGAATTTCCTATGAATTTGCAAAGTTGACAAATATGAAGAAATGGCTCATTATTTTATGTGGTGGAGAAAGTATTAACAAAAATGTTCATAAACTAAGTTATGAACTTAGAAACATCTAGGAATTTGAATCATGGCATTTGGATCAAATTTGAGATCTCTATGATTTTCTAAAGTTCATCACAGAAATGGAAAATAAGGTTTTAATAAATATTTCTGAAGAGAATTTTCTGGAAAAATGTGCAAATAGCACCATGTGATAGATCATGATTTGTGGATCCCCTAGAAATTTGAATCATCAAATTTGGACTTTATTTGATTTGTTTGTGGATTTTAGAAGCTTGCTGGAAAAAGAAAAAGAAAAAGAAAAAGAAAAAGGGCTTAACCTTATAATATGCGCCGGGCAAGGCTTAGCGCCAGAACCCACTGGGCCGGCCCAGCTGCTCGGCTGCACGCACGCAGGCTGCCACGTCGAAGGCGGTTTTCGGAAGTACGCCAACGCGTGGGGCAGGCGGAAACAAGTGAAGGCGCTTCCACTTAAATGGGCGGGCCCGCCCACTGGGTTGCTGATGCGCGGGACCCAACGGCAGGTCGCCCTCAACCTCCCGTGCGGCATGATGGGAAACAGAGGAGGCGAGGCTGAAAGGCGCTGGCGCTCTCCCCGGTGGCACCGACCATCTCCGTGGGCGCCCGGCACACCGCCGTGCTCGGGAGAGTGTGACGTATCCTCCGAGGTACTCCACAGGTGCGGGAGGCGGTCTGAGGTGAGCGCCCCGTCATCCATGACGGAGGAGGCCGACTGCGAGATTCAGCATGGCGAGGAAGACGCGGGGAGGAGGAGCTGGAGCTAGGGGTGAGTCAGTGGTGGTGATGATAGGGCGCTGGAGTGGCTAGGTGGGAGAGAGAGTGGCTGAGGTGCCCGGATTTTGGCGGAGGCCGACGCCTTGGCTCCGGCCTTGGAGAAGGATAGAGGGCACGAGGAGGAGGGGATGGAGCACGGGGGAAGTTGGCGGTGGTGATGAGAGGGTGCGGGTGTGTTCATGGGGATGAGAGAGGGGTCGAGGCCCATGAATTTAAGCGGTGGCCGGCGGCTCGGCTTCGGCCGTGGACGGGGTTGGAAGGCGCGAGGAGGGGAGTGGGTTGGTCCAAGGGATGCACGGGAGGGTGAGAGGGCCAAAGGAGTAGAGAGGGGGCTCGGGGTGGCCTTAAGTAGCTGACCAGCGGCTCACCGTGGACGCGGCGCACGGGTGGCCGCGGCAACGGCCCGAGAGGCCAGGAGAGATGGCGAGGGGCTGTCTATGGCGTCTGTGGGAGTTGAGTGGGGCGCCAGGAAGAGAGAGGAGGAGCGGGGCAAGGCTCTGGTGCTCGCGCGTGCGAGGCCATGCATTGGCCGAGCCGGGCGGCTCTAGGCACGTGCCGCAGGAGGTGAGAGAGAGGGAGAGACGAGGGGGCCTGCACGGTGGCGTGTTGCGGACGTTGAGGCACCTCGACTGGCGCAAGGGGGAGGCTCGAGGTGGTCGGGGGACGCGGCGTCAACGGTCGCCTGCTCTGCCTCGCGCTCCAGTGCGCGTCTTTGGCCGGCATCCGCGGCTTTTCCGCGCGCACTCGCGCGTCCACTTGTGTCTGGAAGCTGTAGGGGAGAGTAAACAATGGGAAAGTGGCATTGGATGCTCTAGAACTTGCCAGGAGTGGGAGAGAGATGAGAAAGGGAGGGGAAAGTGGCTGTCCAGAGAGGAAAATTGGGTCTCTGCCCCCCTTAATCATTGATCCTTGGGCAGCCAAGCATGAAGGAGGTAGAGGAGGAGCAGATGAGGCTGTGGGAAAAAGTTGAGCTCATGGAGATTCGTGGAAATTGCCAAAACATGCATTTTAAATTTCTGCCAGAAGGTGTTTGATGGTGTTTTGGGAAAGCAGATGATTTCCATTTTCCATGAGACTCCACAGGGTGAAATGTCACATATAATTAGGGCCTTCCACCAATTTTGAGCTCATTTGGGCAAAGTTGCCAATGCAACTTTTGTAAACCCTAGAAATTAGCAGAAATGGACTTTTCAAGATTTAGTCATGCAAATCTATTCTCCGTGATGCACCACTTAGTGTAGTGTCATCATTTGAGGCTCTGAACATGTCCACAAAGGTTGAGATCAAAAGGACACACTTGGCAATGTAGAGTTGTTCAAACTTGGATCTGGACAGAGAGGGTTTTGGGGCACTTTTGTGAACCATAGTTATTTTGATTGATATGAAACTTTGCAAGATCATCACATTATGAATATGTGACTTGCTAGAATTTTCCTGGATTTATTTGAAAATATTTCTTATAGAAATATTTCAAATATTTGAAATGAGCTAAAATGGTTCTGGAGGGTTTTGTCCAATATTTTGATCATGACCATGTGTTTAAACTCATATATATGGACAATATATGTCCACTGAGCTTCCCTGATATTTCTCAAATATTTTTGAAGCTTTAAAATAATTTTAACCTATTAAAGACCATTTCTGGCCTAAAGAAAAAGACTTTAAACAAAATAGGAAAATAACTTTCAAAATTATATTTTTTGTGGTTTCTGGGTGTCCTATATCTAATAGGAGTCAAATATATTTTTGGAAAGATTTTTACTGCCCTTAATTAAGTACTTGTAGTGCAAACCTCAATTCAGGGGTTTTTGGAAAACTAATTTTGGAAAATACTATTTGCCCAAATTATTTTTGTAAGAAAATACTATATTGTTCTATACACATGGTATGATCATTGGGAAAAGGTTTTGGATCAAGGAGAAGGAGTATAAGAGTTGGAGGATTTATTTGATTTTTAGAGCACTTGCAAACAACAGTCAAACATTCGATCAAAGCTAAGACCAAGCACTCAAAAGTTTTTGTCAAACCACATTTTATCATGATTTATTAGCTTAAGTGTTGTGGCATGAAAAACAAGGTGTGACACAAGGCAATATGACAATGATGAAACGTTTCATAAATGAAACAGTGGAAAGTTGCATGGCAATATATCTCGGAATGGCTATGGAAATGTCATAATAGGTAGGTACGGTGGTTGTTTTGTGGAAGATATAAGGAGGTTTATGTGCGACGGAGCGTATCATATCACGGGGTTTGGATGCACCGACGAAGTTTGCACCAACTCTCAAGGTGAGAAAGGGCAATGCACGGTACCGAAGAGGCTAGCAATGATGGAAAGGTGAGAGTGCGTATGATCCATGGACTCGGCATTAGTCATAAGAACTCACATACTTATTGCAAAAATCTACAAGTCATCAAAAACCAAGCATTACTCGCAAGCTCCTAGGGGGATAGATTGGTAGGAAAAGACCATCGCTTGTCCCCGACTGCCACTCATAAGGAAGATAATCAAAGAACACCTCATGTTTCAAATTTGTTACACAACGGTTACCATACGTGCATGCTACGGGACTTGCAAACTTCAACACAAGTATTTCTCAAATTCACAACTAGTCAACCAGCACAACTCTAATATCACCATCTTTATATCTCAAAACAATTATCAAGTATCAAACTTCTCCTAGTACTCAATCCACTTTTTATGATAGTTTTTATTATACCCATCTTGGATGCCTATCGTATTAGGACTAATTTCATAACCAAAGAAAATTACCATGATGTTATAAAGGACTCTCAAAATAATATAAGTTAAGCATGAGAGATCAATAATTTCTATAAAATAAAACCACCACCGTGCTCTAAAAAGATATAAGTGAAGCACTAGAGCAAAATTATCTAGCTCAAATGATATAAGTGAAGCACATAGAGTATTCTAATAAATTCCAATTCATGTGTGTCTATCCCAAAAGGTGTGTACAACAAGGATGATTGTGTCAAACTAAAAATCAAAGACTCAAATCATACAACACGCTCCAAGCAAAACACATATCATGTGGTGAATAAAAATATAGCCTCAAGTAAAGTTACCGATAGATGAAGACGAAAGAGGGGATGCCTTCCGGGGCATCCCCAAGCTTAGGATTTTGGTTGTCCTTGAATTTTACCTTGTGGTGCCTTGGGCATCCCCAAGCTTAGGCTCTTTCCACTCCTTATTCCATAATCCATCAAATCTTTACCCAAAACTTGAAAACTTCACAACACAAAACTTAAACAGAAATTCTCATGAGCTCCGTTAGTATAAGAAAACAAACCACCACTTAAGGCACTGTCATGAAATCATTATTTATTTATTTTGGTGTTAAACCTACTGTATTCCAACTTCTCTATGGTTCATACCCTCTGATACTAACCATAGATGCATCAAAATAAGCAAACAACACACGAAAAACAGAATCTGTCAAAAAGAGAACAGTCTGTAGTAATATGTAGGTTTTGAATACTTATGTAACCAATAAAATTATGAAATAAATTTCTGGACTTTAGGAATTTATCTATTAATCATCTGAAAAAAGAATCAACCTAATCGCACTCTCCAGTAAAAAATGGCAGCAAATCTCGTGAGCGCTAAGGTTTCTGTTTTTTACAGCTAGATCGCAAAGACTTTCCCCAAGTCTTCCCAAAGGTTCTACTTTCCACAAACACTAATTAAAAGCATAAAACCACATCTAAACAGAGAATAGATGAATTATTCATTACTAAACATAACCAAAGAGCAATAAACAAAAATAAAGTTGGGTTGCCTCTCCAGCTAGACATTGATAATTTCAATGATCCTCGCATGAAAGATAGCAATTGAAACACGAAGGGAGCATCATGGAACATATGAAAGTCACATCTAAGTCTAGCATACTTCCTATGCATAGGCATTATATAAGCAAACAAATTATCAAGACAAGCACAAACTAGCATATGCAAGGAAGCATAAAGAAACAATAGTAATCTCAACATAAGAGAGGTAATTTAGTAACATGAAAATTTCTACAATCATATTTTCCTCTCTCATAATAATTACATGTGGGATCATAAGAAAATTCAACAAATTAGCTATCACATAAAATATTTTCAACACGATCAACGTGCATGCAAAGTTAACACTCTTCCAAAATAGTGGGATTAACATTAACTAAAGTCATGACCTCTTCAAACCCACTTTTATCAAAAAATTCATAAGAATGAACATTCTCCAAATATGTGGGATCTAAAGTTGACACTCTTCCAAACCCACTTTCAATAATATTGTAAACACTATTATCAATCTCATATTCATCATGGGGCTTAAATAAATTTTCAAAATCAAAAGAAGAATCACCCCAATCATGATCATTGCAACAAATAGTAGTCATAGCAAAACTAGCATCCCCAAGCTTAGGGTTTTGCATATCATCAACACAATTAACATTAACAGAATTTATAATAACATCATTGCAATCACGCTTTTCATCGAAGGAACTATCAAGTATGGGTGCAATAGCAACGATCTCATGTTTAACATAAGGAACTATAGCAAATTCATCTTCATAAATATTGGCATCATGGTCACAAGAATAGCAAGCATCATGTTCATCAAGGGATGTTTCAATCAAATCATCGGAATCATAATTATCTATAGATTCATGCATATCATTATTTTCTTCCGAAGCAACGGTCATTCTTTCAATAAATTCTTTGACATAGACATTATGAGCATAATTTTCATAGCAATATTTAAGTATGCCAAAATTTCCAGATTCGTAAAGAGTAGTATCATACTTTTCAGTCAAAGAAGCAACTTCATAAGGACACTTAAAAGCAACAAATTCTTCAGTTTGATCGATATCGTAGTAACTATAAACACCCTTTGCATAGGAAGATAAGATCTCATTATCATTAAACTCACATAGGTAGGGGAGGTGTTTTTTAGGGTTCTTAGAGCAACAAGTAAAATCATAAATTTCACAAAGATTCCAAGCATAACACAACAATCTGTTTATTTGATCCCATAAGAGTCTCCCTTTTTCAGACAAATGGTGATGCACAAAATGAGCATGCTCATCTAAAGATTTCCCATCAACTAGGCTAGTTGGGGTTTCAGCACGAGCACATAAGGATCGAAGATGATCCAAGTAGAACACTTTAAGTGGATCCATATCAATTGATTTTTAGCAAGCAAAGATGCAAGCAAATGGAAGGCACAAGGACACACAAACAAAGATACATACGGGAAAAAGGCAAAGAAAAGGCAAACATGAAGTGGGGGAGAGGAAAACGAGAGGCAAATGGCAAATAATGTAATGCGAGGGATAAGAGTTTGTGATGGGTACTTGGTATGTCTTGACTTGTGCGTAGATCTCCCCGGCAACGGCACCAGAAATGGCTTGTTGACGGGAGATCAAATCTTGACTTGACTTGGTGCAACCTCCCCGGCAAGGGCGCTAGAAATACTTCTTGCTACCTCTTGAGCACTGTGTTGGTTTTCCTCCCCGGACAGATCTTCGTATTCGGTGGCTTCGCACTGCGGGCCAATTCGCTTGGCCATCTGGAGCAGATTGAGAGCTATGCCCCTGGCCATCAGGTCAAGTTCGGAAACTTAAACTACACTACCGACATCCACGGAGACTTGATCTTCGATGGATTCGAGCCCATGTCAGGTGCGCCGCACAATCACGACGAGCATGACGTAACTTTGCCGTCGGACAGTGTTCGGGAGATTGCATCTTCAACTACTCCAGCCCTCAATCCGGAGCAAATTGCGCCATCCGAGGACGAGTGGATAGACCCCGCCATGGTGGCTGCACTCTCAGTGTCGATAGAGCCGAATACTGACTTCACCCCTTGCGAGAGCTGTGTCGCCGATTGGATTCGCCCCCAGCCATAGGCTCCGAACCACCTGCGTTCGGGCCTATCGAATCCGATTGGGCACCGATCATGGAGTTTACTTCTGCGGATATCTTTCATCACTCGCCTTGCGGCAATGTGCTAAATTCATTAAGGTCTCTCTCCTTGTCAGGGGAACCTTGGCCGAACTATGTCCGGATGGAAGGGGATACGGACGACGAAGAAATTCGCTCCCCACCCACCACCCACTTAGTAGCCACTATCGACGATCTAACCGACATGCTCGATTTCGACTCCGAAGACATCAACGGCATGGACGACGATGCAGGAAAGGATCAGGAACTAGTGCCCACAGGGCACTGGACAGCCACTTCATCACATGACATATACATGGTGGATACACCCAAATAAAACGATGACGAGGAATGGGAGGAGACAGTGGAGGATGACCCCTCCAAGAAGCAAACAAAGCGTCGGCATAGGCGCCGCTCCAAATCCCGCCTCGGCAAAAACAGCGATAACAGCGCAAGAGAAAATAACACTCCAGTCGACTCCAAACGAAACGATGACCACATTGCCTCGGCGGCAGCGCACGATGAAGCTGCAAACGGCGAACATAGTATGGATCCGACGTCCGAACACGGCGACGCCACGGACAAACCTCATCAACCCCCTCTGGGGAGGAAAACAGTCTAGACGAAGATGCACACATCATCCCGGAAAGGCACTTGGAACAAGAGAACCTCCGCAGTAGGCTTATTGCCACAGTGAGGAGCCTGAAGAAGCAGAATCAAAGGCTTAAGGCCGCACAAAATACGCTCAACAGCAGGTGGAACAAAGTGCTCTACAACAAAGAAAAGTATGGTGGAAGTTACCACACAAAAAGCTATCCAAAGCACAAGCTATTACCCGAATTCGACAATGAGGCCTTAGAGCCCACACAGCGGAAAAATAAAACGGCCAACCGGCCGGATAAACCACCTTGTGACCGCGATAGAGCGACTAACAAGGTCGCACATAAGTCAACACACGATCTACGTGAGGACTTGTGCCAAAAATCCAGCATGACCAGATCCATTTATGGATCTAGGAAATGCGCTCCGGCGCAAAATCAAAACCGAATACTACAACCGTCTGAACGCCATGATACATCCAAATACAGGGGTGCCGCACACCCCCTATGTTTCACCGATGAGGTGCTGGACCACGAATTCCCAAAAGGATTCAAACCAGTGAACATAGAGGCGTACAACGGGACCACAGACCCTGGGGTCTGGATTGAGGACTTTATCCTCCATATCCATATGGCTTGCAGAGACGATCTCCATGCCATCAAGTACTTGCCCCTCAAGCTTAAAGGACCAGCTCGGCACTGGCTGAAAAGCCTCCCCAAAAGCTCAATTGGAAGTTGGGAGGAGCTCGAGGATGCTTTTCGGGATAATTTTCAAGGGACCTATGTCCGACCTCCGGATGCAAACGATTTCAGTCATATAATTCAACAGCCCAAAGAGTCAGCCCGAAAGCTTTGGAACATGTTTCTCACTAAGAAGAACCAAATCATCGACTGTCCGGACGCCGAAGCCTTAGCAGCTTTCAAACACAACGTCTGAGACGAATGGCTCGCCAGACACCTCGGCCAAGAAAAACCGAGAACAATGGCAGCCCTAACAAGCCTCACGACCCGCTTTTGTGTGGGCGAAGATAGCTGGTTAGCCCGCAGTAGCACCAGCGACCCAAGCACATCCGAAGTCAGGGATGGCAATTGAAAACCACGACGCAGTAAAAGCAAGCGTCACATTAAAGAAGACAGCCCAGATAACATGGCAGTAAATGCCGGATTCAGGGTCTCTCGACCAGGTCAGTGGAAAAGCCTTTCAAAGGCAGCAGAGATGGACCGTCTAGCCTAAACAAGATTCTAGACAAACTATGTCAGATTCATGGCACCCCCGATAAACCTGCAAAATCACACCCACAGAGAATGCTGGGTCTTCAAGCAGGCCGGTAAGCTAAACGACGAACACAAGGGGGGGAGACACCAAGCGAAGACGAGGACGAACCTCGCCAGCAAAGCACTGGAGAACAGAAAAAATTCCCACCAGAGGTTAAAACAGTAAACATGATCCATGTGACGAAGAGGAGAAGCAAACATGCACTCCGAGACATACGCGCCATAGAGCCCGTCACCCCCAAGTACACCCCCTGGTTGGCCTGCCCGATCACTTTCGATCGCAGGGATCACCCGACAAGCATCCAGCATGAAGGATTGGCTGCCTTGGTGTTAGACCCAATAATAAACGGATACCATCTCACACGAGTCCTTATGGACGGCGGCAGTGGTCTAAATCTGATATATCAGGACACAGTCTGCAAAATGGGGATAGACCCGACAAAAATCATCCGTAGTAATACTACCTTCAAGGGAGTAATACCAGGCCCAGAGGCCCGCTGCACGGGCTCTCTATTACTAGAGGTTGTATTCGGTTCTTCCGACAACTTCCGAAGCGCAAAGTTAACTTTCTACATCGCTCCATTCCGAAGTGGCTATCAAGCACTACCCGGAAGAGTGGCTTTTGCTCGTTTTAATGCAGTACCGCATTACGCTTCTCTCAAGCTTAAGATGCCCGGTCCACGTGGCACCATCACAGTTAGTGGAAATATTGAGCATTCTATACGCGCGGAAGAACATGCGGCGGCTTTAATAGCCGAGCACTAGACGGCCTCACCAACCAGAATAAGTGACATGTCGTCAAGACCGCGAACACGGTTAGACGAGTCCGGCGCATCACTAGATATACCTGGGATTGGTTTGACGGCTAAACCCTCATAGACAGTACAAGGGGCTTCACGCGTATAATCAGGGCTAGTTCAGCTCAACTTGACTTATCTTGAATTTTAATGGTTTATCTAGAATAACCAACTTTTTTGGCACGACAACTTTCACCTAAGTTCTTCTCTTTTACAGATAACAATCGTGCTACACCCGTCCAGGACACAGCACAACGGAGACACAGGCACAGACGTGCAGAAGGGACCCGGTCAAAGGGTTCTTTTCAGATTAAGACCATGCGTACACCTTTTTTACTGTCTCATGTTGATTCACATCCTCCGGATACTCAATACAACCGAGAAGGATGCTGACGTTATTGGCATATGGCCACGTCAGGATATTGCATGTACCTAGACACTCGGGGTTTATTATTAAGGGCATTGTTCAGCCTAGCATTTGTTATAAAGACCGAATACCTTAGGGAATATTCGGCGTCGCGAGTTTGGCCTTATATGCATCAGCTCTGAATCATGTCTTTGGTCAAATGTTGGGTTTGCCCGGCTCCCGCATTTTGCTACCTTACATTCCGCTCTATCGGCTAAGGTGGCACCGAGAGAACTACTGCGATTGTGCCCTGGTTCATCCGGATGAGCACCTTAGTAGAGAAAGTCGAAAACTGACTGTCATGATAAAGCGCGAGACTGGTCAACCACTCGATGACTTAGCGGAATCTTCGGGATTCCTCCACATTAAGGAAGGGCCATTTCCCGGTCATGTACGTACGCGCCCCGTATTCGGACGAGCGCGGAAGTACCAGGGGCTATATAGTAGTCCCACCGTCAAACTCCTATGGCTAAGTGAAAGTGTTAAAGCAATATAGTCTGATTGCCTCGTTCGCTGCGCTACCACCTCCTTCATGGACCAAGACGTTGGATTAAGTGTGCATATGCGTTTTTTGCGAACACCCCCACATTATATGCGTGGGGGCTGAAGACGATGACTGCAAACTTTCAGGTTATATACATAAACGGCCGCACAGGAGGCATCATAATACTTTCAGGAAAAAGTATAAACACAACCTTCATAATTCAATAAAACATTGTTTTTTACAATGGGAATAGATGTCACTAGAACATTATATTCTTCGAGCACTGAGCCTCTATCGAACGAGCGCCTTAAAGGACTTATTCAAAGTAGTGCTTGGCAGCTACTGGGCCTACGGCCGAACCCTGTGTTGCAATAGTGGTGGCCTCCATCTCTGCCCAGTATGTCTTGACACAGGCAAGTGCCATCCGCGCACCCTCTATGCACTAAACTAATGTAACTATTCAGCCTTGGCCCTTCCGGCCACAGATGATCCACAACAGACCTCATGGCAAGTCCGGACAACCTATGGAGCTCGGCCCACTCGGCCATTCGCTCATTCAACAGCAGCGGACGCCCTGGAGCATGGAACTATGACCAGAACAGCTTTTCCACTTCATGATCTTTTTGATCCTTGAAGTACTCGGCCGGATCAGCAGCACTTGCTGCCAAATCCACGTATGCGTCTGCAGAACTCCATAGTTGATTAAGAGGGGCATACTTCGGATCTCTGAACTTAGTCCGCAACAAAAAGGGCTTGCCAACCGCGATATCCCCAGCTTGACGCAGCTCCTCCTTCGCCGCTCTGATTTTGGAGTGGGCTTCCTTGGCTGCTACCATGGCCCTCTCCAGGTCTGTCGCCTTCGCCCGGCTTTCTTTTTCAACAAGCTGGTAAGGGTCGGCGACATCTTTCAACTCAACAACCATTTTGGCTATTTTTTCCTTGTTTTGGCA
Source organism: Triticum dicoccoides (assembly GCF_002162155.2). Classification (NCBI taxonomy): domain Eukaryota; kingdom Viridiplantae; phylum Streptophyta; class Magnoliopsida; order Poales; family Poaceae; genus Triticum; species Triticum dicoccoides. Next base: position 195,419,018 of record NC_041388.1, read on the forward strand.
ATACGCAGCCTGTTCGGCCCTCAGCTCTTCGACCGCCTTTAGAGCGGCCACATCACTATTCCTGGCTTGTTCCTTGGCTTGGGCAAGTTCCGCCCGAAGGGTCTCCACGGCGGTAGCTCCATCTGCAGTCACAAGATATTAAGATACTGGCATCATGCTCCTCTTACTACGTATCACCGGAGAAATCACATACCCTGTGACTCGTCGAGCCGCTTGTTGACAAGCACGATGTCGGCATCTGCCGCATCAAATTGCCGCTTCAACTCGGCAAACTCATCAGTCCGGCTAGCCACCGGACCTTCAGCCATCTGCACATGAATGCGGCTTGATTATTACCTGGGACTATGATCCTCTTTTTGCCGCCGTTCTCGACGGCAACCAGAGTCTCAGGGGCTACTATCTGCATAGGGTACACCTAACGTGTGCGGTACTGTCAAAAACATACACTATTTCACGTACCTCAAAGCCTTTCAGCAGACTCATATAAGCTTCATGCAATGTCACATCCCTAGTCTGGTATGACTTAGACTAGCTAGCCATTTGTGCATCATATTTAAATTTCATTTAAATTTGAAATGAGGATTGGTGGAACCCTCAGAATCATTTTTGAAAATGACCCAAATAAAAATTTCTCCAAAAGGGTCCAAGAAAATGCTCATGTTGCTCTCTGAAAATATTGGACAGAGATAAAAATCAAACCAATATTTTTAAGAGCTCATAGGTATTTATTTTGGGCATTTGGAATTAATGCATAAATATTTGCATTGGAAATATATTAGTTATATATATTAATATATGTCCAAAAATTATGCCACCTGTTGGGGAGCTCTGGAATAATATATCTAGCTCCTGCAAAAATTGGCATAAGGTAATAAAATGATTTAATATTTTATTTAAATCAAAACTAATGTCAGAAATTAGAAAACAAAAATAAATAAAAGAAGGAGAAGCTTACCTGGGGCTCTCCCCCCTGTGCAGCCCAGCAGCAGGCCGGCCCAGCCCGCCCCCTCCTCTGTCGTCTTCGACCTCGATAGAGGGAGGGGAGCGTGCCCGGCGCGCGCACGCGCCACCGCGCCACGCCACCTCCCTCCCTGCTTGCCTGGAGCCTCCTCGTCACCCTGGGACGCCGGACGACGCCACGCAGCCCCCCCGTACCCTCTCACTCTCCCCCGATTCTTCCTCTCCTCTCCCTCGCTCTCTCTTTCCCGTGTCCGAACGCGTCGGTCGCTGCCATTCGCCATAGCCATCGCCACCGGCCTCCCCTCGCCTCCCCGACACGCTTCCGAGCTTCGCCACAACCCCCTCCACCTCCTCGTCGAGCCACAAACCTCCGGACGCCCTGTGTAGCCGCCGTCGCCATCGTCTTCCTCCTCGGACGCCGTCGACCGCCGACTCCGATTCGCCGTCTCCAACGTGTCCCCGGCCACAACGAGCAGCCCTGGAGGTCCGCGGTGAGCTCCGCCGCCGTTCCCCTCTCTTCCCCCCCTCGTTTCCGCGCCGTAGCGCCGTTCCCCACCACGGCCGAAGCCTCTCGCCGTCGTCCATGTCGCCGCCGCCGTCTCGGCCCGCCTCCGCCCAAACCGAGCCTTCCATCGCGCTCCCAGTGCCACGAGGGTGCCGTCGAGCCCCTCAGGTGGCCTCCCCGTGCCCCGCAGCCCGTTCCCGCTCGAAGCCGAGCTCCGGCCGCCGCCGCGAGCTTTGCTCCGGCGAGCTCCGGCCTTCCCCGCTCCTCCCACCTGTCCCACCAGATGCGCGAGAGCCCGGGCTACGCCCCGGTGCTCTCTGACGCCGCCCCCGTGGCCTGTTTCGCGGACGCCGCCGCGTCCAAAGGTCGCCGCCGACGACCTTGCCGGCCTGACGAGTGGGCCCCGTCGGCAGGTGATTAGCTTAGTGCTAATCACTGTTAATTAACCCCCTGAGGCTGACATGTGGGCCCCGGTGCCCCCTAACCTTTTAATTAAGTTAATTTAACCCCTGTTTAACCCCCTGTCACTGACGTGTGGACCCCACACGTCAGGTTTGACCCGGACCAGCCCAGTTGACCACTGACGTCGTGCTGACGTCATGCTGGCGCAATAATATGATTTCTGGAATTAAATTTAATCAGAAAATTCCAGAAATTGTTTTAAACTTCAAAAATTCATATCAATTCAACCGTAGCTCAGATTAAAATAATTTATATATGAAAGATTATCAGAAAAATGCAATCTTTCCATCTGTACTAGTTTCATGCATGAAAAACCAACTTATACATGCTGAATATGGGAAAACACATTATGGCATATATAAGAGACTTAATTTAGTAATGCATTTGAACCTTTGGTTCAAATGGACTTCAAACCAAATGTTTACTAGTTGCATTAGCTCAAACAGCATCACATCTACATGCCATGTTCATGCATCATATTGTTGCATATGATTGTGTATTGATTGCCGGCACCGTTCCTTCTCGATAGGTCCTGCTCCGGAGACGTTCCAGAGTACCTGTCTGTGAAGCAGTGCCTCCCTTGTTGATTTACCAGGCAAGCAAACCCCCTTGTTCATTTCGATAAAACCCTACTCTCTCGCTCCTGCTCTCAGTTATTGCATTAGGACAACAACGGTTCATCTGCTACTTTGTGTTGCGGTAGTTGAACCCATTCCTCTGCATGACCTGTCATTGCCACAGTAAATAGTTGAAACCCACTAGCATGTGTAGGAGTTGATTGAAGCCACTGATGTGTTCCTACCATGCTATGCCTGCTATTGCTTAGAGTTGTGTCAGGTCTGATTCATTGGGAATGAATTGGAGTGTTACGATATGTTCTGATGCTGAGAGTTAAGAGTGTGAACACGATTTGGTAAAGGTAGCGGTGAGAGGCCATGTAGGAGTACATGGTGGGTTGTCTCACTGGAACCGTCCTTAAGCACCGAGTTCTATGTATGTTGTCCAATGACTCGATACTACCACACATTGGGCTCCGGGCGCTCCAAGCCCTCTCGACTTATTAACCGACTTGATCTCTGTCCAGGAATCGCAACTAGTTTCTGGTGTTTGTAGGTAGTGCTATTTTTCTACCAAGTGGCACCCGGCAGGGTGGGCTTGGGACAGACTAGGCACACGTGGCCTGGTGTACCGAGTGGCACCCGGATGGTGGGCTCGGGAACCCTGTACACATCGTTTGGGGCCGTGAGCGACACCCCGGCCGGATCTCCTTGCGGATGGAACCCGAATAGGCGATAAACCTGGGCTAGAGTCTTGTGTGGTTAGTCAGGTCGTGGCCGACACCCTCGCCAGGCTTCCGCTTGGAGGTTGCCGAGATACATGACGTGTACATGGCGGTAAGTGGCGAGAGCGTGTGTGAAGAAGTACACCCCTGCAGGGTTAACATGATCTATTCGAATAGCCGAGTCCGCGGTTATGGACTTCTTGGATGCTTACATGGTACATAGACAACTTGAAGTGGATACCCTAAAATGCTCAAGGCAAGTGTGAGTGCTATGGATGGCCTTCTTGTAGGGAGACGGGGATGAATCCATAATAGTGTATTGTGTGGTGATTAGTGGACTCGTGTACGTTGTTTCACCTCCAGAGTTTCTGGTAGTCGTAGAACAGGATAGCCACAGAGTCAAAGCTGGCTTGCTGCAACTAAACCCCACATTACCTCTTGATACAGATGCATGTATGGTAGGATCTGATGTAAGTCTTGCTGAGTACCTTTGTACTCATGTTGCTTTATTTATGTTTTTGCAGCGGAGACTTCGGTCTTACTAGTGTTCTCGTGGACTTCGACTAGTAGCTAGTACCTCAGCTACGATCTTGAGCGGACGTTGTAGATAGTCAGGCTTTCAGCCTTTTTCATTTATAGATGTCTGTACTCAGACATGTAATGCTTCCGCTTGTTGCTTGATTTCTCTGACTGTTGGGTCATGTGACCCCTGTTTGTAATAATGTTGTGATGGCTCTTCTGAGCCTTTATCTATATGATTGTTGAGTTATGCTGTGATGCCATGTTGTACAGCACATACTTGCATGTTATGCGTACGTGTAATGTGTATTGCTATGTGTGGGATCTGACTATCTAGTTGTTTATTCTTAGTAGCCTCTCTTACCGGGAAATGTCTCCTAGTGCTTCCACTGAGCCCTGGTAGCTTGTTACTGCTCCGGAACACTTAGGCAGGCCGGCATGTGTCCTTCTTCGATCCTGTGTCTGTCCCTTCGGGGAAATGTCACGCGATGAATACCGGAGTCCTGCTAGCCCGCTACAGCCCGGTTCACCGGAGTCCTGTTAGCCCAGTGCTACAGCCTGGATTCACTCGTTGATGACCGACACGTTCGATGCTGGGTCATGGATGCCTGTCCCTGTAAGTTAGTGCCACTTTGGGTTTACGACTAGCCATGTCAGCCCGGGCTCTTTATCATATGGATGCTAGCGACACCATCATATACGTGTGCCAAAATGCGCAAACGGTCCCGGGCGAAGGTAAGGCGACACCCGTGGGGATACCGTGCGTGAGGCCGCAAAGTGATATGAGGTGTTACATGCTAGATCGATATGGCATTGAGTCGGGGTCCCGACAGCTTTTGGTATCAGAGCCAGGTTGCCTGTAGGTTTACCAAGCCATACTGGTCGAAGTTGAGTCTAGAAATTCTTTAGTTATGTAAGGGAATTGATTGTGGGAAGGAACGTAAGGCTCTTTTACTCCTTTACCTCATGGCCTTCTGATCTGAGTCATCCTATCTTTCCTACGGGGTTAAGGAACTAGGCTTCTCTTCCGTCTATCAGGATCACGTGTTACTACTCCGTAGTTCCATAGGACTGGTTGATCAGAGTCATACCCCAGTTTTGAGTATTTCCGGTGTAGTCTGTTTAGTATGATCTCAGAACCTTGAGTAATGCTGATGAGTATGTTACCACCCCATTTTTAGTAGGATGTCTCATTCCGAGCATTTTACTGCCGTTATGCTGCCGGAATTTCCCTAGGAGTTCGAGTGATACTAATCCCTTGTCCTACATTCTACAGTCCATAGTTGATGCTGATTCCGTCTCTGGGTTCGTTTCACCAGGATGTCATCAAGTTCTGTTGTTCGTAGCCAGAACCACGGAGATGGTAGGGATGAGGATCCTCCCGACCAACCTTCGTTGACAGAGTTCCTGCTAGAGATGGAGAGGAACAAGCGTGAGTCTAACCGTTTGTTGGCACGTATCGAGGAGAACACCGCACATCAGTTTAAAGGGTCTGCTACCATTCATGATTTCATTCGCTTGCACCCACCTACTTTTCATCATTCCATCGAGCCACTCGATGCAGATGATTGGCTCCGTAGCATCACTCATAAGCTGCTTTCCGCGAGCGTAGCTGAAGATGATAAGGTCACCTATGCTGCATACCACCTGGAAGGTCCTGCTAGTCTTTGGTGGCAGAACTATGAGGCTATGCTTCCAGCTGGCCAGATTCCTACCTGGAAGGATTTCACTGAGGCTTTTCGCGAGCATCACATTCCCCAGGCCCTTCTTGATCGCAAGAGAGAAGAGTTCTGTAGTTTCACCCAGAGTAAGATGGCTGTTGATGCTTATAGCAGAGAGTTCGAGAACCTCGCCCGTTATGCCACAGAAGAAGTGTCCACGGACGCCAAGAAGCAGGCTAGGTTCCGGAAGGGTCTCAACCCCAAGTTGCGTCATGATCTCCACCTGCATCATTGTGATACATTCCAAGCTCTTGTGAACAAAGCCATTAATGCAGAGACAGCTCAGGTCACTTACGAGGAGTCTCGTAAGCACACCCATGATTTGGGATCCTCCTCTGGCTCTAGTTCCCAGAAGCGCCGGATTTGGGTTCCAAACTCCGCTCCTCCTTCCGGATATACACCGAGGCCATCCCCTGTGGTGCCTTTCCCAGCTCAGTCATATGTTCCACCCAGGCCTACTGGTAGACCGCTTGTCAGTGCGGGTCCACGTCCAACCTCAGGGACTTGCTTCACATGCGGGAAGCCAGGACACTATGCACGTGACTGCTCTCAAACTAGTTATGCTCCACCCAAGGCCGAGAAGACTGTTGGCTGTGTTAAGCCATCACGCAAGATGAACAGTGTTAAGTCAGCCCCCACTGAACGTGGACGTGTGCATCACGTCTCAGCTAAAGACGCTCATGATGATCCAGATGTCGTTCTTGGTACACTCCTTGTCAATTGTCACCCAGCATCAGTTCTATTCGATACTGGAGCATCTCACTCCTTCATTTCTGAAGGCTATGCTCGTTTGCACGACATGTCATTTTGTGATATGCCAACTCCGCTTGAAATCCAAACCCCAGGGTCTAGATGGCAGACCACCAGAATCAGCCATGGTAACGAAATCCTTGTTGATAGACTTGTATTCCTTGCATCACTTGTAGCCCTCAAGTCGTCAGATATTAACATCATCTTGGGTACGGACTGGATGACAGCTCATCATGCCAAGATTGATTGTTACTCAAGATCTGTTCAGCTTACACACCCATCTGGCAAGATAGTCACCGTCTCCACTAGAGTTGCAAAGCGTCAGCTCTATTCTCTTAATGCCAGCCCCCTTCCAGACCTTGAAGATATCCCGGTAGTCCGTGACTTTCCGGATGTCTTTCCAGAGGAACTGCCAGGTGTTCCACCTGACAGAGATGTAGAGTTCGTCATAGATCTTATCCCAGGAACAGCTCCAATCTCCCGGAGACCTTACAAGATGGCACCCTTAGAACTAGCCGAGCTTAAGAAACAACTCGATGAGTCCTTGCAAAAGGGTTTCATCCGTCCTAGTTCTTCTCCTTGGGCTTGCCCCGTCCTCTTTGTTAAGAAGAAAGATGGTACGGACCGGATGGTTGTAGATTATCGTCCCGTTAATTTGGTCACGATAAAGAACAAGTATCCGCTCCCCAGGATCAACGACCTGTATGATCAGCTCGCTGGATCCTCAGTCTTCTCCAAGATGGATTTAAGGTTAGGATACCACCAAATTAAGATCAGAAACGGGGACATTCCCAAGACAGCTTTTGTCACTCGTTATGGTCAGTATGAGTACACCGTCATGTCCTTTGGCCTAACCAACGCCCCAGCCACATTCTCCCGCTTGATGAACTCGATCTTCATGGAGTACTTAGATAAGTTCGTCGTGGTTTACCTCGATGATATTCTTTTACTCGAAGAACGAGGAAGAGCATGCCAAACATCTTAGACTTGTTTTAGAAAAACTCAGAGAGCACCGCCTTTATGCCAAGTTCTCCAAGTGTGAATTTTGGTTGCCAGAAGTGACCTACTTAGGCCACGTAATCTCTGGTAAGGGCATTGCTGTCAATCCCGAGAGAGTTCAAGCCGTTCTCGATTGGACCCCACCTGAGACCGTTAAACAAGTTAGGAGTTTCCTTGGTCTAGCCAGCTATTGTCGCCGCTTTGTTGAAAACTTCTCCAAAGTAGCCAAACCCCTCACGGAACTTCTCAAGAAAGATAAAAAGTTCGAGTGGTCCCCACAGTGTGAGTACAGTTTTCAGGAACTGAAAAGGCGCCTGACTTCTGCTCCCATACTTGTGCCACCGGATTTCACTAAAGACTTTATTATCTACTGCGACGCCTCACGACAGGGACTAGGTTGCATTCTTATGCAGGATCGTCATGTGATTGCCTATGCATCTCGACAGTTGCATCCACATGAGGAGAATTATCCTACACATGATCTAGAGCTTGCAGCCGTAGTCTATGCACTCAAGACCTGGCGACATTACCTCCTTGGTAAACGTTGCGAGATCTACACTGATCACCAGAGTCTCAAGTATATCTTCACCCAACCAGATCTGAACCTTAGGCAAAGACGTTGGTTGGAGTTAATCACAGATTATGATCTAGGGATTACCTACACTCCAGGCAAAGCCAATGTCATGGCTGATGCGCTAAGCCGTAAAACCTATTGCAACAATCTCATGTTGCAGCAAGCCCAACCACTTCTCCATGAGGAATTCTGTAAGCTTAATCTTCACATAGCTCCTCGCGGATTTCTTTCTACCTTGGTGGCGAAACCTGATCTTGAAGATCGGATTATCGCTGCTCAAAAGCAAGACACAGGAATTTCCCGGATCAAGAGAAACATTAAGAAGGGAGTTGGTGGATGTTTCACTATGGATGATCGTGGTGTTGTTTTCTTTGAGAATCGCTTGGTGGTTCCCAAGAATCAACATCTTCGACAACTGATTCTTAAGGAGGCGCATGAATCTCCTCTCACGATTCATCCCAGTAGTACTAAGATGTATCAGGACCTACGCCAGAGGTTCTTGTGGACTAGGATGAAGAGAGAAATCGCTGAGTTCATTGCTAAATGTGACGTTTGTCGTCGCGTTAAGGCAGAGCATCAAAGGCCTGCTGGCACCCTTCAGCCTTTAGCTATTCCTGAATGGAAATGGGATAAAGTTGGTATGGACTTCATCACCGGCTTTCCCAGGACCAAGAGAGGGAATAACGCTATCTTCGTAGTCGTTGATCGTCTTTCCAAAGTGGCTCACTTCCTTCCTGTTCGAGAAAATATCACTGCTAGTCAGCTTGCTGACTTATATATTTCTCGAATAGTATCACTGCATGGTGTTCCACTAGAGATCAATTCAGACCGTGGCAGTCTTTTCACTTCTCATTTCTGGGAGAGTTTCCAAACTTCCATGGGAACCCATCTTTCCTTCAGTACCGCTTTCCACCCTCAGTCGAGTGGTCAGGTGGAACGGGTCAATCAAATTCTCAAAGACATGCTCAGAGCTTGCATTATCTCATTCGGTATAGATTGGGAGAAATGTCTTCCTTTCGCCGAGTTTGCTTATAACAATAGCTACCAATCCAGCCTCAAGAAAGCTCCTTTTGAGGTTCTCTATGGACGAAGATGTCGAACACCTTTGAACTGGTCAGAAACCGGTGAAAGACAATTCTTTGGACCGGACATGATCCAGGAGGCAGAAGAGCAAGTTCGCATCATTCATGAGAATTTGAAAACAGCCCAATCTCGTCAAAAGAGTCAGTATGATCGTCATCATAAGGATATGACTTATGAAATTGGCGACCAAGCTTACCTTCGGGTTACTCCTTTGAAGGGTACCCATCATTTCGGTATCAAGGGCAAGTTGGCTCCTCGTTACATTGGTCCTTTTCGTATTCTCGCTAAACGAGGAGAGGTTGCCTACCAATTGGAACTACCCCCACATCTTTCTCGAATTCATGATGTCTTCCACGTATCTCAACTCAGGCGTTGCTTCTCGGATCCTATCCGCGGAGTGGACCATGAAACGCTTGATCTCCAAGATAACCTCACATACCGAGAGTACCCGGTTCGCATTCTTGATCAAGCAGAGCGTGTCACTCGACGTCAGAACATCAAGTTTCTCAAAGTTCAGTGGTCTCATCATTCCGAGAGAGAAGCTACTTGGGAGCGAGAAGATCGTCTTCGACTGGAGTACCCCGCTTTCTTTCCGTCAACCCTTGAATCTCGGGACGAGATTTTTTCAAGAGGGGGCGAGTTGTCACATCCCTAGTCTGGTATGACTTAGACTAGCTAGCCATTTGTGCATCATATTTAAATTTCATTTAAATTTGAAATGAGGATTGGTGGAACCCTCAGAATCATTTTTGAAAATGACCCAAATAAAAATTTCTCCAAAAGGGTCCAAGAAAATGCTCATGTTGCTCTCTGAAAATATTGGACAGAGATAAAAATCAAACCAATATTTTTAAGAGCTCATAGGTATTTATTTTGGGCATTTGGAATTAATGCATAAATATTTGCATTGGAAATATATTAGTTATATATATTAATATATGTCCAAAAATTATGCCACCTGTTGGGGAGCTCTGGAATAATATATCTAGCTCCTGCAAAAATTGGCATAAGGTAATAAAATGATTTAATATTTTATTTAAATCAAAACAAATGTCAGAAATTAGAAAACAAAAATAAATAAAAGAAGGAGAAGCTTACCTGGGGCTCTCCCCCCTATGCAGCCCAGCAGCAGGCCGGCCCAGCCAGCAGGCGGCCCAGCCCGCCCCCTCCTCTGTCGTCTTCGTCCTTGACAGAGGGAGGGGAGCGTGCCCGGCGCGCGCGCGCGCCACCGCGCCACGCCACCTCCCTCCCTGCTTGCCTGGAGCCTCCTCGTCGCCCTGGGACGCCGGACGACGCCACGCAGCCCCCCCGTACCCTCTCACTCTCCCCCGATTCTTCCTCTCCTCTCCCTCGCTCTCTCTCTCCCGTGTCCGAACGCGTCGGTTGCCGCCGTTCGCCATAGCCATCGCCACCGGCCTCCCCTCGCCTCCCCGACACGCTTCCGAGCTTCGCCACAACCCCCTCCACCTCCTCGTCGAGCCACGAACCTCCGGACGCCCTGTGTAGCCGCCGTCGCCATCGT
>NC_041388.1:195431095-195544502 GCF_002162155.2 Triticum dicoccoides
CTTAAGCACCGAGTTCTATGTATGTTGTCCAATGACTCGATACTACCACACATTGGGCTCCGGGCGCTCCAAGCCCTCTCGACTTATTAACCGACTTGATCTCTGTCCAGGAATCGCAACTAGTTTCTGGTGTTTGTAGGTAGTGCTATTTTTCTACCAAGTGGCACCCGGCAGGGTGGGCTTGGGACAGACTAGGCACACGTGGCCTGGTGTACCGAGTGGCACCCGGATGGTGGGCTCGGGAACCCTGTACACATCGTTTGGGGCCGTGAGCGACACCCCGGCCGGATCTCCTTGCGGATGGAACCCGAATAGGCGATAAACCTGGGCTAGAGTCTTGTGTGGTTAGTCAGGTCGTGGCCGACACCCTCGCCAGGCTTCCGCTTGAAGGTTGCCGAGATACATGACGTGTACATGGCGGTAAGTGGCGAGAGCGTGTGTGAAGAAGTACACCCTTGCAGGGTTAACATGATCTATTCGAATAGCCGAGTCCGCGATTATGGACTTCTTGGATGCTTACATGGTACATAGACAACTTGAAGTGGATACCCTAAAATGCTCAAGACAAGTGGGAGTGCTATGGATGGCCTTCTTGTAGGGAGACGGGGATGAATCCATAATAGTGTATTGTGTGGTGATTAGTGGACTCGTGTACGTTGTTTCACCTCCAGAGTTTCTGGTAGTCGTAGAACAGGATAGCCACAGAGTCAAAGCTGGCTTGCTGCAACTAAACCCCACATTACCTCTTGATACAGATGCATGTATGGTAGGATCTGATGTAAGTCTTGCTGAGTACCTTTGTACTCATGTTGCTTTATTTATGTTTTTGCAGCGGAGACTTCGGTCTTACTAGTGTTCTCGTGGACTTCGACTAGTAGCTAGTACCTCAGCTACGATCTTGAGCGGACGTTGTAGATAGTCAGGCTTTCAGCCTTTTTCATTTATAGATGTCTGTACTCAGACATGTAATGCTTCCGCTTGTTGCTTGATTTCTCTGACTGTTGGGTCATGTGACCCCTGTTTGTAATAATGCTGTGATGGCTCTTCTGAGCCTTTATCTATATGATTGTTGAGTTATGCTGTGATGCCATGTTGTACAGCACATACTTGCATGTTATGCGTACGTGTAATGTGTATTGCTATGTGTGGGATCTGACTATCTAGTTGTTTATTCTTAGTGGCCTCTCTTACCGGGAAATGTCTCCTAGTGCTTCCACTGAGCCCTGGTAGCTTGCTACTGCTCCGGAACACTTAGGCAGGCCGGCATGTGTCCTTCTTTGATCCTGTGTCTGTCCCTTCGGGGAAATGTCACGCGATGAATACCGGAGTCCTGCTAGCCCGCTACAGCCCGGTTCACCGGAGTCCTGTTAGCCCAGTGCTACAGCCTGGATTCACTCGTTGATGACCGACACGTTCGATGCTGGGTCATGGATGCCTGTCCCTGTAAGTTAGTGCCACTTTGGGTTTACGACTAGCCATGTCAGCCCGGGCTCTTTATCATATGGATGCTAGCGACACCATCATATACGTGTGCCAAAATGCGCAAACGGTCCCGGGCGAAGGTAAGGCGACACCCGTGGGGATACCATGCGTGAGGCCGCAAAGTGATATGAGGTGTTACATGCTAGATCGATGTGGCATTGAGTCGGGGTCCCGACAAGCAACCCGCGTTCAGCGGATGAAATCCTCTCAATCACCGTACCCATTAGCGTACGATGCGCTTCTGAGATGGGCGCTTGCTCCAGAAGATTCTTCAGTGCGTCTGATCGCACACCGGATGGTTCCGGACTATTTCTGCTGCTCTCTTTAGGAGCCGAATACTGAGGACTTCGGGTGGCCAAAGGATTACCCCCTGGCCTTGGCGGATCAGGAGAAACCCTCCGCGACGACACTTCAGGGTCGCCCGCCTCATGAGGCGGGGTGGCAGGGGGAGGTGTTTCGCTCTCCATCATCTCCGGAAGAAGATCCCTCGAAGACGAACTCTGTTGAGAAGGGCTATGACCCGAACTACAAGACATATGCTTCAGTTATTGTCTTCAGAAGTAATGTAGGATATTTTTACTATTAAGTACTTTTTGTTTACTTACAGCTCGGTAGAGGGCTGATCCCCTTGCGGGCACTGTGCGGCAAGAGTACCCTCCGAGGTAGGACCCTCTGGCGAAGATTTCTTCCCCCGTTTGGAAACCTTTGTTTCCGGGTCTTCAGAGGTGGTCCTCTTCCTTCCTTGAGGATAGGGAATTTCAGATTCTTCTCCCTGGATATCCTCCTTCGCGGAGGTGCTAATTCCCCCGGTTTGGATGAATAATGAGTGAGGACGGCTCTCAGCCTCTTTACTCCCCCCTTTATCTCCCCCTGAGGGTGCCTGATAAGGCACCGGCTCGAGCATTCTGGCTAGTACTGGATTTGCTGAGCCTTCGGGAAGCGGGGCCGAACACCTGATCATCTTCGCCTTTGTTACCCAGTCCTTGTCAAGGAGCGACTTTTCAGAATAATGTTATAATAAATAAAAAGACAGCATGTTCGGCCACGGGATTACGTACCTGGGTATCTGGGCGATTACAGCTTAGACCCGCATCCTCGGTGGTGTCCGGACACTTTATTTGTGGTCCGAAGAACAATTTGTACATCTCTTCGAGCGTCATGCCGAGGAAGTGCTGAATAGTTCGCGGTCCTTCCGGGTTGAATTCCCACATACGGAGGGGTCAACGTTTGCAAGGCAGGACTCGACGAACTAGCATGATTTGCATTACCGTGACCAGGCTAACATCTCTATCGAGGAGATCTCGGATGCAACTCTGCAATATCGGCACATCATTTACTGGCCCCCAGTTCAGCCCCTTGTTGATCCATGACGTCAGTTGTGGTGGGGGGGCCGAGCGAAAGGCAGGGGGACATGATCTCTGCTTTGACAAGACGTGTCAAGGAAATCGCCTCGCGATATGTGCAGTGTTGGTTGAGAAAAAACGGTTCGAATAAAGACCGGGCCATGACATAATGTCATGTTGCTAAACGTGTCAGCAGATTTGATTTGTGGAAATATTATTCTCTCTACGGTGGTATGTGGAACTTATTTTGCAGAGCCGGACACTATTCTTTTGTTCAAAATCTTCTATGGAGTATTCGGAAGAAGAACCCACCTTGCAATGCCGAAGACAAATTTGCGCGCCGGACTGATCGTCATTGAAGCCTGGTTCAGGGGCTACTGAGGGAGTCCTGGATTAGGGGGTCTCCAGACAGCCGGACTATATCCTTTGGCCACACTGTTGGACTATGAAGATACAAAATTGAAGACTTTGTCCCATGTCCGGATGGGATTTTCCTTGGAGTGGAAGGCAAGCTTGGAAATATGGATATGTAGATCTCCTCCCTTGTAACCGACTCTGTGTAACTCTAGCCCCCTCCGGTGTCTATATAAACCGGAGGGTTTAGTCCATAGGACAAGAACAATCATACCATAGGCTAGCTTCTAGGGTTTAGCCTCTATGATCTCGTGGTAGATCAACTCTTGTAATACTCATATCATCAAGATCAATCAAGCAGGACGTAGGGTATTACCTCCAACAAGAGGGACTGAACCTGGGTAAACATTGTGTCCACTGCCTCCTATTACCATCCGCCTTAGACACACAGTTCGGGACCCCCTACCCGAGATCCGCCGGTTTTGACACCGACAGTTTTCCCTCGAAGAGGAAAGGGTGATGCAGTAAAGTAGCGTAAGTATTTCCCTCGGTTTTTGAGAACCAAGGTATCAATCCAGTAGGAGACTACACGCAAGTCCCTCGTACATGTACAAACAAATAAGAACCTCGCAACCAACATGATAAAGGGGTTGTCAATCCCTTCATGGTAACTTACGAGAGTGAGATCTGATAGAGATAATAAATATTTTTGGTATTTTATGATATAGATTGAAAGTAAAGATTGCAAAGTAAAATAGATAGGAAACTTGATATGATAAAAGATAGACCCGGGGGCCATAGGTTTCACTAGTGGCTTCTCTCAACATAGCATAAGTATTACGGTGGGTAAACGAATTACTATTGAGCAATTGATAGAAAAGTGCATAATTATGAGAATATATAGGCATGATCATGTATATAGGCATCACGTCCGCGACAAGTAGACCTAAACGATTCTGCATCTACTACTATTACTCCACACATCGACCGCTATCCAGCATGCATCTAGAGTACTACGTTCATAAGAACAGAGTAACGCATTAGGCAAGATGACATGATGTAGAGGGATAAACTCAAGCAATATGATATAAATCCCATCTTTTTATCCTCGATGGCAACAATACAATACGTGCCTTGCTGCCCCTGCTGTCACTGGGAAAGGACACTACAAGATTGAACCCAAAGCTAAGCACTTCTCCCATTCCAAGAAAGATCAATCTAGTAGGCCAAACCAAACTGATAATTCGAAGAGACTTGCAAAGATAACCAATCATACATATAAGAATTCAGAGAAGAACCAAATATTGTTCATAGATAAACTTGATCATAAACCCACAATTCATCGGATCTCGACAAACACATCGCAAAAAGAGTTACATTGAATAGATCTCCAAGAAGATCAAGGAGAAATTTGTATTGAGATCCAAAGAGAGAGAAGAAGCCATATAGCTAATAACTATGGTCCTGAAGGTCTGAGGTAAACTACTCACACATCATCGGAGAGGCTATGGTGTTGATGTAGAAGACCTCCATGATTGATTCCCCCTCCAGCGAAGCTCCAGAAAAGGCCCCGAGATGGGATCTCTTGGGTACAGAAGGTTGCGGCGGTGGAAGCAGGGTTTCGTGGTGCTCCTGGATGTTTTCGGGGTATATGGGTATATATAGGAGGAAGAAGTAGGTTGGTGGATCTACGAGGGGCCCATGAGGGTGGGGGCGCGCCCAGGGGGGCAGGCGCGCCTCCCTGCCTCGTGGCCTCCTCGTTGATTTCTTGACGTCCACTCCAAGTCCCCTGGATCACGTTTGTTCCAAAAATAACTCTCCCGAAGGTTTCATTCCGTTTGGATTCCGTTTGATATTCCTTCTCTGCGGAACACTGAAATAGGCAAAACACAGCAATTTGCACTTGGCCTTGGGTTAGTAGGTTAGTCCCAAAAATAATATGAAAGTTTATAAATAAGCCCATTAATCATCCAAAACAGATAATATAATAGCATGGAACAATCAAAAAAATTAGATACGTTGGAGATGTATCAAACCCTGTTGTTAATCTTTAAGAAAGAAGGGCAGGGGAGAAATAGCTGCATACGATCCTTTGGAAAGGAGTAGTCATCTTATACTAGCGTTATTGTGATCACAATAAATCCATACTTAAGTAAACATGCATGCAAGTTTTGTGCCAGCACTTCGTGTTGTTATGTTTGCACAGGGTCTGCGCCTGGCTTTGTACAAAGGGTTAAAAGTCTGGGGGACGATGCTTGTACAAAGCAGGCTGCCGGGGCAAGGCCCGACAACCGCTCCTTACGTGTAGAACTTGCGAAGTTGCTCAATGTTCCATGAGTTTTGCATTGGGATGCCATCTTCGGTCTCCGGATGGACTGCGCCACGTCTGGTGACACGTACTACCCGGTAATGGCCTTCCCACTTTGGTGTCAACTTGTTTGAACCCTTGGCGGACTGAACACGCCTAAGGACAAGGTCACCTTCCTCAAGGTTCTAGGAGTGGACCCTACGGCTATGATAGCGGCGCAGGGCTTGCTAGTATCGTGCAACATGTATAGCTGCCTAGAGACGGTCCTCCTCGAGGAGCATGGCATCGCAATGCCGCAGATGCTCTTGAGATACTTCATCATAGGCAAGTACCCGAGGCGACCCGTATATGGGTTCCATGGGGAGCACTGCTTCTGCCCCATAGATCAGGGTGAAGGGAGTCTGGCCAGTGGCTCGATTTGGTGTCGTCCTGATTGACCAAAGAACCATCGGCAACTCATCAATCCAGTGTTTGCCGCATTTTCACAATCTATCAAAAGTTCTCGTTTTTAGCCCTCACAGCACTTCTGCATTCATCCTTTCCGTATGTCCATTGCTCCTTGGATGAGCAACAATGGCGAAATAGATCTTGCTTCCAAGGCCCTGGATGTACTGCGTGAAGGCGTGGCTTGTGAACTGGGTGCTGTTGTCGGTGATACCCTGTTGGGTACTCCAAAACGACACACCAGTCCCTTGAATAACTTGATAGCTGGATGCGCCGTCACCTTTCTCACTAGTTCCATTTCGGGCCAATTTGTAAACTTATCGATTGCCACGTACAAGAATTCAAAGCCCCCGGTAGCACGGGGAAGAGGCCCAAGATGTCGAGCCCCTAGACTGCGAAGGGACATGATAAAGGGATGGTCTGCAAGGCTTGAGCTGGTTGATGGATATTCTTGGAATGGAACTGGCATACTTCACACTTGGTGATGAGCTCGGTAGCATCCCGGAGGGCGGTGGGCCAGTAGAATCCTTGCCGAAAAGCTTTCCTGACAAGTGCTCTTGATCCCAGATGTGAGCCACACACGCCTCCACGTATCTCTTCCAACAACACTAGTCCATTCTCTTGACTGATACACTTCAGCTTCATGCCGTTGGGCCTCTTTCTGTAGAGAATGTTGTCCACAAACTAATACATACTTAACTGTCGGGCCACTTTCTCAGATTCCTCTGGATCACCAGGAAGTTCTCCAGCTTGCAAGCATTGAACTATGTGTTGTGCCCATGTCGGAACCTGAGGCTCGACGACAAGGACTAAAGGAATTTCTTCAGCTGTGGGAGCACCTTGTTCAACAGCAAGAATTTGGAATTCTACTTGAAAGCATGGCTCACCAACCAGCATAGGATCTACCCTGTCAACCTTCTCACCAGCGGCTCCAGGGAGCTCTTGCCGGAAAATGTTTTCCGATGTTGAGTTTCCCTCTTTTTCTGGCCAGGGTTGACAGAGAAACTATCGGTTGGGTGAGGTGGAGCACAAAGTGCCTAGTCCATAGGAAGCTTCTATGCAGCGCACTTCGACAGGTGATCAACAATGCTATTTTACGCATGGGGTATGTGCTCTATTTGCAGCCCGTCGAAGTGTTCCTCCTTCTTCCTCACCTCTTCCATGTAAGCTTCCCTCAGCGGGCTTTGATAATCTTTGTTCACCTACTTCACAACGAGCTGGGAGTTGCCGCGTATGATTAACTTCTTGATTCCCAATTCGACAGCAGCCCGGAGCCTGGCAAGGAGCCCTTCATATTCTGTTGTGTTGTTGGTGGCATCTTCCCTGGGGAAATGCATTTGCACAACATACTTGAGGTGTTCTTCGGTGGGCGCAACGAGTAATACTCCCGCGCCAGCACCTTGGAGCGAGAAAACACCGTTAGAGTACATGATCCATTCCTTAGGGGCCTCCTTGCTGGGGAGGGCAGTTTCCATAGTCTCTTCATCAGGCGTCGGCGTCCACTCCACTATGAATTCTTCCAGTGCTCTACTTTGGATAGTTGTTGTGCTCTCAAATTTGAAGGTAAAACTTGATAGCTCTAGAGCCCATTTTACTATCCTGCCGATGGCTTCGAGGTTCCTCAAGATTCGCTGTATTGGGAGGCGAGTCATAACGGTGATCTCGTGGGCTTGAAAATAATGTCACAACTTCCTCGGGGCCATGAGGAGTCCGAAGATCAATTTTTAGACACCAGAGTACCTTGATCTCGCCCCCTGCAAGAGGGAGCTCACAAAGTAAACTGTTCACTGCACCATTTTCTTTCTTGCCACCCCTTCCCGCTTGTCAGTGCCGACCTATGGTCCCCCTTCATTGCCGCCGGTAGGCTTTGCCAAGGAGAAAGATGGTTCGACACTGGGTAGTTCCGCCGCAGTAGCTTCTTCGCTGTCCACTTCCCTCTGTGCTACCAAGGCTGCACTAACCACTTGATTCATTGCTGCTAGATACAACAGCAATGGCTCTTGTGGTTTGGGTGTGGCCAAGGTTGGGGCAGGGGAAAGGTAAGCTTTCAAATCCCGCAGCGCAGCCTCGGCCTCTAGAGTACATTTTACTACACCAGCCTTCTTCAAAATTTTGAAGAACGGCAAGGCGCGCTCTGCAGATTTAGAAATGAACCTGCTCAGTGTGGCCACACAGCCAGTCAGGCCTCTCGCATCCTTGACGGTCTTTGGGGCTTGGATCTGCTCTATCGCCTTGATCTTGTTAGGGTTGGCTTCTATCCCTCGCTGAGACACAAAGAACCCAAGAAGCTTGTCGGACGGAATGCCAAACACACATTTCTCTGGATTAAGCTTCAAGTTGATCTTCCGCAAATTTGCAAAGATTTGCTCTAAATCCTCAACGAGTGAAGATTTGTACTTGGTTTTGACCACTATATCATCGATGTATGCTTTAATGTTCCTATGCAGCTATGGCTCGAAACCAATCTGGACGGTCCTGGCGAATGTAGAACCAGCACTTTTTAACACAAAAGGCATACGCACAAAGCAGTACATGCCACATGGGGTGATAAAGGTGGTTTTTTCTTCATCCTCCTTGGCCATGAAGATCTGGTGATACCCAGAGTAAGCATTCGGGAAGGAAAGAAAGTCACATCCAAAGGTGGAATCAACAATATGATCAATGCACGGCAAGGGGAAGGGATCCTTTGGACAAGCTTTGTTCAAGTCACTGTACAAAGTCTCCACTTCCCTTTAGCCTTGCGCACCACCATCGGAGTTTCTAACCAAGTTGGATGCAGTACCCCTCGGACCAAACCCGCTGCTTCCATCTTCTTAATTTCCTTAGCAATGAAATGTTGCCGCTCCAAGGCTTGCTTCCTGACTTTTTGCTTGACGGGGCGGGCGTGAGCACAGACAGCGAGGTGGTGCTCGATTATCTCCCTGGGAACACCAGGGATGTCAGATGGTTTCTAGGAAAACACATCGACATTCGCCCACAGGAAGGTGACGAGTGCACTTTCATATTTGTCGTCAAGGGTAGCACTAATGCTGAAGGTACCATTAGTGCCATCCTGCCACGTCGGAACTTTCTTGGTTGCAGGGGGAGCTGATACATCCATTTTGCATCAGGTTTTCGAGTGTTATTTATGACGTTTTTATGCATAATAATGCTTTATGGAGTAATTCAAATGCCTTTTCTCTCAGAATATGCAAGATTTACACAAAGAGAGAGAATGCCGGCAGCTGGAATTCTGGACCTGAAAAAGCTACATCAGAGTTGCCTATTATAGTGCCCAAGATGTGATTCTATCCCAATCACGTGATGAATTCATGATTGGGGCACAACCGCATTTTGAGCGCCTAGCAAGGTGGATATCATTACAACATACCATGTACTGAGCAGATGAGAATACAAGATAAAGGCTTACACTCACCACAAGCTACAACATTCATACAACAGTTCATCAATACATAGCAACCATCATACAGAAGAGCAGGATCCGACTACGGATGAAATCAAATGAAAAAGAAGAACGACGTCCACCCTACTAATCCAGGCTCCCTGACCCGGAACCTATCCCTTGATCGAAGAAGAAGAAGAAGAAGAAGAACCCCAAACAAGCAGCAAGCATCGCACTCGCAACCGACCATCGCATTACCTGTACCTACAACTGTTGTTGTAGTAATCTATGAGCCACGAGGACTCAGCAATCCCATTACCATGGGTAGCAAGACTAGCAAAGCTTAATGGGTACGAAATGGATAAGTGGTGAGGTTGCAGCAGCACTAAGCATTGTATGGTGGCTAACTTACGAGTATAAGAATAAGATGAGAAACTACGCAAATGGTCGCAAACTAGTAATGATCGAGAAGTGATCCTGAACTACTTACGAGTCCAACATAACCCCACTGTGTTCTCTTCTCGAACTCACTCGAATAGAGATGGTCATGGTTACACATGCGGTTGGTGTATTTTACTTCGAATCTGGTGTCAAGTTCTCTACAACCGGATATTAAAAATTCCCATCTGCCACATAACCGCGGGCACGGCTCCTGAAAGTTTAAACCCTGTAGGGGTGTCCCAACTTAGCCCATGACAAGCTCATGATCTGCGGAGACAATCCTCCATCGTGGGACATCCAATCAAACTCGGGATCCCGGTGCACAAGACATTTTGATAATGGTAAAACAAATCCAGCAAGACCTCCCGACGTGCCGACACCCTGATAGTAGCTACGCGTATCTTGTCTCAAGCCACGACGGATGAACTACGCGTACAGGTGCCAAAAATAACCCAGGTTGCCCTGGGGCGGCCCCGCACAGTGCTCTAGTGTGGACCAACACTCGTGAGGAGCACTGGCCCGAGGGTTGATTAAGTCCTCGGGGTCCGGAAAGTCCCTATGCAAGTTTTAGTTGTTATTAGGCAAATGGTAAAACCAATGTTGGGCCTTGCTAGAAGAGTTTTATTCAAAGCAAACTGTCAAGAGGGGCCCATAAACCCTCATCATGTTAGGGACGCAAAATTAAGGAACATAACACCGGTATGAAGGAAACTAAGGCGACTAGAGTGGAACAAAACACTAGGCAAAAGGCTGTGCCTTCCACCCTTTACCAAGTATATAGATGCATTAATTAAATAAGAGATATTGTGATATCCCAAGATATCCATGATATCCATGTCCCAACATGGAACAAACTACAACTGCACCTGCAACTAGCAACGCTATAAGAGGGGCTGAGCAAAGCGGTAACATAGCCAAACAACAGTTTGCTAGGATGGTGGAAAAGGGTTAGAGGCTATCATGGCAATTTGGGGAGGCTTGATAAACAAGTGGTAGGTAGCACGACATAGCAATAGCATCAAGACGACTAGCATAGCAAATATAGTAGTGGTATCGAAGGTGACGGTCATCTTGCCTGAAATCCTGCTAGGAAGAACAACGAGTCCATGAATTAGACGAACCAACGTAGTCGAACGAATCCTCACAATCACAACGTAACCGGAACTATCGAGAAGAAGCACAACCGGAAAGAAGTAAACAACATGGTAAACAAGCTAGCATAGACATGGCATGATGCACAATCAAGTATGATGCATGTCCTTAATGAGTCATGGCATGGCAAAGTGCAACAAACAATACTACAAATTAAGTGGAGCTCAATATGCAACGAGTTGCATATTTGATGAAACACCACAATCAAATTATTTAGTTCACTCTCGTTTAGGCTACTCATCAATATTAAATGTTGGTTAACATGGCAAGAGGTGAAGCATATGTAATCTACCTATTTAGGCAAGTTTAAATGAGACTGGAGCAACAAACAACAATTCCAGAAAATCCCCATGTGCATATTTTGGATTTGGTACTGTTCTGCCCTAAACCATATTTTAGAGTTGTTAAACATGCAAAGTAAGTGCACCATATTAATCTATGAATTTTCACCCTATTTACATATAAAGTTTATTTAATTCGGAGCTGCGGTTATTTAGTTATGAAATAAATCATTTTAGCATGATATTTAAGCAAATTAAATGCAAAGATCAATTTAAACATTTCAACCATGGATGAAAGTTGCATAATATGAAACTAGACAAAATCCTAAGCATTTTACATATATGAAGTTTTTACATATGATGCATAGTTTGTGAGATATTAAATGCATGAACATGAGGGACTTTTCTGTAAATCTGCAGTTCCTGGACAATAGAGAAATTCGCCAGATGGGAAAAACCACATGGGCCAAATCTGAGGCAGATTGGGCCTCACCAGAGGGGCTCAGCCCATGCAATGGAGAGGAAGGCCGGTAGGGGGCGCGTTGGGCCGAAGTCGTGGTCGCGTTCCATGTAGGCGAGGAAGGCGCAATCAACACAGCGAGAAGAGGCGCGCCGTCCTCCCTGCTCGAACAAAGCAGAGCCGGGGCTAGGAACTTCGAGTGGACGCATGCAGGTGGAACTTGGCGGCGGCGGTGCAGGAACGGCAGGGACGAGCAGATCCGGTCGGTCCCGTCCGGATCCGACGAAAGAAGTGGCGGGGGAACTTGAAACTTGGCGCGGCATGGCTCGAAGAAGGCCTTGCGGTGAAGAACTCTAGGAAGCAGGGAACGGGGCAACGACGAGCTCCTCGGGAGGCGTGGGAAAGGTGTTGGTTGAGGAGGCTGGTTCCCGTCTGAATAGAGTGACGGCAGGATCCTTGGGGCCGTCCATGGCCGACTCTGCTGCGAGGGAACGAGCGAAGCTTGCGTGAGCGAGAGACAGAGAGAGAGAGAGTGAGTGAGTGAGAGAGAGAGAGAGAGCGAGAGAGAGACTAGAGAAGAAAGGGAGACGGTAAGAAAAAATACAGGAACGACTTGGTGGTCGAGGTCGCTAGCGGCGACGTGCTTCGGTGACTAGCGCAGGGCGGTGCTGCTCCCGATCCTTCCTGGATGGAGGCACGGGAGGAGGGGATGAGGCGCTTGGGCCTTGCGGCGCTGCGCGGGGCTGCTGGATCCAGAGCCTCTACGGGATGAACTGGGACGACGGGGGCCGTTCGATCCGGATCTGACATTCCAGATCGACAGTGGGGAGCTACACTGGTTAGTTGGTTGTGGTGTGGTGGATCTGGTGGTGTGAGGTGGCGGCTGTGGGCTCGCCAGGCGTGGAAAACAAGGAGCGGCGGCAGCTACACGGGAATGGAGGGGTAGGGATAGTGCTAGGTTTAGTCCAAATTAGGTACGAGGTTAGTCTTTATATAGGGAAATGAAATGAATTTGGATCATCCGATTGAGATCTGACGGTCGAGAAATAATATACTAGGAGAGTCCAATAAATAAAACGAAGATATCTTAGGGATGTTTAGGGATAATCTGGACCCATCGATAGCGACTGCCCGGGTCGGGTCAGGGGGAGTTTCGGACAGGTAGCCACTCGGTTTGTGGGCAGGCAAAGAGGTTGCTTAGGCAGTCAAATAAGAGGGGAACGAAATCCCGTTGGTCTCAAAACGGACAACGAAGACAATGAGGAGAAGCGACAACTACAAATGGATGCAAGTTTTATGAAAACATGCGAATACAATGCACATGATGACATGATGAATGCAACACACAAATTATCACATGGTGACAATGAAATGACTGGAAGGCTTCTAGAGGGTCGGTCTCGGGTCATCACACCTATTCTTCACATCTCCAAATGAGCTAAAAATTTACGGAGAATTGTTTTGGAATATACATAAAATACTAGAGAAAATAACTACCATAGGGGGGCCACCTGGTGAGCACAAGGCACTAGGGCGCGCATGGGCCCCCAGGCGCGCCCTGGTGGGTTGTGCCCAGCATGGCCCACCTTTGGTGCCCATCTTCTGGTATATAGGTCATTTTGACCTAGAAAAATCAGGAGGGGACTTTCAGGACGAAGCGCTGCCATCTCGAGGCTAAACTTGGGCAGGAGCCCTTTTTCCCTCTGACGAAGTGATTCCGCCGGGGGAACTTCCCTCCCGAAGGGGGATATCGAAGCCATCATCATCACCAACAACCCTCTCATCTTTAGGAGGCCAATCTCCATCAACATCTTCAACAGCACCATCTCCTCTCAAACCCTAGTTCATCTCTTGTGTTTAATCTTTGTACCGGAACCTCAAATTGGTACCTGTGGGTGACTAGTAGTGTTGATTACATATTGTAGTTGATTACTATATGGTTTATTTGGTGGAAGATTATATGTTTAGATCCATTATGCTATTCAATACCCCTATGATCTTGAGCATGATTATTATTTGTGAGTAGTTACTTCTGTTCTTGAGGTTACGGGAGAAGTCATGTTGCAAGTAATCATGTGAACTTGATATGTGTTCGATATTTTGATGATATGTATGTTGTGATTCCCTTAGTGGTGTCATGTGAACATCGACTACATGGCACTTCACCATATTTCGGCCTAAGGGAATGCATTGTGGAGTATTTATTATATGATGGGTTGCTAGAGTGACAGAAGCTTAAACCCTAGTTTATGCGTTACTTCGTAAGGGACCGATTTGGATCCAAAAGTTTAATGCTATGGTTAGATTCTATCTTAATACTTTTCTCATAGTTGCAGATGCTTGCGAGGGGGTTAATCATAAGTAGGAGGTTTGTCCAAGTAAGAACAACAATTAAGCACCAGTCCACCCACATATCAAATTATCAAAGTATCGAACATGAATCAAACCAACATGATAAAAGTGACATGGTGAAATTCTCGTGTACCCTCAAGAACGCTTTGCTTATCATATGAGACCATTTTGGCCTGTCCTTTGCCACAAAAGGATTGGGCTACCTTACTGCACTTTATTTACCGTTATCATTACTTGTCTATTACAAATTATACTTGTCTGTTACAAATTATCTTGCTATCAAACTACCTGTTACCGACTATTTCAGTGCTTGCAGAAAATATCTTGCTGAAAACCACTTGTAATTTCCTTTTGCTCCTTGTTGGGTTCGACACTCTTACTTATTGAAAGACTACAATTGATCCCCTATACTTGTGGGTCATCAAGACTCTTTTCTGGTGCAGTTGCCGGAGAGTGAAGCGCTCTTGGTAAGGAAAAATTATTACTACATGCTGAAATTTATTGTCACTTGTTACTATGGGGAAACCTCCTTTGAGGGCTTTGTTCGGGATATCTTCACCTCAATTGGAAGCACAATTAGTTGCCCCTCAACCTACTGCACCTACTGAAAATATTGGTTATGAAATTCCTTCGGGTATGATAGAATAACTGCTAGCTAATCCTTATGCAGGAGATGGAACTAAACATCCAAATATGCACTTGATATATGTGGACAAAATTTGTGGATTATTTAAGCTTGTAGGTTTCTCCGGAGATGAAGCTAAGAAGAAGGTTTTCCATTTATATTTCAAGGGAAAAGTATTGACATGGTATATGCTATGCGATGATATTGAATCTTGGAACTAGAATCGATTGAAATTGGAATTTCACCAAAAAAATATCCTACACATCTAGTTCATCATGATCAGAATTATATATATATACATAATTTTTGGCCTCGTGAAGGAGAAAGTATCGCTCTAGCTTGGGTCAGGCTTAAGTCAATGTTATATTCATGCCCCAATCATGAGCTCTCTAGAGAAATTATTATTCATAATTTTTATGCTCGGCTTTTTCATGATGATTGATCCATGCTCGATACTACTTGTACTGGTTCATTTATGAAGAAGTCTATTGAATTCAGGTGGGATCTTTTAGAAAGAATTAAATGCAACTCTGAAAAATGGGAACTCGATGAAGGTAAAGAGTCAGGTATTAAGCTTGAATTTTATTGTGTTAAATCTTTTATGAATATTGATGCTTTTCACAAGTTTAGCACTAAATATGGACTTGACTCTGAGATAGTAGCCTCTTTTTGTGAATTTTTTCTACTCATGTTGATCTCCCTAAGGAGAAGTGGTTTAAATACCACCCCCCTATTAAAGAAGGAATTAAAGAACCAGTCGTTGCTAAAGATCAAACTATTATTTGCAATGTTGATCTAGTTGTGCCTACTACTTATATTGAAAACCCACCTTTCCCTGTTAGGATAAAGGAACATGCTAAGGTTTCAACTGTGGTTCACAAAAGTAATATTAAAGTAGTTAAACCTGCTGAACAAATTAAAGTAGAACCTAGTGTTGCTATGGTTAAAGATCTCCTGGTAGAAAATATTGATGGGCACATTATTTACTTCTGTGATGAAGCTGCTAGAATTGATAAACCTGATGAAATAGATAAACATAGATCTGTTGTTGGCATGCTTGTTGTCTCACTTAAAATAGGAGATCATTATTATCATGGTTTATGTGACTTAGGTGCTAGTGTGAGTGCTATTCCTTTTACTTTATACCAAGAAATTATAAATGACATAGCACCCGCTGAAATAGAATACCTAGATGTTAGTATTAAACTTGCTAATAGAGACACCATCACACCACTTGGGATTGTAGAGATGTTGAAGTCTTGTGTGGGAAAGTAAAATATCCTACTGATTTTCTAGTTCTTGGTTCCCCACAAGATGATTTTTGTCCCATAATCTTTGGTAGACCTTTCTTGAACACCGTGCCTCCTACTGATCCACTAGAACAATATTTGCTAGACCATGAAAATGATATGCATATCCATAAAAGAAATGAAATAGATAAAAAATCTTTGAACAACGACCTCTGCTCAAACACAATTTTCCTATTGAAACTCTAGGAGGTCCTCCTCAACCTAAAGGTAATCCCATGTTTGAATTAAAACAATTGCCTAACACTTTGAAATATGCTTATCTTGATGAGAAAAATATATATCCTGTTATTATTAGTGCTAACCTTTCAAAACATGAAGAAGAAAGATTATTGAAAAATCTGAAGAAACACCGGGCTGCTATTGGATATACTCTTGATGATCTTAAGGGCATTAGTCCCACTCTCTGTTAGCACAAGATTAATATGGAACCTGATGCTAAATCCGTTGTTGACCATCAACGACGTCTGAATCCTAAGATGAAAAAAGTGGTAGGAACTGAAATTCTAAAACTTCTAGAAGCAGGTATAATCTATCCCAAGCTGATAGTAGATGGGTAAGTCTCGTTCATTGTGTCCCTAAGAAGGGAGGTATTACTATTGTTCCTAATGATAAAAATGAACTTATTCCACAAAGAATTGTTACTAGTTATAGAATGGTAATTGATTTTATAAAATTGAATAAAGCAACTAGAAAATATCATTATCCTCTGCCTATTATTGATCAAATGTTGGAAAGATTATCTAAGCACACACACTTTTGTTTTCTTGATGGATATTCTGGTTTTTTCTCAAATACCTATTTCACAACCCGATCAAGAGAAAACCACCTTTACTTGCCCTTTTGGAACTTATGCTTATAGACGTATGCCTTTTGGTTTATGCAATCGACCTGCTACCTTTCAAAGATGTATGACTGCTACTTCTTGAGCTTGTGTTCGTTTTTCCCTTAAAGAGGGAAGGGTGATGCAGTAGAGTAGAGATAAGTATTTCCCTTAGTTAGAGAACCAAGGTATTAATCCAGTAGGAGACAATGCAAAAATCACCAATACATGCACAAACAATCAAACACTTGCTCCCTACGCGATAAAGGGCTATGCTCCATCTTCATCACACAAAATTTTCGAATCATGCACAACCCCGATGACAAGCCAAGCAACTGTTTCATACTTTTGGTGTTCTCAAACCTTTTCAACTTTCACGGAATAGATGAGCGTGAGCCATGGACATAGCACTATAGGTGGAATAGAATATGGTGGTTGTGGAGAAGACAAAAAAGAGGGAGATAGTCTCACATCAACTAGGTGTATTAACGGGCTATGGAGATGCCCATCAATAGATATCGATGTGAGTGAGTAGGGATTGCCATGCAACAAATGCACTAGAGCTATAAGTTTATGAAAGCTCAATAGAAAACTAAGTGGGTGTGCATCCAACTTGCTTGCTCATGAAGACCTAGCGCATTTTGAGGAAGCCCATCGTTGGAATATACAAGCCAAGTTCTATAATGAAAAACTCCCACTAGTATCTGAAAGTGACAACATAGGAGACTCTCTATCATGAATATAATGGTGCTACTTTGAAGCACAAATGTGGAAGAAAGGATACTAACATTGCCCCTTCTCTCTTTTTCTTTCATTTTTTCTTTTTTTGTTTGGCTTCTTTGGCCTCCCATTTATTTTTTCCTCACATGGGATGATGCTCTAATAATGAAGATCATCACACTTTTATTTACTTACAACTCAAAAATTACAACTCGATACTTAGAACAAAATATGACTCTATATGAATGCCTCCGACGGTGTATAGCGGGATGTGCAATGACTCAAGAGTGACATGTATGAAAGAATTGTGAAAGGTGGCTTTGCCACAAATACGATGTCAACTACATGATCATGCAAAGCAATATGACAATGATGAAGTGTGTCATAATAATCGGAATGGTGGAAACTTGCATGGGAATATATCTTGGAATGGCTATGGAAATGCCATAATAGGTAGGTAGGGTGGAAGTTTTGAGGAAGGTATAGGGTGGGTGTATGGTGCCGGCAAAGGTGGCGTGGCACTAGAGAGGCTAGCAATGGTGGAAGGGTGAGAGTGCATATAACCCATGGACTCAACATTAGTCATAAAGAACTCACATACTTATTGCAATAACTATTAGTCATCAACACAAATTACTACATGCATGCTCCTAGGGGGATACATTGGTAGGAAAAGACCATCTCTCATCCCTGACCGCCATTCTTAAGGAAGACAATCAAAAAATACCTCATGCTCCAACTTCGTTAATAAAGGTTCACCATATGTGCATGCTACGGGAATCACAAACCTTAACACAAGTATTCCTCCAATTCACAATTACTCACTAGCATGAATCTAATATCACCATCTCTATATCTCAAAACAATCATAAGGGATCAAACTTCTCAAAGTATTCAATGCACTTTATATGAAAGTTTTTGTTATATCCCTCTTAGATGCCTATCATATTAGGACTAAATTCATAACCAAAGCAAATTACCATGCTGTTTAAACTGACTCTCAAAATAATATAAGTGAAGCATGAGAGTTCAATAATTTCTACAAAATAAAACCATCACCATGCTCTAAAAGGATATAGGTGAAGCACTAGAGCAAAATTGCCTAGGTCGAAAGATATAAGCGAAGCACATAGAGTATTCTAATAAATCACGATTCATGCATGTCCCTCCTGAAAGGTGTGTACAGAAAGGATGATTGTGGCAAACTAAAAAGTAAAGACATATCATTCAAGACTCTCCAACCAACACACATATCATGTGGTGAATAAAAATATAGCCTCAAGTAAAGTTACCGATAGACGAAGACGAAAGAGGGGATGCCTTCTGGGGCATCCCCATGCTTAGGCTCTTGGTTGTCCTTGAATATTACCTTGGGGTGCCTTGGCAATCCCAAAGCTTATGCTCTTTCCACTCCTTATTCCCCATCAAATCCTTACCCAAAAATTGAAAACTTCACAACACAAAACTCTACAGAAAATCTCATAAGCTCTGTTAGTATAAGAAAATAAATCACCACTTTTGGTACTGTTGTGAACTCATTTTCTATTTATATTGGTGTAATATCTACTGTATTCCAACTTTTTCATGGTTCATACCCCCCCGATACTACTCATAGATTCATCAAAATAAGCAAACAACACATAGAAAACAGAATTTGTCAAAAACAGAACAATCTGTAGTAATATGTAACTCTCGAATACTTATGTAACTCCAGAACTTCTGAAAAATTAAGAAATCCTGGGAAATTTGTGTACCAATCTTGTGCAAAAGAATCAGATCAAAAGCACGCTTCTATAGAAAGCGAAAATTATTTTCCTGGGCGCAAAAGTTTCTATTTTTCAGCAAGATCAAAACAACTATCAGCGTAAGCCATCCCAATGGTCTTACTTGGCACACGCACAAACTATAACACAAAACACATCTAACTAGAGGGTAGATGAATTATTCATTGAAAAACAGAACCAAAAATCAAAGAATAAAAATAAAATTGGGTTGCCTCCCAACAAGCTCTATTGTTTACCGCCCTTAGCTAGGCATAAAAACACATATATAGATCTAGGTATTGTCATGTTTGGTATTTATACTTCTAATGGAGTTATGTTCAAATCCAGGAGGTTCTTTGCGTTTCTCCTCATATTTAGAAATATTTATATGTAGAGTATCTAACCGCTTATTGCAAAGAGTGATCAACATATTCATGTGGTGGAGGTTTCCACTAACACTTTGAGGGGTTCAAGAGATTTTTGCAAAAAAAATTGTTACTTCACATAGTTTCTCAAAAACTTGTGTTCCCTCTTGAGTGTGATGTAATCCCTTTTGTGGGGGTAATGTTCCTACTACTCCTTCTATTATCTCATAAGCAATGTTGGGATCAATTTCAAAAAAAATCCCTTTAGCAGCAAAATCCAAAAGTTGCCTATGGGACATGGTTAACTGATACGTGTCCAACGTATCTATAATTTTTGATTGCTCCATGCTATATTATCTACTATTTTGGATGTTTGTGGGCTTTATTATACACTTATGTATCATTTTTGGGACTAACCTATTAACCCAGAGCCCAGTGCCAGTTTCTGTTTTTTCCTTGTTTTAGAGTATCGCAGAAAAGGAAAATCAAACAGAGTCTAGTGGACCTGAAACTTCATGGAAGTTATTTTTGGAAGGAAAGCAGCCCGGGAGACTTGGAGTCCACGTAAGGGAAGCAACAAGGAAGCCACGAGGCAGGGGGCGCGCCCACCCCCCTGGGCGCGCCCTCCACCCTCGTGGGCCCCTCGTGCCCCCCCTGACGTACTTCTTCCGCCTATATATCTCCATATACCCTAAAATGATCGGGGAACACAATAGATCGGGAGTCCGCCGCCAGAAGCCTCCATAGCCACCGAAAGCCAATCTAGACCCGTTTTGGCACCCTGCCAGAGGGGGAATCCCTCTCCGGTGGCCATATTCATCATCCTGGTGCTCTCCATGACGAGGAGGGAGTAGTTCTCCCTCGGGGCTAAGGGTATGTACCAGTAGCTATGTGTTTGATCTCTCTCTCTCCCTCTCGTGTTCTTGAGGTGATACGATCTTGATGTATCGCGAGCTTTGCTATTATAGTTGGATCTTATGATGTTTTTTCTCCCCTCTACTCTCTTGTAATGGATTGAGTTTCCCCTTTGAAGTTATCTTATCGGGTTGAGTCTTTAAAGATTTGAGAACAATTGATGTATGTCTTGCCGTGCGTATCTATTGTGACAATGGGATACCACGTGATTCACTTGATGTATGTTTTGGTGATCAACTTGCGGGTTCCGCTCATGAACCTATGCATAGGGGTTGGCACACGTTTTCGTCGTGATTCTCTGGTAGAAACTTTGGGGCACTCTTTGAGGTTCTATGTGTTGGTTGAATAGATGAATCTGAGATTGTGTGATGCATATCGTATAATCATACCCACGGATACTTGAGGTGACATTGGAGTATCTAGGTGACATTAGGGTTTTGGTTGATTTGTGTCTTAAGGTGTTATTCTAGTACGAACTATAGGGCTGTTTGTGACACTTATAGGAATAGCCCAACGGATTGATTGGAAAGAATAACTTTGAGGTGGTTTCGTACCCTACCATAATCTCTTCGTTTGTTCTCCGCTATTAGTGACTTTGGAGCGACTCTTTGTTGCATGTTGAGGGATAGTTATGTGATCCAATTATGTTATTATTGTGGAGAGGACTTGCACTAGTGAAAGTATGAACCCTAGGCCTTGTTTCAACGCATTGCAATACCATTTGTGCTCACGTTTATCATTAGTTACCTTGCTGTTTTTATATTTTCAGATTACAAAAACCTTTATCTTTCATCCATATTGCACTTGTATCACCATCTCTTCGCTGAACTAGTGCACCTATACAATTTACCATTGTATTGGGTGTGTTGGGGACACAAGAGACTCTTTGTTATTTGGTTGCAGGGTTGCTTGAGAGAGACCATCTTCATCCTACGCCTCCTACGGATTGATTAACCTTAGGTCATCCACTTGAGGGAAATTTGCTACTATCCTACAAACCTCTGCAGTTGGAGGCCCAACAACGTCTACAAGAAGAAGGTTGTGTAGTAGACATCAAGCTCTTTTCTGGCGCCGTTGCCGGGGAGGTGAGTGCTTGAAGGTATATCTTTAGATCTTGCAATCGAGTCTTTTAGTTTCTTGTTTTATCACTAGTTTAGTTTATAAAAATAAAACTACAAAAATATGGAATTGAGTTTGCCTCATACGCTTCATCTTTTTAGTATCTTTCGTGAGTATGATGGAAAGGAAAATTGTGCCAAAGTGTTAGAAGAAGAATGCATTAAAATGTTTGGTACTAAATCTTTGAATGATGAGCATGATTGCAATACTGTTAGTATGAACTCCTTGAATATCCATGGTACTAATGATGATTGCACCAGTTATGATGAAAATGTCTCCTATAAACATGTCAATTTTTGTGGAGTGCATTGGGTTTGTAAGTACACACCAAATAGGGAAGATAGATATTTCAAGAGGCATATGTATTTAGAAACTAAATTGTTGCAAGAAAGTCTTGATGTTTGTGCTGAAAAATTCAATATTTTTTGTGCCCCTTGTGAACTTTGCAATGAACATGGTCATTTAAATCTCCAATGCAAATTGTTTCATGACTGAAACGTATCCAAAAATTGTGATAATTTGATTACCCTTGAGCATCATAAAGAGCTTAGTCTTCTTTTGGGGTATGAGGAAATGAAACGTATAACTGAGGGTATTCCAAAGTTTAATCTTGATAGATTCCTTGATTTTTATCTAGAGAAAATTTATATGTATTGTGCGGTGAATTGTATTGAAAATCCTTATATTGCCAACTACATAAAGAAAAGAAAACAAATAGAAGATGAAGAGAATACTAATGAAAGGGAAGAGACTTCCCAATATCCTCCTATTATTTCTTATGATGAATCAGGTAACGAGGAAGAGCCTCCTATTCAACCAATCTCATTAATAAGGAGCTCCAAAAAGAGGATTGAAGCCACATATGATGTGGTGAAGAAGAAGAAAAGAAAAAGGAAGAGAGGTAAAAAGATATCTCCCCAAATAATGCTGCTCCTATTACTATTGTTCCTCATGAAAATATAATTGTGGAAGATAATGATGCTTCTTATGATCTTGAAAATCTTTTTGGCACTTGCTTGGAAGAATATGATAATTGCTATACTATTGGTGCTATCCATACTATTAATTATGAGAGTGATTATGCTTATGATATGAAAAGGCCCAAGCTTGGGGATGCTATGTTTGATGAAGATGATGTTTTTGAGAATATATTTGCTGCAATTAATGTTTGTCCCAAGCTTGGGGATGCTATGTTTAATGAAGATGATATTTTTAGTCTCCCAAGTTTTGATATGCAAATTTATAATGATGATAGCATGCCTCCTACTTATGATGATTATTGTGATGATAATTATGCTATAAAAAGTAGTGATTATATTTATAAAACTTGTCATGATTATGTTTACCCCTTTTCTGAACATTACTCTTTTAATGTGGAAACAATTTATAGTATTCGAGTTTCTTATGATACTCCCACTATTCCGAATGAGAAGAATTTTGCTTATGTGGAGAGTAATAAAATTTCTATGCTTGTAGATCATGAAAAGAATGCTTTAGGTGCTGGTTATATTTCTGAATTCATTCATGATGCTACTGAAAATCATTATGAGGGAGGAATATATGCTTGTAGGAATTGCAATAATATCAAGTTTCCCCTCTATGTGCTTAAAGTTTTGAAGTTCTACTTGTTTTACCTTCCTATGCAAGTTGATTTTTGTTCCCACAAGTTGTTTGCTCACAAAATCCCTATGCATAGGAAGTGGGTTAGACTTAAATGTGCTAGTCATATTCTTCATGATGCTCTCTTTATGTTTCAATTATTATCTTTTATGCGAGCATCATTGAAATCATCATGCCTAGCTAGGGGCGTTAAACGATAGCGCTTGTTGGGAGGCAACCCAATTTTATTTTTGTTACTTGCTTTTTGCTCCTATTTAGTAATACATTATTTATCACGCCTCTGTTATGATTGGTTTTTTATGTTTTAATTAGTGTTTGTGCCAAGTATAACCGTTGGGAAGACTTGGGGAAAGTCTTGTTGATCTTGCTGTAAAAAACAGAAACTTTAGCGCTCGCGAGAATTGCTGCCATTTTTATTTGGAAAGTGCTATTTAGTTAATTATTTTTTGCAGATGATTAATAGATAAATTCCTCACGTCCATAAATTTATTTTAGAATTGTTGGGGTTCCATAAGTTTGAATTAGTTACAGATTACTATAGACTGTTCTGTTTTTGACAGATTCTGTTTTTCATGTGTTGTTTACTTATTTTGATGAATCTATGGCTAGTAAAAGAGTTTATAAACCATAGAGAAGTTGGAATAAAGTAGGTTTGACACCAATATAAATAAAGAATGAGTTCATTACAATTCCTTGAAGTAATGTTTTGTTTTCTTTCGCTAACGGAGCTTACGAGTTTTCTGTTAAGTTTTGTGTTGTGAAGTTCTCAAGTTTTGGGTAAAGATTCGATGGACTATGGAATAAGGAGTGGCAAGAGCCTAAGATTGGGGATGCCCAAGGCACACCAAGGTAATATTCAAGGACAACCAAAAGCCTAAGCTTGGGGATGCCTGGAAGGCATCCCCTCTTTCGTCTTCGTTCATCGGTAACTTTACTTGGAGCTATATTTTTATTCGCCACATGATATGTGTTTTGCTTGGAGCATCATTTTATTTTATTTAGTTTTTATTGATGTTTGGATAAAATACTAAGATCTGAAATAATTAAATGTTAGCGAGTCTTCACATAGTTGCATAATTATTCGACTACTCATTGATCTTCGCTTATATCTTTTGGAGTAGTTTGTCTTTTGCTCTAGTGCTTCACTTATATCTTTTTAGAGCACGGTGGTGGTTTTACTTGTAGAAATAGATGAACTCTCATGCTTAAATTATATTATTTTGAGAGTCTTAAATAGCATGGTAATTTGCTTAAATAATCCTAATATGCTAGGTATTCAAGACCAGTAAAAACTTTCTTATGAGTGTGTTGAATACTAAGAGAAGTTTGATGCTTGATGATTGCTTTGAGATATGGAGGTAATAATATCAAAGTCGTGATAGTTGAGTAGTTGTGAATTTGAGAAATGCTTGTGTTAAAGTTTGCAAGTCCCGTAGCATGCACGTATGGTAAACGTTATGTAACAAATTTGAAACATGAGGTGTTATTTGATTGTCTTCCTTATGAGTGGCGGTCGGGGACAAGCGATGGTATTTTCCTACCAATCTATCCCCCTAGGAGCATGCACGTAATGCTTGGTTTTTGATGACTTGTAGATTTTTGCAATAAGTATGTGAGTTCTTTATGACTAATGTTGAGTCCATGGATTATCCACACTCTCACCCTTCCATCATTGCTAGCCATTTCGGTACCGTGCATTGCCCTTTCTCACATTGAGAGTTGGTGCAAACTTAGCCGGTGCATCCAAACCCCGTGATATGATACGCTCTTTAAAACATAAACCTCCTTATATCTTCCTCAAAACAGCCACCATACCTACCTATTATGGCATTTCCATAGCCATTCCGAGATATATTGCCATGCAACTTTCCACCGTTCCGTTTATTATGACACGCATCATCATTGTCATATTGCTTTACATGATCATGTAGTTGACATCGTATTTGTGGCAAAGCCACCGTTCATAATTTTTCATACATGTCGCTCTTGATTCATCGCAATCCCGGTACACCGCCGGAGGCATTCATATAGAGTCATATCTTGTTCTAGTATCGAGTCGTAATCTTTGAGTTGTAAATAAATAGAAGTGTGATGGTTATCATTAATAGAGCATTGTCCCAAAAAAGGCCAAAAAATAAAGAAAGGCCAAATAAAAAAAGGCCAAAAGAGAGAAAATAAAAAGGGGCAATGCTACTATCCTTTTACCACACTTGTGCTTCAAAGTAGCACCATGATCTTTATGATAGAGAGTCTCTTGTTTTGTCACTTTCATATACTAGTGGGAATTTTAATTATAGAACTTGGATTGTATATTCCAACAATGGGCCTCCTCAAGTGCCCTAGGTCTTCGTGAGCAAGAAAGTTGGATGCACACCCACTTAGTTTCTTTTGTTGAGCTATCATACATTTATAGCTCTAGTGCATCTGTTGCATGGCAATCCCTACTCCTTGCATTAACATCAATCAATGGGCATCTCCATAGCCCATTGATTAGCCTCGTTGATGTGAGACTTTCTCCTTTTTTGTCTTCTCCACATAACCCCCATCATCATATTCTATTCCACCCATAGTGCTATGTCCATGGCTCGCTCTCATATATTGCGTGAAAGTTTATAGGTTTGAGATTACTAAAGTATGAAACAATTGCTTGGCTTGTCATCGGGGTTGCGCATGATGAGAGCATTCTTGTGTGACGAAAATGGAGCATGACTAAACTATATGATTTTGTAGGGATGAACTTTCTTTGGCCATGTTATTTTGAGAGGACATAATTGCTTAGTTAGTATGCTTGAAATATTATTATTTTTATGTCAATATGAACTTTTATCTTGAATCTTTCGGATCTGAATATTCATACCACAATTAAGAACAATTATATTGAAATTATGCCAAGTAGCATTCCACATCAAAAATTCTTTTTTTATCATTTACCTACTCGAGGATGAGCAGGAATTAAGCTTGGGGATGCTTGATACATCTCCAACGTATCTATATTTTTTGATTGCTCCATGCTATATTATCTACTGTTTTGGATGTTTATGGGCTTTATTATACACTTTTATATCATTTTTGGGACTAACCTATTAACCCAGAGCCCAGTGCCAGTTTCTGTTTTTTCCTTGTTTTAGAGTATCGCAAAAAAGGAAAATCAAACGGAGTCCAATTGACCTGAAACTTCACGAAACTTATTTTTGGAAGGAAAGAAACCCGGGAGACTTGGAGTCCACGTAAGGGAAGCAACGAGGAAGCCACGAGGCAGGGGGCGCGCCCACCCCCCTGGGCGCGCCCTCCACCCTCATGGGCCCCTCGTGGCCCCCCTAACGTACTTCATTTTCCTATATATCTCCATATACCCTAAAACGATCGGGGAACACAATAGATCGGGAGTTCCGCCGCCAGAAGCCTCCGTAGCCACCGAAAGCCAATCTAGACCCGTTCCGGCACCCTGCTCTCCATGACGGTGCTCTCCATGACCATCTCCGGAATCCCTCTCCGGTGGCCATCTTCATCATCACGGTGCTTTCCATGACGAGGAGGGAGTAGTTCTCCCTGGGGGCTGAGGGTATGTACCAGTAGCTATGTGTTTGATCTCTCTCTCTCTCTCTTGTTCTTGAGGTGATACGATCTTGATGTATCGCGAGCTTTGCTATTATAATTGGATCTTATGATGTTTTCTCCCCCCTCTACTCTCTTGTAATGGATTGAGTTTCCCCTTTGAAGTTATCTTATCGGATTTGAGAACACTTAATGTATGTCTTGCCGTGTGTATCTGTGGTGACAATGGGATACCACGTGATTCACTTGATGTATGTTTTGGTGATCAACTTGCGGGTTCCGCCCATGAACCTATGCATAGGGGTTGGCACACATTTTCGTCGTGATTCTCCGATAGAAACTTTGGGGCACTCTTTGAGGTTCTATGTGTTGGTTGAATAGATGAATCTGAGATTGTGTGATGCATATCGTATAATCATACCCACGGATACTTGAGGTGACACTGGAGTATCTAGGTGACATTAGGGTTTTGGTTGATTTGTGTCTTAAGCTGTTATTCTAGTACGAACTCTAGGGCTGTTTGTGACACTTATAGGAATAGCCCAACGGATTGATTGGAAAGAATAACTTTGAGGTGGTTTCGTACCCTACCATAATCTCTTCGTTTGTTCTCTTCTATTAGTAACTTTGGAGTGACTCTTTGTTGCATGTTGAGGGATAGTTATGTGATCCAATTATGTTATTATTGTTGAGAGGACTTGCACTAGTGAAAGTATGAACCCTAGGCCTTGTTTCAACGCATTGCAATACCATTTGTGCTCACTTTTATCATTAGTTACCTTGCTGTTTTTATATTTTCAGATTACAAAAACCTTTATCTTTCATCCATATTGCACTTGTATCACCATCTCTTCGCCGAACTAGTGCACCTATACAATTTACCATTGTATTGGGTGTGTTTGGGACACAAGAGACTCTTTGTTATTTGGTTGCAGGGTTGCTTGAGAGAGACCATCTTCATCCTATGCCTCCTACGGATTGATAAACCTTAGGTCATCCACTTGAGGGAAATTTGCTACTGTCCTACAAACCTCTGCACTTGGAGGCCCAACAATGTCTACAAGAAGAAGGTTGTGTAGTAGACATCATTAACCCAACATAAAAATTACGAAGTAAAATCTTAAAATCCCCTCTATAGTGCAATTGCGGTAGGATTCTATCATCCTATACCAAGCATCCTTTAAATTTTCTCCTTGTTTCTATTTGAAGTGAAGAACTTCAAAGTCTGGAGACAAAGGAGGGGTAAAAGCGCTAGTCATAGTGAAGAAGTGAAGAACATGTAAAAAAACGAAGAGACGAACAGAAGAAGGGAAAATAAAAAGGCAAATATTTTTGAAAATCGTTTTAGAAGTGGGGGAGAAGAAAATGAGAGGAAATGGTGAATAATGTAATGCAAGAGATGAGATTTTATGATGGGTACTTGGTATGTCTTGACTTGGCGTAGATCTTCCCGACAACGGCGCCAGAAATTCAGAACCAAGGTATCAATCTAGTAGGATACAACTCAGAAATCACCAATACCTGCACAAACAATCAAACACTTGCACCCAACGCGATAAAGGGGTTGTCAATCGCTTTACAGTCACTTGCAAAAGTGAGATCTGATAGAGAATGATAAAACTAAACAAAATATAAAGTAAATATTTTTGGGTTTTTGGTTTATAGATCTGAAAGTAAAAGATTGCCAAATAGTAGATCAGAAACTTATATGATGGAAAATAGACCCGGGGGCCATAGGTTTCACTAGAGGCTTCTCTCAAGATAGCAAATAATATGGTGGGTGAACAAATTACTGTCGAGCAATTGATAGAAAAGCGCAAAGTTATGATGATATCTAAGGCAATGATTATGAAATATAGGCATCACGTCCGTGTCAAGTAGACCAACTCCTGCCTGCATCTACTACTATTACTCCACACATCGACTGACTCCTGCCTGCATCTAGAGTATTAAGTTCATGAAGAACAGAGTAACACCTTAAGTAAGATGACATGATGTAGAGGAATAAACTCAAGCAATATGATGCAAACCCCATCTTTTTATCCTCGATGGCAATAATACAATACATGCCTCGTGTCGGATTCAGGGCTCCGCAGACCCAAGAAAGGTTCAAACTCTGGGGTGTGTGCGAAGAACTAGTTGCTGTCACGGCCTAGCTCAACAAATGGGAAAGCAAAGGGACATGGATGTTTACCCAGGTTTGGGCCACCTTGTGGAGTAAGACGCTACTCCTGCTTTGGTGTGGATTATCCTTGCGAGGGGCTGAGGATGAACTAGTACAGAGGAAGAACAACCTCATGAGGTCAGTTCTAGTGTTGGTGTCAGCTAGTGAGGGTTCTGGTCGGTCTCCCCTTCTATGGTGGTGGCTAACCTATATATAGACGCCTTAGTCCTCTTCCCCCAAAATGTAGGTGGGAAGGGATCCCACAACGACCAATTTGAAAGGGGACAAGAGGTACATCCTATCCTGACAAAAGGTGGTCTTCGCCTGCAAAGCTTTTGCTCGTGGTGCCATGGTGGGCTCGGCGATGACCTCCGTCCTGCCGCCCTGACGGTGTTGGTATTGTAGCATGGGAATGGAAACCTTTGGCTGATTCCTGGGGACTTCGCGTCTGCGCTTGCATCCTTAGCACCGAAGAGGAAAGTTGCCACTTTGTGCCCGCTGGCGCCCGCCTGGCCTTGGTCGTCATGGCTTACGTCACCTCAACCTCATGAGGTGAGGGCCTCCATAGGAATCTCTGCTTGTCGCGGGAAACCATGGTCACCTATGGGACTAGGAGGTCCCTTGCTGGTTTGGCACGGGGGCGACGCGTCGCACAAAGAGCAGACCAGCATGGGGCAGCGTGACAGAGATCACACGGGCAATTTACCCAGGTTCAGGCCGCCATGAGGCGTAAAACCCTACTCCTGCTTTGGTGGATTGATGGTGGAAAAGGTGCGGGTGGTGCGCAGTACACTTGCCTGTCAGGGGTTGCCTCAGGCAGCAGCGACTACATGTGTATGGGAGTGTGAGTTATCCAATCTTCTAACCCTTTCTATGGTTGCCATGGGCCTGCTTTTATAGATCAAGGGGCAACCACAGTGGCAAAGTAGTCATTATGCACTGATAAGATAGCGAACAGTGCTATCATACCTAACTCTGTGGGCTGACAGGGCGCATTTAATGCACCGCCTAACGTCACATCGTTGGTTGCCCGACAAGGCTTGCCGGGCTATCTCGCCAACTCCGCGCCTCTTCTCTTGACACGTTGCAGGACGGGTGTCATCTCTGGGTTCACTGGTACGTGTCGGTTCTATACAGACGGTTTTTAACCCCTTTTTGTGACGGCATTTGGAACCATCGCCAAGTGAGTGTGGGCGATAGGGCAGTCCTTCCCACACGACCCAAAATACGTCGGGGATAGGCCCTCCTAGGACACAGGCTGGTGCCGTATGCGATCGGGTGAGGCATCGAAACCCAATCATTTCTGTAGGTATGTACATCCCACACGGTAATCCTAGAAAAACATTTTCATAGGTATGTACATCCCACACGGTGAATCCTAGAAAAACATTTCTGTTCGTATGTATATCACACATAGTCAATCCAAGGAATACGTTTCCGTTCTTATGTACACCCCACATAGTCAATCCAGGGAAAATGTTTTCGTTCGTATGTAAATCCCACACAGTTTTATGTATACGCTCGTGTGTGAAAGGTGTAACTATCACACACGCTCTGCCTTGGTTAACTGTTTGCTTTCGTTAACTACATCACACACTTTTTGATGTAGAAAACTGTGTGGCATTGGGCTATCCATCACAAGCGATTTTACTGCCAGAACCGTTTGCAAAGTTCCCTGTAATTTATTATTCAAATTGGAAATTTTGAAATATGAAACGTGCAATTCAAATTCTCAGCACAATGGTTCAACAATGAATCCATAAATAAAATTGCCAGTACAATATGTTCAGTAATTATAGGATTAGGCAGCAATTAACTATGAGGAACCACAATATTTAAAGGCGGTAAAGGTGAAGGGACAAGTGTAAATCATTTTGACTGCCGACGATGTTGAAGAAGCGGAATGCCCATAATGTGCCTTCCTGCATGCCATAGGCACGAACCAATTTGGTCCAACCCCTTGTGACGATCGCCCACACATCCTTCACCGCCTTCAGGAAGACTTCTAGAGCATTATCATGGTAGCATGAATTATATACTTTAACCTTAGTTGCCTCCACTCCGGTCATGTAGTTTGCAAGGTAATCATCAGTAAATAGCTCCGGAAACCACTGAAAAGAGAAAAATATCAGATACTAAGGTCTAATAAAGTAACTTGTTGTGGGCAGGGGGAAAAGGCAACACATTACATACCATCCTAAAGTTCACTGTTGTCTTCGAAAAAGTGTAAATAAAGAGCTTAATTCCAATCACCCGTTTCTTTCGCCTAACAATCTTTCTTAGTTTCATCACTTGATGCTTGTTCATGAATATCTCATTGCCCCATTCGCAAAAGGGATCGAAGCATGGATCAGTACTGCTCATATATGTACCTACAAGCAACTAATAAATGTTAGAAACTAAACTGAGATTGCACAAATGATGTAAAATACAACTACCTATGTTCCTAAGTACAAGTATTTTTTTTGAGATTTCAATATGAACTACATATGGATGTATATAGAATTATAGATATAGTTTAGATTAGAATCTAGATTCACTCATTTTTCTCCTTATGTAGTCTATATTGGAATCTCTAAAAATACTTATATTTAGGAATAGATGGTGTATAAGACATGGGATGCAGCTAACCTCGACGGCAAACAACAGCATCGCCCATTGTAGCCCTGTGTAAGTACATGGAAAGCCAATGTTAACTACAACAGGGTTAACATCCACCAAAAACAGCAAGTGGTAATAAAATGGCAGCATCTGTAGTGACATCTTCATTTCGAAAGAGTAGCACGGTAGCAAAGGGACGGATTAAAAAATGGATACAACTGTTAATTGCAATAGGCTTAACAACATCTTAATTCATGTTTTGTAAGTTTGTAGCCACTGAAATACAACTATTTAAAAATGGTTACAACTGTTAATTGCAACAGGCTTAATGGCCATTGAAACCGGTACTGATAAAAATGCAATTGGCAGAGTTAAACATCACAGGGCAGGTGCTGCAAGAGCAGATAATGGCCTAGTTGTCTATAAAAATGTAGGGAAAATAGCTAAAATGTGTTAGGAATGTTTACTACAACATGCTTAATACATCGACCGTACAAAACATAACCATTAATTGCAACTAGTATTGGTAAGATTGAACTGGTGAGTACATACTTGGTAAGTCCTGAGAGGTAGTTGCTGGGGCACTTCATCTTGGCCAGAGCCTGCCCAGAGTCAACGGCGCCGGAGGCGAGCTATTCCTCCGGGTCGAAGAGTGGATCAGTGCCACTGACATGTGTACCTACAGGCAACCAGTAAATGGTAGAAGTTAAACTGCAATTGCACAAATGATATGAAATACTGTAAGACATGGGATGCAGCTAACCTCGACAGCAAACAACAGCATCGGCCTTTATGACCCTGCGTAAGTACATGGACAAGCATGTTAAGTAGAACAGGGTTAGCATCCACCAAAATAGCAAATGGGCAACATCTCTAGTATATCTTCATTGCAGAGACTAGCATGGTCGTGAATGGACAGATTAAAAATGGATACAACTGTTAATTGCAACAGGCTTAACAGCATCCTAAGTCATGTTTTGTAAGTTTGTAGCCATTGAAATACAATTGTTTAAAACAATTATTAATTCCAACAGGCTTAATAGACATTAAAACCGGTAATGATAAAAATGCAATTGGCATAGTTAAACATCACAAGGCAGGTGCTGCCAGAGCAGAGAATGGCCCAGATGTCTATAAAAAGGTAGGGAAAATAGAAAAAACGTGTTAGGCATGTTTACTAGAACATGCTTAATACATCGACCGTACAGAACATAGTCATTAATTGCAACTGGTGATACGTCTCCGTCGTATCTACTTTTCCAAACACTTTTGCCCTTGTTTTGGACTCTAACTTGTATGATTTGAATGGAACTAATCCGGACTGATGTTGTTTTCAGCAGAATTACCATGGTGTTGTTTTATGTGCAGAAAACAAATATTCTCGGAATGACCTGAAACTCCACGGAACATCTTAGAAAAAACAATAAAAAATCCTTGCCAAAGATGAAGACAAGGGGGCCCACATCCTTCTCATGAGGGTGGGGGTGCCCCCCCTAGGGCGCGCCCCCTACCTCGTGGGCCCCCTGGAAACCCTCCGACGCCAACTCCAACTCTATATATTCGCTATCGGAGAAAAAAATAAGAGAGAAGAAATCATCGCGTTTTACGCTACGGAGCCGCCGCCAAGCCCTAAAACCTCTCGGGAGGGCTGATCTGGAGTCCGTTCGGGGCTCCGGAGAGGGGGATTCGTCGCCATCGTCATCATCAACCATCCTCCATCACCAATTTCATGATGCCCACCACCGTGCATGAGTAATTCCATCGTAGGCTTGTTGGACGGTGATGGGTTGGATGAGATTTATCATGTAATCGAGTTAGTTTTGTTAGGGTTTGATCCCTAGTATCCATTATGTTATGAGATTGATGTTGCTATGACTTTGCTATGCTTAATGCTTGTCACTAGGGCCCGAGTGCCATGATTTCAGATCTGAACCTATTATGTTTTCATGAATATATGTGAGTTCTTGATCCTATATTGCAAGTCTATAGTCACCTACTATGTGTTATGATCCGGCAACCACGAAGTGACAATAATCGGGACCACTCCCGGTGATGACCGTGGTTTGAGGGGTTCATGTATTCACTATGTGCTAATGCTTTGTTCCGGTTCTCTATTAAAAGGAGGCCTTAATATCCCTAAGTTTCCAATAGGACCCTACTACCACGGGAGGGTAGGAGAAAAGATGTCATGCAAGTTCTTTTCCATAAGCACGTATGATTATACGGAATACATGCCT
Organism: Triticum dicoccoides; assembly: GCF_002162155.2. Lineage (NCBI taxonomy): Eukaryota > Viridiplantae > Streptophyta > Magnoliopsida > Poales > Poaceae > Triticum > Triticum dicoccoides. The sequence continues at coordinate 195,464,909 of NC_041388.1, forward strand.
ACATTACATTGATGAATTGGAGCTAGTTCTGTGTCACCCTATGTTATGACTGTTACATGATGAACCGCATCCGGCATAATTATCCATCACTGATCCAGTGCCTACGAGTTTTCCATATACTGGTTTATGCTTATTAACTTTCCCGCTACTACTGTTACAATCACTACAAAATACCAAAAACATTACTTTTGTTGGCTTTACTTTTGTTGCCTCTACCACCACTATCATATTACTTTGCTACTAAACACTTTGCTGCAGATACTAAGTTTCCAGGTGTGGTTGAATTGACAACTCAGCTACTAATACTTGATAATATTCTTTGGCTCCCCTTGTGTCGAATCAATAAATTTGGGTTGAATACTTTACCCTCAAAAGCTGTTGCGATCCCCTATACTTGTGGGTTATCAAGACTAATTTCAGTCGCCGTTGCCGGGAGCATACCTCTATTATTTGAGTCACTTGGGATTTATATCTGCTTATCATTATGAAGAACTTGAGAGATCCAAAAACGAAGATCTATCCCTCAACTACGAGGGGAGGTAAGGAACTGCCATCTAGCTCTGCACTTGATTCACCTTCTGTTATGAGTAAATTTGCGACACCTACACCTACTTCTGCTATTCGTTCTGATATGTTGCATGTTATTAATGATGCCACTTCTGCTATGCATGATACTTATGATGAAACTGCTCCTATGTGTGATACTACTGTGCCCCTTGGTGAATTTCTTGATGAACAAATTGCTAGGGCTAGAGAAAAAGAAATTATTGGATCTAAATATGATGATGATAGTGATGATGAAAATATGCCTGTTATTCCTGAGGGCTATCTTTTTGATATGGAATCTTATGCCGCTATTTTAGCTTGCAAAGATAGATATGAGCTTAAGAGGTTATTAATTAAATGGAACAAAGAATCACTTAGAGATAAAATGAGACCCGACCCTGCTTTTGCTACTTCACCTATATGTGTTCCTGATAAGGATTATGAATTCTCTGTTGATCCTGATATAATTACTTTGGTTGAATCTGATCCATCTTATGGCTATGAATCTGAAACTGTCGTGGCACATCTTAGTAAGTTAAATGATATAGCTGCCCTGTTTACTAATGATGAGAGATCGCGTTACTTTTATATACTCAAAATATTTCCATTCTCATTAAAGGGTGATGCTAAGATATGGTTTAATTCTCTTGATCTTGGTTGTGTGCGTAGTCCCCAGGATATGATTTATTACTTCTCTGCTAAATATCTCCCTGCTCATAAGAAACAAGTTGCTTTGAGGGAAATATACAACTTTGTGCAAATTAAAGAAGAGTCTCCCACAAGCTTGGGGGACGCTTCTCAAGTTACTTAATGCTTTGCCTGATCATCCTCTTAAGAAACCTGAAATACTTGATATCTTTTATAATGGACTAACTGATGCTTCCAGAGATTACCTGGATAGTTGTGCCGGTTCTCTTTTCAGGGAAAGAACACTGGATGAAGCTGAAATTCTATTGAATAATATGTTGAAAAGTGTAAATAATTGGGCACCTTCTGAGCCAGCTCCTGAGCCAGCTCCTGCTCCAATTACTGAGCCTATTCCTAAACCAACTCCGAAGAAGAGAGGTGTTCTATTTCTCAGTCCCGAAGATATGCAAGAGGCAAAGAAATCTATGAAAGAGAAAGGTATTATAGCTGAAGACGTTAAGAATTTACCTCCTATTAAAGAAATACATGGTCTTAATATACCGCCTATTGAAGAAACATATGATCTCAATTCTTTATTTATTCAAGAACCTCCTGACCCCGATATCCCGACACAGGTAGTAAAGGTAAATTCTCTCTGTAGATATTATAAAGCTGAAGTTCCTCCTACTAAAATTGCTAGTCAGTACTTGGATGAGTTTGATAACTTTATGATTAAGCAAGACGACTTCAATGCTTATTTTGGTAGACAATTAAAAGAAAATGCTTATATGATTAGACGCTTGGGTGATTATATGGCTCATATTAAAAGTGAACTTAAACTTGTTAGCAAACATGCTTCTATGGTTACCACTCAAGTAGAACAAGTACTTAAGGCTCAAAAAGAAGTGCTTGATGAAATTAATAGAAATAAAAATGATTATGCTGTTAGAGTGGCTACTAGAACTGGTAGAATGACTCAGGAACCTTTGTATCCTGAAGGCCACCCTAAGAGAATCGAGCAAGATTCTCAGAGAAATAATATTGATGTTCCTAGTTCTTCTAAAAAGAAGAAAAAGAAAAATGATAGAACTGTGCAAACTTCTAGTGAACCTATTGCTGAACCACCTGATAATCCAAATGATATCTCTATGTCTGATGCTGAAACACAATATGGTAATGAACATGAACCTAATGAAAATATTAATGATGATGTTCATGATGATGCTCAACCTAGTAATGATAATGATGTAGAAATTGAACCTGCTATTGATCTTGATAACCCACAATCAAAGAATCAACGTTATGATAAAAGAGACTTTGTTGCTAGGAAACACGGTAAAGAAAGGGAACCTTGGGTTCAGAAACCCATGCCTTTTCCTCCTAAACCATCCAAGAAAAAGGATGATGAGGATTTTGAGCGCTTTGCTGAAATGATTAGGCCTATCTTTTTGCGTATGCGATTAACTGATGTGCTCAAAACAAATCCTTATGCTAAATATATGAAAGATATCATTACTAATAAAAGAAAGATACCGAAAGCTGAGATTTCCACCATGCTTGCTAATTATAATTTTAAGGGTGGAATATCAATGAAACTTGGAGATCCCGGAGTACCAACTATACCTTGCTCCATTAAAAGAAATTATATTAAAACTGCTTTATCTGATCTTGCAGCCGGTGTTAGTGTTATGCCTCTCTCTTTATATCGTAGACTTGACTTGAATAATCTGACACCTACCTAAATATCTTTGCAAATGGCTGATAAATCAACTGCTATACCTATCGGTATTTGTGAGGATGTGCCTGTTGTGGTTGCAAATGTTACTATTTTAACGGACTTTGTTATTCTTGATATTCCCGAGTACGATAGTATGTCTTTTATTCTTGGAAGACCTTTTCTTAATACTATAGGGGCTGTTATTGATTGCAACAAAGGCAATGTCACTTTTCATGTTAATGGTAATGAGCATACGGTACACTTTTCGAGGAAACAACCTCAAGTTCATAGTATCAACTCCATTGGAAAAATTCCATCGATTATAATTGGAGGTTCTGAATTTCCCCCTCCTACTGTCAAAAACAAATATGATATACTTATTATAGGGGATGTGCATATCCCCGTTGAGGTAACTTAGTGTTATTCAAAATTTCTCCGGTTCCATGATTATCGGAATGAGTTTGTTAACAAGACTTGATCAACCTTGTTAGTGGATTCTTTTTGATGAGCATGAGATGGATGAAACTAGAAGCACCAACTTCTGTACCCTCTCTATACTTTCTGTTATTTAGTAGAAATAAAGTAAAAATAGTTTTTTTTTGTTTGTTCCTGACTTATCCGTGCAATATAAAAATATCCAGAAAATAAAAGTCCTCAGAATGACATGCCAATTTAATATGATTTTTTTGAGAATATTTGATGATTTTGTAGGATCGAAAGTATGTCTAGAGGGGGGTGATTAGACTACTTGACCAAATAAAAACTTAACCTTTTCCCAATTTTAGTTCTTGGCAGATTTTAGCTATTTTAGGACAAGTCAAGCAATCATCACACAATTCAAGCAAGCATGCAAAGAGTTTATGGGCAGCGGAAAGTAAAGCATGCAACTTGCGAGAATGTAAAGGGAAGGGTTTGGAGAATTCAAATGCTATTGAAGACACGGATGTTTTTCCCGTGGTTTGGATAGGTGGTGCTATCCTACATCCACGTTGATGGAGACTTCAACCCACGAAGGGTAACGGTTGCGCGAGTCCACACAGGGCTCCACCCAAGGGAAACGGTTGCGCGAGTCCACACAGGGCTCCACCCACGAAGGGTCCACGAAGAAGCAACCACCCACAAAGGGTCCACGAAGAAGCAACCTTGTCTATCCCACCATGGCCATCGCCCACACAGGACTTGCCTCACTAGCGGTAGATCTTCATGAAGTAGGTGATCTCCTTGCCCTTACAAACTCCTTGGTTCAACTCCACAATCTTGTCGGAGGCTCCCAAGTGACACCTAGCCAATCTAGGAGACACCACTCTCCAAGAAGTAACAAATGGTGTGTAGGTAATGAACTCCTTGCTCTTGTGCTTCAAATGATAGTCTCCCCAACACTCAACTCTCTCTCATAGGATTTGGATTTGGTGGAAAGAGGGTTTGAGTGGAAAGCAACTTAGGAAGGCTAGAGATCAAGATTCATATGGTAGGAATGGAATGTCTTGGTCTCAACACATGAGTAGGTGGTTCTTTCTCAGAACATATGAGTTGGAATGGTGTGTGTGTTCTGATGGATCTCTCATCGAATGAGAAGGAGGTGGAGGGGTATATATAGCCTCCACACAAAATCCAACCGTTACACAGTTTTCCAATCCCGGTGGGACCGAATCAATAAGCTCGGTCGGATCGAAAATGTAAACCTAGTGACCGTTAGTGATTTTCGGTGGGACTGACATGCAACTCGGTAGGACCGATATGGTTAGGGTTTGGGCATAACGTAATCTCGGTGAGACCGATTACACAAACTTGGTGAGACCGAATTTGGTAATTAGCTAACCAGAGAGTTGGTCAAGCAAACTCGGTGGGACCGATTTGCTCTTTCGGTGAGACCGAGTGGAACTCGGTGAGACCGAAAAGTTGCAAAGGGGAAACACTGAGTTTACATTGCAATCTCGGTGGGACCGATTCGCTCTTTCGGTAAGACCGAAAAGATACGAAAGGGAAACAGAGAGTTTGCAACCCCATCTCAGTGAGACCGAGATCCTTATCGGTAGAACCGAATTGCTAGGGTTTGGCAGTGGCTAATGACAAGTGAAACTCGGTGGCGCCGGATAGGAAGAATCGGTAGGACCGAGTTTGGCTTAGGGTTTAGGTCATATGTGGATATGAGAAAGTAGTTGAGGGTTTTGGAGCATATCACTAAGCACATGAAGCAAGAGGCTCATTAAGCAACACCTCATCCCTCCTTAATAGTATTGGCTTTTCCTATGGACTCAATGTGATCTTGGATCACTAAAATATAAAATGAAGAGTCTTGAGCTTTTGAGCTTGAGCCAATCCTTTGTCCTTAGCATTTTGAGGGTTCCACTTTCACATCCATGCCATGCCAATCATTGAGCTTTCCTGAAATAATTATCTTGGAATAGTATTAGCTCAATGAGCTATATGTTGTTATGAATTACCAAAACCACCTAGGGATAGTTGCACTTTCAATCTCCCCCTTTTTGGTAATTGATGACAACATATAGATCAAAGCTTCGACAAAAGATAATAAGCATGAAATATGTTGTCGCTTTGAGAAGTATATGATAAGTAAGAGCTCCCCCTAAATTTGTGCATATTTAAATTTGCTTTGGACCGCAAATGCACAAAGAGTTAGAGTCATGGGTTACTCTTCCATGTCACATACATCTTGGTGGAGCGCTCAAAATGATAAGAATGAAATACATGCACTCATCACCAAGAATAATGAATGATCACAAGATAGATAAGATAATAGCGTTAAGCAAGCATTAAGCAAACATTAAGTGTAGCTTATGATCAAACACATGATCATCAATGTCTCACAAGCATAATATCTCAAGCACTCAAAAGCAAACAAGTTCGAAAAAAACACCAAATAAAGCAAGAGAGAAAAGCACACTCTCTCTCTCGAAGCCTATGATCTATACATCTTCTCCCCCTTTGGCAACAAGTTACCAAAAAGTTCCTAGAAAAATGCATAGCACTAGATCGACGCTCAGGCTTGATCTTCAGGTGGTGGTGGAGTCCGGATCACTCCAAGGACGAAGGCTTCGGTAGATGCTGAAGTAGTTGCTGGAGTTGGAGCTGAAGTAGATGCTGGAGCTGGTGGAATTGAGGCTGTAGCTGGTGCTGAAGTGGTGGCTCTGGTGTCAGCAACTGGCACGGCAGACGACCTCGGGCCTCGTGGCACTCTAGAAAAAGCATGAGTCGTGGTCCTGCCTCTCCTCTCATTCATGTCCTCTTGGAGCTGCTCCACGGCAGACTGAACTTCCGTTACCTTGACGTCCAAGTCATAGAACTTCTGTTCCATGATCCTCTCTAGGTTCTGCTGATTCTTAGTGAGGGTGACCAGACTTTGCTCAATTCTCAGCGTGGATGCAATCAAGTAACCAAGCTGCTCTTGTTTGGTCTTCAAGAAGTACACAGATGCCTCCTCTTGAGTGGGCATCTTGGCAGCTTTCTCCTTCCTCACCTTCTCCTTCTTTGCAAATGCTTGAGCAGATGATGGTTCATTCTCAGTCATAACAACTTCATTGTCCTCGAAATCTAGACGGATGGGCAGGTGTTCCTTATCCAACAAATATACGCCCGTGCCCATCTTGGAGTTGATGAGCTCCTGCATCTGAGGGGCATATCCACAGCTCCTCTTCTGATCTGCCGCAGTCCTTTTGATCGTTTCCACTATGAGGCTCATAACTTTGAATTTTTGAGGCACGTCAAAAACATGAAGCAAATTGATCGCGTGACCTCTGATCATCTTGTGATCTCCAGACTTGGGCAGAAGGGTGTGCCTAAGGATCCAGTTGATCGTAGGCAATCCTGAGAGCAGATAACGCACTGAGCCAAACTTGAATGTGTCAAGTGCTTCATTCGGAATCTCCTTGTACATGTTGGACATGGAGTTGTGGTCCATCTTTTTCTTGGCATAAATGTCCAAGTCATCTACTTGCTCCTCTGGGGCATTGATTAGCTTCGCCCATTCCTCAACAGTAGAGTTGTACCTTGTACCTTCTGACATCCATGTGATCCTGCCATCCGGATAAAAGTGTGATGTGGAGTAGAATTGCATGATCAGTTCCTCGTTCCACTTTGTGAGCTTCTGCCCAACAAAGTCCTCTACTCCACACGCCTTGAAGCTGTCCTGAACTCCTGGGTAGTACTCTTCATTGTCCTTGATATAGGTCCAGTCGACCCATCTCATGTCACATACGATTGGCTTCTTGTCAAGTAGCACTGTCTCATAGAAATCTTACTGCTCCTTGGTATGAAATATGTAGTCCACTGCAGTCCTTCTCCTAGAAGCATATGGATCTGCTTCTCTCCACTTCCTGAGCCCTAAGTCTCTCCTGAGCTTCATATCCTCAGCCACAGGATGAGCATCGTTGTGGTCTGGGATCTTGGGCTTGAGCTTCCGAAGGACATTCTCTTCCTCATCCTCAGCAACAGTCTCAGTCACTGGGGCCTTGTTCTTCTCAGCTGCAGGAATGCTCCGTGTGTTCCTCTTTGGTGCACTCTTAGGCTTAGATGCAGCCTTAGGTGCTTCCTTGGGCTTGGATGCAGCTCCCCCTGACCTTATGGCATCTCCCATAAGTTTGGCTGCCTTGGGCGCTGGTGCAGCTGCCTCTTCTTCCTCCTCCTCTTCTACCATGATGGAGGCTTTCCCAAGAACTTTGGCTACAGTCTTCTTCACTCTTTCTTTCCTCTTCTTGCCCTCAGCTGCAACAGGCTCAATGGGAGCAGGCTTCTCAGTTGAGGCTCTAGCCTTTGACATGGGTTGCCTGCCTGCTGGCCTCTTGATTTTCAGGCCTGGCTTTGAGCCTTGAGCTGGCTCAACTCTCTTGGAGGTGGCCTCTTCCTCTGCCACATAGTCCTCATCTTCAGAATCTGAGGTTTTCTTCTTCCTTTGTCTTGTGGCAGCTTTTGGCAAATTGCTAGGAGTGCTCCTGCTGCCTTCATCAGATGAACTGGAGGGACTAGTGCCCTCACTCATCACCACTTGCTGCTCTGACAGATTCTGGCTATCACTCTGGTCTGACATGCTGCAAACTGACTGCTGACCCTGTGAATAGATTATAGAAGAGATAGAGTGGATGAGCATCACAAAATGTAGAGATTTTTGCAAAAAGAATGATCCAAAAACTTAGTTTTAGTTTCCCACTGAAATCATCTCGGATCTACCGATTTTCAAACTCGGTGATACCGAAGCAGTTTTGGAACCTAAACTAGTGAACTCGGTCAGACCGAGTCACAGTTCGGTGGCACCGAGACTGCTAGGGTTTCACTGAGTTCAAAAATCGGTCACACCGATAGTAATTCTCGGTCAGACCGAGTTTTACTTGTGCAATGGCATAAGCCAAATCGGTGGGACCGAGTTTTTCAACTCGGTGGGTCCGAGATGGTTTCGGCAGAAACCTAAACCTAGAATTTTCGAATCAAACCTAATCTATGAGCGTTTTGACTGGATAGAAGTTTATCAAACGTGGCCAGAAACAATGTGATCACAATGTGCTAGGAATCAGATTGAGGAATAGCACAAAGATCAAGTCCATACCCTAGTTCGGCGGGGACTTGCTACGGCGGCAACGGCTGGGTAGAAATCCCGTTGACAGCGACGGAGACCAGCGACTGGAGGCTGCTGGCGGCGAGAAGACGATTCGGAGACCTCAGGGGCAGAGCAGGCTATCGTGCGGGCGAGGCGTTCGGAGAAATTTCCAAATTTTGCCCGTGACTATATATAGCCCGACCCTGTCGGTGTGACCGAGTGGAACAACTCGGTGGCACCGAGATTCATAACTGCGTGCAGTTATTGAAACTCGGTGAGACCAAAAGGTTCAAATCGGTTGCACCGAGATTGAAAACTTAGATCAACTTAATGATCTCGGTAGGACCGAAAGTGGAGTATCGGTCAGACCGAGAATCATAAAGAGGTTTTGGAAGTTTAAGTCTATGATGAATCGCGGACTCCGAGCGCTCCTCACACAGAGTGGTTCGAATCTGACTTGATCAAATTTTGTGATGTAGCATGAACAGAGTTTGAGACGAGAAAAGCATAGATAGCTAGAGGAGGTTCTTAGGCATTCTTGTCCATCCACTTGGCAAAAGAAGATAAAGCCGAACAATCAAAGCAACAAGTGGATGTCCTCGAATGAGTAAAATATGCAATCAGCATGCTCACACAATAAGATAGCAAATGAAATATGTGGCAAAGCATGCACAACCAATTCTAGCATCTATCAAGCAATTTGCGATGACTACGTCATCTATATATGAGTATATTGACTTAGGAGTCAAGTGAGAACACTTGATCGTAGGTCATACCCATCGTTTAAGCTCAAGTGGGGTTACCACTTTTACATAAAGCATTGTTTTGTTCACATCTTTAGAGTTGCTTTAGCTCAGTCTTAGAGTAAAGCTCCCCCTAGATGTGATATCCCCCCTAAGAGGGATGAACTAACCTTGGATTTTGTCGATGATGACTTCATGTAGACATTGAAGATGTGGATGCTCAATGTTGATGTAGATCTCTTGGAGCTATCCATTTGAGTGAATTGCACTTTCAATACCTACATGGGTTAGTCCCACAAGGAACAAACAAGGATATCCATAGACATAGAGTGATGAACACAAAAGATGATGTCCATGAACACTTTTAGGTTACCTTGTCCCTTGTCTTACCAACAAGAGGGTTTGTGACTCCTTGAACTAGTGCAAGATGTGGAAGTTGATTGCACTTGTTCTTGCCAAAATGATAAGAGTGAAGTATGTTGGCGGAGTCACCCTCAAGAACTCTCTAGTTCTTCTTCTTTTGGATCCACATCATCTTGATGGGAATCCTTGGAGTTGTAGTTGTACTTGTTGAAGTGGAACTTGAGGTAGTCTTGGGAATCCACTTGACTAAGGTCTTAGGAGCTTCTTCAAATGCATCAATTTCTTCTTGAAGCTTGTCCTTGCCTTTTTGCTCGTAGTCTTGTGGTGGAAGATCATCTTGAGCTTGTGTCCCCTTGAAAAACTTCTCTTGTTGAGGGACAAACTTTGTCGTGGGGTATTGATCTTCTTCCCATTCAACTCCATTGGCATTGAACTTTCGTTCAAAACCAATACCTTGATTCTTCCGGTGCATTCCTTGCGTGCGCACAATTTCCTATAATTGCTTACTCCTGGCAAGGCTTTTGTACACTCCTTTCTCTATAATTCCCTTCAATAAGCTATTTTCTTGCTCAAGTGTAACTTGGCTAAGAGAATCATTAGTGGAATCAAGAGAACTACTAGAAGCAACAATATTGGATTTAGCATGATCATTGTTACTACTAGCGGAAGAATCTTTCTTGTTAGATTTGACTTGAGGCATGTAAGTTGATAAGAGTAAACGCTTGGCAATGTAAGAAGAACTTTTCTTGCGGAGATCATCATTGATTGCCTTTAAGAACTCATGCTCTTGCTCAAGATTGAGCTTTTCAAAGCGTAGCTTCTCATGAGCTCTCAAAAGTTCTCGATGATCTTCGAAGATAGCCTCAATCTTCTCCTTATCATTGTCATTCATTTTATCTTGATTAGCATGATTAATTGGTCTTTCATCATAGTATTCATCACTAGAGTTGTCACCAAGAAAATCATCACCTAACAAGTCATCTTCATCACTATTGAAATCAACATACTCGGGGTGTGTTACCTTAGGACCTTTGGCCATGAAGCATCTTCCAATTCCTTCATTTGGTGAGTCAAATATGTCGTAGGAGTTGGTTGACACAAGTGCTAGACCGGCAACACCTTCATCTTGAGTATCTTCGGAGTCGGAGTGATAACTTCTCTCGGAGTGGCTGTCGGAGTCGGAGCCGGATACCCATTCACCAACATGAGCTTGATGTCTTCGTCTTGTGTAGCTCCTTGATGATTTTTCCTTCCTTTCCGAATCCTTGCTTCTCCGTGAGTATCTTCGTTCATAACGATCATCTCTACTCCTTCTCTCTCTTGGTGGTGATCCTTTGCTTCTTCTTTTTGGAGAATCTTCTCTTCTCTTGTAGGAAGCCGTACACTCGTTGGAATAGTGTCCGGGTCTTCCACAATTGTAACAGTTTCTCTCTCGACTAGAAGATCTTTTGTCATTGTAGGACCTTGACTTGGAGCTTCTATTCTTGTAGAACTTGTTGAAGTTCTTCACCATTAAGCTCAATTCTTCATTGAAGTCTTGTTTCTCACTTGATGATGTAGGGGCTTCACATGAGGCTTTATAGGCACCACTTGACTTGTTGTGAAGTTCCTCTTTATCTTTAAGTGACATCTCATGAGCAACAATTCTTCCAATCACTTCCGTTGGCTTGAGATCTTTGTAATTGGGCATCATTTGGATCAATGTGCACACGGTATCATATTTTCCATCCAAGGCTCTTAGGATCTTCTTGATGATGAATCTATCGGTCATCTCTTCACTTCCTAAGCCGGCAATCTCATTTGTGATGAGAGCAAGCCTAGAGTACATTTCAGCGACACCTTCACCATCCTTCATCTTGAACTTGTCAAGTTGGCTTTGAAGCACATCCAACTTGGATTCCTTGACGGAGTCGGTACCTTCGTGCATATCAATCAAGGTGTCCCAAATTTCCTTTGCATTCTCAAGGTGGCTGATTTTGTTGAATTCTTCTGGGCATAATCCGTTGAAGAGAATATCACAAGCTTGAGCATTGTATTGCAACATCTTCAACTCATCCGCGGTAGCTTCACGGTTTGGTTCTCTCCCATCAAAGAAGTCACCTTGCAAACCAACACACACAATAGCCCAAACAGCGGGGTTATGTCCAAGAATATGCATTTTCATTTTATGCTTCCAACTAGCAAAATTAGTACCATCAAAGTAAGGACCTCTACGGTGATAATTTCCCTCGCTAGACGCCATACTCTCCTAGGTTGTGAAACCAAGGCTATGGCCACCAAAAGCTATGGAGATCAAGCAAATGGAGACCAAAGCTCTGATACCACTTGTAGGATCGAAAGTATGTCTAGAGGGGGGTGATTAGACTACTTGACCAAATAAAAACTTAACCTTTTCCCAATTTTAGTTCTTGGCAGATTTTAGCTATTTTAGGACAAGTCAAGCAATCATCACACAATTCAAGCAAGCATGCAAAGAGTTTATGGGCAGCGGAAAGTAAAGCATGCAACTTGCGAGAATGTAAAGAGAAGGGTTTGGAGAATTCAAACGCTATTGAAGACACGGATGTTTTTCCCGTGGTTTGGATAGGTCGTGCTATCCTACATCCACGTTGATGGAGACTTCAACCCACGAAGGGTAACGGTTGCGCGAGTCCACACAGGGCTCCACCCAAGGGAAACGGTTGCGCGAGTCCACACAGGGCTCCACCCACGAAGGGTCCACGAAGAAGCAACCACCCACAAAGGGTCCACAAAGAAGCAACCTTGTCTATCCCACCATGGCCATCGCCCACACAGGACTTGCCTCACTAGCGGTAGATCTTCATGAAGTAGGCGATCTCCTTGCCCTTACAAACTCCTTGGTTCAACTCCACAATCTTGTCGGAGGCTCCCAAGTGACACCTAGCCAATCTAGGAGACACCACTCTCCAAGAAGTAACAAATGGTGTGTAGGTAATGAACTCCTTGCTCTTGTGCTTCAAATGATAGTCTCCCCAACACTCAACTCTCTCTCATAGGATTTGGATTTGGTGGAAAGAGGGTTTGAGTGGAAAGCAACTTAAGAAGGCTAGAGATCAAGATTCATATGGTAGGAATGGAATGTCTTGGTCTCAACACATGAGTAGGTGGTTCTTTCTCAGAACATATGAGTTGGAATGGTGTGTGTTCTGATGGCTCTCTCATTGAATGAGAAGGAGGTGGAGGGGTATATATAGCCTCCACACAAAATCCAACCGTTACACAGTTTTCCAATCTCGGTGGGACCGAATCAATAAGCTCGGTCGGACCGAAAATGTAAACCTAGTGACCGTTAGTGATTTTCGGTGGGACTGACATGCAACTCGGTAGGACCGATATGGTTAGGGTTTGGGCATAACGTAATATCGGTGAGACCGATTACACAAACTCGGTGAGACCGAATTTGGTAATTAGCTAACCAGAGAGTTGGTCAGGCAAACTCGGTGGGACCGATTTGCTCTTTCAGTGAGACCGAGTGGAACTCGGTGAGACCGAAAAGTTACAAAGGGGAAACACTGAGTTTACATTGCAATCTCAGTGGGACCGATTCGCTCTTTCGGTAAGACCGAAAAGTTACGAAAGGGAAACAGAGAGTTTGCAACCCCATCTCGGTGAGACCGAGATCCTTATCGGTAGAACCGAATTGCTAGGGTTTGGCAGTGGCTAATGACAAGTGAAACTCGGTGGCGCCGGATAGGAAGAATCGGTAGGACCGAGTTTGGCTTAGGGTTTAGGTCATATGTGGATATGGGAAAGTAGTTGAGGGTTTTGGAGCATATCACTAAGCACATGAAGCAAGAGGCTCATTAAGCAACACCTCATCCCTCCTTAATAGTATTGGCTTTTCCTATGGACTCAATGTGATCTTGGATCACTAAAATATAAAATGAAGAGTCTTGAGCTTTTGAGCTTGAGCCAATCCTTTGTCCTTAGCATTTTGAGGGTTCCACTTTCACATCCATGCCATGCCAATCATTGAGCTTTCCTGAAATAATTATCTTGGAATAGTATTAGCTCAATGAGCTATATGTTGTTATGAATTACCAAAACCACCTAGGGATAGTTGCACTTTCAGATTTACTATGCAAAAATTACCGCGGGAGGAGCTGCCACCTGGCCACGAGGGTAGTGGGCGCGCCCCCCCTCTAGGCGCCCCCCTGCCTCGTGGGCCCACGGTGACCCTCCTCCACTTATCCCAGCACCCATCTTCTTCCTCTATCTCACACAAACCCGAAAAGCCAACTCAAGCACGAGTTCCAGCCACTTTTGCTGTGATTTTCGATCTCCTTGCTCAAAGCACCTCTCGCAAAACTGCTTGGGGAGATTGTTCCTTGGTATGTGACTCCTCCATTGGTCCAATTAGTTTTTGTTCTAGTGCTTTATTCTTTGAAAATTTGTGCTGCATAGGTGACCATGTTCTTGAGCTTGCATGTCAAATTTATATGGTTCCAAGTAGTTTTGATGCATGATAAAGGCTCTAGGCACTTGTAGGAGTAGTTGCTATCAGTTTTATTGAGTTTGGTTTACTTTTATTTTGAAGTTACTAAAAATTTCAGATTTTTTCAGAGAAAAACAATATGCTTAGGAAGATGTTCCAAGGTGGTTCCTCTAAGAAGCAAGGACCCAGGATTGCTATGCGCGATGCTGACGAGGATCCACCAAGAGACGCTCCAGTACGGCCTTGCGAATGGCCGTCGGAAAATTTTACGGACCGTGTGGGAATTAAAGAAGAATTCAAAGCATATTTGCGCAATGCCGGTCTTGAGGATTTTGAGGTTAACAAATGCCCCCAGTATCATGATCTCACAAGTTCATTTGTGAGGAGGTTTGAGTATTCATCTCCGCGTCATTCTCCTTCAGTCATGTTTAATCTTTATGACAACTTATACCATGGACTTAGAGGATTTCACTTCTGCTTGCAAACTTCCATCATGGGTTAGTGTTAGGGATCCCCCTAAATCTGAATTTAGAAACTTTCTTGCTAGTATAACTGTGGGGGAATCTAGAGATATAACGCAGGCTACCATAGGGAGCATTCACTTTCCTGCTATACATTATTTTTCTCTCGTCATCGGTAGATGCATAAATGCTAAGGATGAAGCATGTCACATGTGTGTCCCTGATCTTAGTATTCTTAGGAGTGTTGTGTTAGGAGACCAATCTTATCATATGGGAGCCATTGTAGCTCATAGGTTGCATCATAATAGACATAATGGAGATTTCTTTGGAGGAATTTATGCAACCAGCTTAGATCATTTTCTTGAAATAGACATTCGTGAGGGTGATACGGAGTTGCCTCCTGCATATTTAGATTATAACTCTATGGCTTCGCACCAGTTTGTCGAGAGGCCTGAATGACCTCTCTTATATCGTTTAATTTTTGATAAACGACGTGTTTTCCGTATTACTCTCCCTGCTCCTGCCTTCTTTGATTCACAGACAAAAAGAAGATATGTTATTACCAGAGAGGAGGCAGAAGAGTACGAGAGGAGAGCGGAGGCAGCTCGACTCCACGCTGCAGCTCAGCAGGCGATAACCGCTGCACATCAGTATGATCCCAACTATCTTCCTCATCACAGTACGACCCCAACAACTATTATTATGGATATCCACCAGGCCAGCCGTGGCCATAAATTAACTTAGGCCAAAATCCTAAGCTTGGGGGAGTACGTATTTCCAACCGACATTACATTTATGTTCACACACACTCATTGCTAGATGTCGGTGCTCATACTTTTTCACTGTAATATCCATGCTAGTTTATTTTCCTTTTCCTGCTTTCTTCTTGTGTGTTTGTTAAACCTTAAGAAAAACCAAAAAAATTAGTAGTAGTTTATTTTTCTGCTGTAGTAGTAATAATTAAAAAGAAAACCCAAAAATATTTCCTGTTCTTCTTTTGCTTGTTGGGAGTTTTCCCGTGTAAATAGTTTTATTTCTTTTCTTTTCTTTGGGGGTCAGTAGGAGAAGACCATAATTAAATTGTTGAAGTGGCTCTTATATGCATTATTGTTGAATTAACCAAAGAGTCCATATTGCCTTGTCTTCTCATGTTTTATTGAATGCTCGCAGATTCCAGCTTAGTCCAATGTACGTACGCTCTTATTATTATTCACACCATTCGGTCGTGCAAGTGAAAGGCAATTATGATGATATATGATGGACTGATCGAGATGAGAAAAGCTGGTATGAACTCGACCTCTTTTGTTTTTGTAAATATGATGAGTCCCTCGTTCTTGATTCAGCTTATTATGAATAAACATGTTTGTAATGACAATTAGAGATCGTAGTTGCTTGTGTCATGCTTGATTAGCTATGAGTTATAATGATTTACCTGGTGTGCCAACATGCTATTGAGATGGTTATGATGTGGTATGATGGGGTGGTATCCTCCTTTGAATGATTTAAGTGACTTGACTTGGCACATGTTCACGCATGTAGTTGAAACAAATCAACATAGACTTCACGATATTTATGTTCATGGTGGATTATATCCTACTCATGCTTGCATTCAATGTTTATTAATTTTAATGCATGTACATGGCTATTGTCGTTCTCTAGTTGGTCGCTTCCCAGTCTTTTGCTGGCCTTCACTTGTACTAAGCGGGAATACTGCTTGTGCATCCAATCCCTTAAACCCCAAAGTTATTCTAGATGAGTCCACTATACCTTCCTATATGTGGTATCTACCTGCCGTTCCAAGTAAACTTGTATGTGCCAAACTCTAAACCTTCAAATAAACATTCTGTTTTGTATGCTCGAATAGCTCATGTATCAACCAAGGCTGTCCTTATCTTCCGTGTTAGGCGGGTTATTCTCAAGAGGAGTGGACTCCGCTCCTCACTCATGAGAAAATGGCTGGTCACGGGGATGCCCAGTCCCATGCTTTATGCAAACTAAATCAAAATTAATTGCAAACAAAACTCCCCTTGGGACCTGGTGTATGTTGGAGGCACACGTTGTTTCGAGCAAGCCATGGATTGATGTTTGTTGGTGGAGGGGGAGTATAAACTTTACCATTCTGTTTGGGAACCACCTATAATGTGTTTAGCATGGAAGATATCGCCATCTCTTAGTTGTTATGTTGACAATGAAAGTATACCGCTCAAAATACAATTTATCTCTATTGCAAAATCGAGCTCTGGCACCTCTACAAATCCCTGCTTCCCTCTACGAAGGGCCTATCCATTTACTTTGATGTTGAGTCATCACCCTCTTATTAAAAAGCACTAGCTGGAGAGCACAGCTGTCATTTGCATTCATCACTATTAATTTATCTTGGGTGTGACTATGATTGGATCTCTTTTACCATGAATTACAATGTCTAGTCAGTCCTTGATCTTTAAAGGTGCTCTGCATTTATGTTTTGCAGTCTCAGAAAGGGCTAGCGAGATACCATCTTGTTATATCATATTATGATTGTTTTGAGAAAGTGTTTTTATCCGAGATTTATTATTATGAATTTCTAGTTGATTATGCTATTGATATGAGTAATTATGAGACCTGAGAATTATTGCAAATGTGGTTAGTTATGATCTATGCTGAAAACTTGAATGCTGGCTTGACATAGTTACAACAACAAGAGCAAACAGAGTTTGTAAAAGTTTTTCTTTCTTTCTTTCAGTTTGTCAACTGAATTGCTTGAGGATAAGCAAGGGTTTAATCTTGGGGGAGTTGATACATCTCCATCGTATCTACTTTTCCAAACACTTTTTCCCTTGTTTTGGACTCTAACTTGTATGGTTTGAATGGAACTAACCCGGACTGACGTTGTTTTCAGCAGAATTACCATGGTGTTGTTTTATGTGCAGAAAACAAATATTCTCGGAATGACCTGAAACTCCATGGAACATCTTAGAAAAAACAATAAAAAATCCTCGCCAAAGATGAAGACCAGGGGGCCCACACCCTTCTCACGAGGGTGGGGGGCGCTCCCCCCCTAGGGCGCGCCCCCTACCTCGTGGGCCCCCTGGAAACCCTCCGACGCCAACTCCAACTCTAGATATTTGCTTTTGGAGAGAAAAAATAAGAGAGAAGAAATCATCGCGTTTTACGATACGGTGCTGCCGCCAAGCCCTAAAACCTCTCGGGAGGGCTGATCTGGAGTCCGTTCGGGGCTCCAGAGAGGGGGATTCGTCATCGTCGTCATCATCAACCATCCTCCATCACCAATTTCATGATGCTCACCGCCGTGCATGAGTAATTCCATCGTAGGCTTGCTGGACGGTCATGGTTTGGATGAGATTTATCATGTACTCGAGTTAGTTTTGTTAGGGTTTGATCCCTAGTATCCATTATGTTCTGAGATTGATGTTGCTATGACTTTGCTATTCTTAGTGCTTGTCACTAGGGCCCGAGTGCCATGATTTCAGATATGAACCTATTATGTTGTCATGAATATATGTGAGTTCTTGATCCTATCTTGCAAGTCTATAGTCACCTACTGTGTGTTATGATCCAGCTACCCCGAAGTGACAATAATCGGGACCACTCCCAGTGATGACCGTGGTTTGAGGAGTTCATGTATTCACTATGTGCTAATGCTTTGTTTCGGTTCTCTATTAAAAGGAGGCCTTAATATCCCTAAGTTTCCAATAGGACCCCGCTGCCACGGGAGGGCAGGACAAAAGATGTCATGCAAGTTCTTTTCCATAAGCACGTATGACTATATATGGAATACATGCCTACATTACATTGATGAATTGGAGCTAGTTCTGTGTCACCCTATGTTATGACTGTTACATGATGAACCGCATCCGGCAAAATTATCCATCACTGATCCGGTGCCTACGACTTTTCCATATACTGGTTTATGCTTATTTACTTTCCCGCTGCTACTGTTACAATCACTACAAAATACCAAAAACATTACTTTTGCTGTCTTTAGTTTTGTTGCCGCTACCACCACTATCATATTACTTTGCTACTAAACACTTTGCTATAGATACTAAGTTTCCAGGTGTGGTTGAATTGACAACTCAGCTGCTAATACTTGAGAATATTCTTTGGCTCCCCTTGTGTCGAATCAATAAATTTGGGTTGAATACTTTACCCTCGAAAGTTGTTGCGATCCCCTATACTTGTGGGTTATCAATTGGTATTGGTAAGATTGAACTGGTGAGTACATACTTGGTAAGTCTTGAGAGGTAGTTGCTGGGGCACTTCATCTTGGCCAGAGCCCGCCCAAAGTCAGTGACGGCGGAGGCGAGCTGTTCCTCTGGGTCGAAGCATGGATCTGTGCCACTGACATGTGTACCTACAGGCAACCAGTAAATGATAGAAGTTAAACTGCAATTGCACAAATGATGTGAAATACTGTAAGACATGGGATGCAGCTCACCTTGACAGCAAACAAAAGCATCGGCCGTTATGACCCTGCGTAAGTACATGGACAGGCATGTTAAGTACAATAGGGTTAGCATCCACTAAAAATAGCAAATGGGCAACATCTCTAGTGATATCCTAAGTCATGTATTGTAAGTTTGTTGCTGGTATTGGTGAAATTGAGCTGGACACGGTAATATTTGAACATCACATAGTGTGTAGTACTGAAATAAACAAGGCACAAACATGCTTAATACATCAACCGTACAATTAATAGCCATTGCAAGTGGTATTGGTAAGATTTAGCTGGTCAGATCTTACCTGTTAAGTCTTGGGGGTAGTAGCTGGGGGACTTCATCTGGGCGAAAGCCTGCACCATGTCGGCAGCGGCGGCGGAGGCAAGGTGTTTTTCTAGGTCAACACGCACAGCGGTCATCACACCATGGACCGCCATCAGCTCCTGGCGGTGGGGATTTGGAGGCATGAGGATATTTTGCAGGCGCCATTTAAGCAATCAGGCTGGGGCCGTGATAGAGATCGGTGGGTTACCTGACTGGATCTAAGCAGAACGTAGATGTGGTTGAAGTTGTGCTTGCGGCAGCGGCTGTTTGAGATGCCGGTAGGGGGAGGCGCGAGGGGGGATACTGAGGGTGGGGATGTGGTTGGAGGAATAAATTCTAAAATCACGCGCCTGATGAAAATTTTGCTGCGAAACTTAAAACTTGGGCGGGGGAAACACACAACGTAAACAAAATGTGTAAAATACTCATGTGCGAGAATAAAGAAAGTTGGCAGATCCCGTCTCCAAAAAAAGTACACATGTACTTGATTTTTTTGGTCAATGTTACGCCTAGTTTATTAGGAAACATCGCACAGGTAACTGACTTATGGGTCATTAACACAAAAAAACTCAGACGGGTACGGCATACAAACCGTGTGTTTTGTGATCTTCTAGTGATTAATGCAAAAAAACGCACACGGGCACACATGCTAATCAACGCTCAAAGCCCTCAAAGGATGCTCTTACCGACATTGTACGTTAATACTAAAAACTTAAACTACTACTGGTAATTTGTCTAATACTACAAACTTAAACTACTTCTCACATGCTGCCATCGGGGCATGTTGGCCAAACGCCGGTGTTCTCCTTCCCGTCCTTGTAGGCGGCAGCCCACCGTGCTTCGATCTCCGCCAAGATCTCCTCACCATGGTGTGCGGCCTCTTTTTTCTTGCGGCGGCGGGACTCTCTTTTCTTGATTACTTTCTGCCTTTTTTGCTCCTTCTGTGCGGCTTTGGCCGCCTCTAGATCCACCACCCATTAGGCCATGGCAGCCTCAAAGTTCGCCCATGTAACTGTCTGGCCACCGCCGGCGATGAACTCGGCGCGGCGAGATGCCATCGCTTCCTTACCATGTGTGCGGTCGCGGGCGGCGAGGAACGCGGTGCGGCGGGATGCCATCGCTTCCTTACTAGTTATTGTGCGTCGCGGTTCCATGGGCGACGCCTGGAGAGAGCTCTGGGATTTAGTAAACGTTTGTGGTTCCATGGGCGGTTTTCTAGGCCGTTCTTGTTCACCCTTTCATGCACTGATTGTTTGAACCTGAATTATGTGCATTATTGCCTAGGAAATGCATATAATCCCCTAAATATGGCAAATGAACCCGGAAAAGTGCCAAATTTGAACACAGTGATTTGCAGGTTGTGTGTTCATCGTAGAAAAAAACTCATGGACAAAGGACAAAGGAAATTTGGACCCCCTTCTATCTTGGTGATTTCCCCCTCGAAACTATGAAACTTCCTTGTTGATGGTTCGATTTATGAAAGGCGTGCATCATGACATAAGGGAAACATTCTCCAATTTTTACCAGGGCATGGTGAGGCCATACCATGGCACCATGCTAGGTGTCATGTTTTCCAACCATGTGTTTCATCTTTTTTATAGTTGTTAACCTAGTAAATGACGCGTTTATGGTTGACTATTGCCACACATTTCCTTGAAATATCTGCACATTCCTTGTAAAAGGCATGAGAATGTACTAAATAACACGAGCATGGTTTTCCAGACCGTTCTTGTGCACCTTTTCATGCACCGATTGTTCGAATTTGAATTACGCCCATTAATGCCTAGAAGGTGCACATAATCCCCTAAATATGGTAAATGAGCCCGGAAAATGTCAAATTTGAACATGTTCCATTTGAGGCAGTATGTTGATCATTGGAAAAAACTGAATGACAAACTAGGATGGAAATTTGGATTCCCCTTCAATCTTGGGGATTTCCCTCTCGAAAGCATGGAACTTCCTCGGTGATGGTTAGATTTATGAAGGGTGTGCATGACGACATAAGCCAAACCTTCTTAAATTTTTACCAGGGCACGGTGAGGTCATACCATGGCACCATGCCACGCGTCATGTTCTTTAAGCATTTATTTCATTTTTCTGTAGTTGAAAACCCAACAAACAAACATTTGTGGTTGACTATTGCCACACATTTCATCGAAATATCTGTCCATTCCTTGTAAAAGGCATGAGAATTTACTAAATGGCACGAGCATGGTTTTCCAGGCCGTTCTTGTGGACCCTTTCATGCACCGATTGTTTGAACTTGAATTATGTGCATTAATTCCTAGGAAATGCACATAATCCCCTAAATATGGCAAATGAACCCGGGAAAAGTGCCAAATTTGAACACGGTGATTTGCAGGTTGTATTTTCATCATAGGAAAAAACTCGTGGACAAAGGACAAAGAAAATTTGGATCCCCCTTCAATCTTGGTGATTGCCCCCTCGAAACCATGAAACTTCCTCGGTGATTGTTCGTTTTATGAAAGGCGTGCATGACGACATTTTTACAAGGGCACGGTGAGGTCATACCATGGCACCACACCAGGCGTCATGTTTTCCAAGCATGTATTTCATCTTTGTATAGTTGTTAACCCAGTAAACGGCGCATTTATGGTTGATTATTACCACACATTTCCTTGAAATATCTGCCCATTCCTTGTAAAAGGCTTGAAAATGTACTAAATAGCATGAGCATGGTTGTCCAGACCGTTCTTGTGCACATTTTCATGCACCGGTTGTTCGAATTAGAATTATGTGCATAATTAATGCCTAGAAAATGCACATTATCCCCTAAATATGGTAAATGAGTTCGGAAAAATGTCAAATTTGAACACGTTACATTTGAGGCAGTATGTTGATTGTTGGAAAAAAATGAATGACAAACTGGGACGGAAATTTGGATTCCCCTTCAATCTTGGTGATTTCCCCCTCGAAAGCATTGAACTTCCTCGGCGATGGTTCGATTTATGAAGGGCGTGCATGACGACATAAATCAAACCTTCTCAGCTTTTAACTAGGGCACAGTGAGGCCATACCATGGCACCATGCCAGGCGTCATGTTTTCCAAGCACATATTTCATTGCTCTATAGTTGATAACCAAGTAAATGATGCGTTTGTGGTTGACTACCACGCATTCCATTGAAATATCTGCCCATTCATTGTAAAAGGCTTGAGAAATTACTAAATACCATGCGTATGGTTTTTCCAGACCGTTCTTGTGCACCCTTTCATGCACCGATTGTTTGAATTTGAATTATGTGCATTAATGCCTACAAAATGCACATAATCCCCTAAATATTGTAAATGAACCCGGAAAAGTGTCAAATTTGAACACGGTGATTAGCAGGGTTTATGTTCATTGTAGAAAAAAACTCATGACTGAAGGACGAAGGAAATTTGGATTCCCATTCAATCTCGGTGATTTACTATCGCACATGATTCATCTCTGTCACCTCTACGAACTATGTGTGTTCACTCACACATGCAAAAGGAAAAAAGATAACCCTCGCCCACTTCATCCCCACTCACTCACCGCGGACACCTCCGCAACTCTGCACCCTAAGCTCGACGGCTGTAGGCGGTGGGCATACGTCATGCTCCAAACGGCACCGGATTTTGCCCCTACCGCTTTCCGCCGCCTATCTACACCGACATTCTAGACTCTGGTCGACTGGGGTTTTCTGCCGGATTGGGCTGGGGATTTTTCTCATGGAGAAGGTAATCAACTTAATTAGCAAAATATTCACTCATCTCCTATCGCAGCTGTCGGTGGAAACGACACCTATGGAACCACTGGGATCCCTTCTACGGTTGGCGGGCGCAGGGTTGTTCAAAGAGCGGGTCTAGTCGCCAGCACAAAGGTGGTTTACCCAGGTTCAGGCCGCAAGGATGCATAATACCCTAGTACTGCTTTGCTGTATATTTGAGTGTTCTTGAGCTTTCGAACAAGCTGTGGTGCGCGTGTACTCCAAAAGATCTGAATCCTTCTCCACTATGCCTTGGGCCTTCTTTTATAGTCAAAAGGGGTCACCACAGTGGCACACAAGAGGTGGAAAGGTATACAGTGTACAAGCTTATCGCCTGTAATTACGAGACAAGGCGTATTAAATGCGCTCCTTAGGTGTCACGTTGCTTTATTGGGGACGGCAACGAGGCCCGTCCCGTCCGTCGCCGTTCCGCCTCGCTCCCACATGCGTCCAGGCCAACGAGGCATGCAGCGCCACGTAAGATGGCAAGCTGTTGAGATGCGTGGTGGTAGGGTCTTCACGAAGATCTGCATGCCACCACCCAGGTGCTTGACTAGCTGGATTAGCATCCACGTACTGCCACGTGTGTACTAGCCTCAGTTGGTGGGTTGCCCGCTGAGCTGGCGCGGTGACGGGGCGGCAAGGTCTTGTCGTGGTCCCGCGTATATTCCCGGCAAGGGTCTTGCCAGGGTCTTGTGATCGCCCTCAGCAAGAGTCTTGCCGGGGCCATGCGAGTGTTTTCGGCAAGGAGCCTTGTTGGGGCCTCAGGGGCATCCTCGGCAAGGGGGCTTGCGATTGTCTTGTCTTCTGGTCATCGTCTAGTCTTGTGGGTTCTTTGTCTTCACAAAGATCCGCATGCCAACTATGCAGGTGCTCCCCGAGCCTTGGTACCAATGCTATCGATGGTGTCGGTACTCTTAGGCTCAAGGGTGGCCGCAATGTTGGCGCTGGGTGAGCTGCTCCGGCAAGGCTCTTGCCGGGGCTGTGTAGGCCGCCCCGGCAAGGATCTTGCCCGGGGAAAACCCGTTTTGCTGCTTTGTCTTCTGCGCCCCTAGCTTGAGCGCTGCTCTGGTATTCTTGTGCTTCTGCTTCCTCCCTTTGCCCCGCTAAGCATGGCCGCAAGTGCGGCTCTGACTACCCGCGCACAAGTAGAGGGGTAAAAAGGAGAGCCCCTACTTTTGTACACTGACAGGAGCCGCCGGGCCTAGGACACACATATGCGCATTGCGTTGTTGGGCCGGGGCCAGAACTGTGCGCGGGCATGCAGGGCGGAGTTTTACTGCGGTAATTCCCTCATCCGTCATGCTTCCCCACAACCCGTGTTGAATGCGTGACGTTGGGGTCATGCATGGAATGACCGCAACATGCTTGCATCATCCGTGGTGAACAGTCAAGAGGCGGCTTGTGTGTTCTCTCCAAACGGCAAAGCCGCCGCTCATTTACTCTCTCCGCCTTGTAACCGTTGTTCCACGTTTCCCACTACGCCTGCTCCTTTCGCCATGTACGCCGCATGCAGGGCGCGGGGTAGGTGATAGACGCATGGAATATGGGAAGGCGTGCGGGGGTCGATACTCATGTGCCTTCGATTGGGCGGGGAGGATGGTCGATGGCCTTGCTTGCTGCCACTTTAATGAGCCCGATTCGAGCAGGCTCTTCAGGGGCGTAGAGCTAGTCTTTCGGCCTTCCCTTCCCAAATATAAAAAGGGAACTCAGGGACAGGAGGAAGAGCATCTCCCTGCATCTCCCCTTCGTCTCCATCCCCACCCACGGTCATGGCGAGGGGGAGTGGCCACGGCCATTCTTCTAAAGAGGCAACCAGGCGCTCTTCTCGCCAGAGGGCTGCGGTGGTCAAGGAAGAGCCAAATGCCCAGGGTGACGGCCATGCTCGAGGCGAGGGCGCGGGACAGGGCCGCGGTCAGCGAGCCGGTCGAGGCAGAGGTGGCCGTGGAAGGGGGGTGTCTACGTCGTCTCCGTCTCCGTCGCCATCTCCTCCGCCAACTACTCCTACTTCGCCGAGTGGCCATGTCGGGGACTCGGCGCTCGAGTTTATCCTGTAGTTGTGTGGGCCACTGTGCCACCGCCTTCGTCTTCCCCGGGCGTTTGCGAGGGCGCTGGAGATCGACCAACCACCGCGGCTGAGGCTTCGCACGAAGGGGTGTTGCCATGGCGACATGTGAGTGAACACAGGATTCCCCGCCCCTCAAGTGATGCTCCTTTGCCGTGGCTAGAAAACCTTTGCACGTGCCCATTTCTTAATGGATGGGCACATCCTCTTCTTCAAGCTAGCGGAGAGCGATTTGCTCTCCGTCAAGGTCTTCGGGCGCTCAGGACACAAGATAGGGTGCTGTGCAGAGAGCTCGACTGATGGCGAAAGCTCCTCTTCGGGCAAGAGTCACGAGGAGGACAGCGACAGCGACGACAAGGGCAGTGGGCGGCAGGATGACGGGTCCAACTAGGCGTCGGGCACACCGTTCCTGGGCGACGCCGGTAGCACCATCATCTGCATCGCCAGCTCCTTGAACTTCTCGGGGTCGTCGCCTTTGGTGGCTGGCGTTGGAGGGACGGGGAAGACATAGAAGGCAGGTGGCGGGCCGTCAAGTCAGAGTACGATGTCCTTGATGCCTTCATCGCGTATTGTCGGGCCGCTGCCTCGTCTTTCGGCTATTCCTCCGGCACCGTCATCATCGGCTTCCTTCCGGACGATCGCCGACATGTTCTCTTGGCGTCTTCTGCTGCTCGTACCTCGCATAGGCATTCCTTTTGCCCTTCTACCATCTTGTTCCATTTCCTGCGAAGAGGGACAAGAAAGGGATTATAGGCATCTTATCTCTTTTTAGTTTTAAGCCTACGGGCCTTTGTAATATTTAAATCTCGCAACCCCCTTGCTCGTGTATGCATTCTATACGAATTGTACTTGTTAGCAAAGTATTAATGAGGAGAAGGGTGTTTGCCGGGTTTTGTTTGCGCGTGGGCGAGGGCCACACCAAGGAACGAGTCCTCATTATCTTAAGATAAACACTGTACCCCGGCAACAGGCCTTGTCATCTTTCTGCTCTATAGCTCGGCTACACTCACGCCCTTGGCGGAGGTAGGGGCCGAGTAGGATTAGGCCCTTCGCTCGTCCCCTTCCCATCGCACTACAACCAAGTTCTGTCCCAAAGTAAGGTTTCCAGACACGGGACAGAGGGAGCAAGATGGTATGAGAGCGAGCGAAGTCTCGTACGTTCAAGTTTCATAGGAGGCACAGAGGGGGTGGGAACTTATCTGATGTCGCAACCCTCGGCAACCTTGGCTTGCCATGATCTGATCCTTAGACCTACAGCCCCCGGCAACCTTGGCTTCTTGGGGTCGGGGCATCGTCCTGTTCTCTTTCTCCCAAAATAGCTCAGCAGAAATGTACATGCACCTTGCAAACCAAAAAGTATGGGAAGGAACAGAGAGATGCATACTCGACCTCTATGCTATGGGTTAGTCGCCGCCAAGCACTATCGACCCTAACACAGAGAGAGACTCAACCTAGCATGCATGCTAAAACGTAGGGCGCCAGCGCTTTATTTATTTATGCTCAGGGTCTGCGCCTGGCTTTGTCCAAAGGGTTACATGCCTTGCCGGCAAGGCTTGCACAAAAGGTGGTTTGCCAGGTAGCCCGGCAACCGCGCCTTATGGGTAAAACTTACGAAGATGTTCGATGTTCTAGGAGTGGCTCACTGGAATACCATCTTCGGTCTCCAGGCGGACTGCGCCGGGCCTGGTGACTCGTATTACCCGATAAGGGCCTTCCCACTTTGGCGTCAACTTGTTGGAATTCTTGGGCGACTGAACGTGCCGAAGAACAAGGTCGCCTTCCTCAAAGCTCCGGGAACGAACCTTGAGGCTATGGTAGCGGCGCAAGGCTTGCTGGTAGCGTGCTACTCACACAGCCGCCCGCAGACGATCATCCTCAAGGAGCGTTGCGTCATCTTGCCGCAACTGCTCTTGCTCAAGCTCATCATAAGCGAGCACTCGAGGTGACCCGTGTGTGAGTTCCATGGGGAGAACTGCTTCTGCCCCGTAAACGAGGGAGAAAGGGGTCTGGTCGGTGGCTCGATTTGGTGTCGTTCTGATTGACCAAAGAACCGATGGTAATTCATCAATCCAGCGCCGTCCGCACTTGTGTAGCCTGTCAAAAGTTCTTGTCCAGAGGCCTCACAATACTTCAACATTCGCCCTCTCAGCCTGGCCGTTGCTTCATGGGTGTGCAACAGAAGCAAAACAGACCCTACTGCCGAGGTCCTGGGTGTACTGCATGATGGTGCGGCTCGTGAACTGCGTGCCGTTGTCGGTGATGACTCTATTTGGCACACCAAAATGGCAGACTAGTCCCTTCAAGAATTTTACAGCCGACTGTGCTGTCACCTTTCTCACTGCTTCCACCTCTGGCCACTTTGTGAACTTGTCAATTGCGATGTACAAGTACTCAAAGCCCCTGACAGCATGGGGAAAGGGGCCCAGTATGTCGAGCCCCTAGACCAAGAATGGCCAGGAAAGAGGGATTGTCTGGACAGCTTGAGCTGGTTGACAATGCTTCTTTGAATGGAACTGACACACTTCACACTTGGTTACTAAGGCCGTTGCATCCTGGAGGGCAGCGGGCCAGAAGAAACCTTGTCGGAATGTCTTGCCGGCAAGGGCCCTTGACCCTATGTGGGAGCCACATATGCCTCCGTGGAGCGTCTTCATGGGCTCGCTCCCGCAGAACTTAGCGCTGATCATGGTGGGTCCATGCATCGGACGATGCTATGGAAATGTTATCACAAGCGTCATCACGACGGACCAACACCCACGGTGGCTAGCGTGGGGGACGAGAGTGCACCGTGGCCACAGCACCTTTGGTCTTTCCACCACTGGCATGTGGTGGCTCAACGGAGCGCCGGCCTGAGGGCCCCACTGGTCGTGGCTCATATTTGTTGGCTCTCCACTCATCGAGATTTTCCGCGGCAGGAGGAAAGTCGAGGAGCAACTGCGCGCGCGCCAAAGCTTCTGCTCGCGTGGGTGGCGGCGAAAGCTGTGTGGACCCTGACGCGCTCTGACTTCTAACCACGTTAGAAGGACTCTATCACGGCCTTGCAGTTGTGCGCCATTTTCGCCAGCGCCTCAGTGTGCATGCTGGCCTTCTACGTCCCGTGAATGAGGCACAAGACTCTTCCCACGGCGGCGCCCGGGGTCACCAGCGTGGTGACGCTGCTCGTCTCGCACAACCTGGGAAGAGCGCATCATGGGCACCGGTGTAGGCGTCTTGGAAGTCGTCGCGCCGCCCTTGGAGGGCCCCGCGCCGCCAGCGGGGGCCTCGGCTCCGTCCTTGGATTTGGCGGCGTGTGGCCCGTCGTCTCGCGCACGAACGATGCCGCTCGCCAGACTTTGACTGCCAGAGCGATGTGGGTGTTTGCGGGCCACGCCTTGGCTTCCGTCCGTGACCGCCCCACCACTTGCCCGCACTGGTATGGTTCGTACGGCTCCCGACTAAGCGATCGTCGTGATCCTCTTCTTATTGGGAGCCATGACGATGAAGAACTGCTAAATTAACTGCTAGATCGGATTTTCACGACTGCGTGCCCCTACCTGGCGTGCCAGAGATGTCGGTGGAAACGACACCTATGGAATCACTGGGATCCCTTCTACGGTTGGCGGGCACAGGGTTGTGCAAAGAGCAGGTCTAGTAGCCAGCACAAAGGTCGTTTACCCAGGTTCGGGCCGCAAGGATGCGTAATACCCTAGCCCTGCTTTGCTGTATATTTGAGTGTTCTTGAGCTTTCAAACTAGCTGCGGTGCGCGCGTAGTCCAAAAGATCTGAATCCTTCTCCAGTACGCTTTGGGCCTCCTTTTATAGTCAAAAGGGGTCGCCAGAGTGGCACACAAGATGTGGAAAGGTATACAGTGTACAAGCTTATCGCCTGTCATTACGGGACAAGGCGCATTAAATGCGCTCCTTAGGTGTCCCATTGCTTTATTGGGGACGAAAATGAGGCCTGTCCCGTCCGTCACCGTTCGGCCTCGCTCCGACATGCGTCTAGGCCAACGAGGCATGCAGCGCCACGTAAGCTGGCAGGCTGCTGAGATGGCGTGGTGGTAGGTTCTTCACGAAGATCTGCATGCCACCACGCAGGTGCTTGACTAGCTGGATTAGCATCCACATACTGCCACGTGGGTACTAGCCTTAGTTGGTGCGTTGGCCGCTGAGCTAGGGCGGTGACGGGGCGGCAAGGTCTTGTCACGGTCCCGCGTATATTCCTGGAAAGGGTCTTGCCGGGGTCTTGTGATCGCCCTCGGCAAGAGTTTTGCCGGGGCCATGCGAGTGTTTTCGGCAAGGAGCCTTGTCGGGGCCTCGGGGGCATCCTCGGCAAGGGGGCTTGCGATTGTCTTGTCTTCTGGTCATCGTCTAGTCTTGTGGGCTCTTTGTCTTCACAAAGATCTGCATGCCAACTATGCAGGTGCTCCCCGAGCCTTGGTTCCAATGTTGTCACTGGTGTCGATACTCTTGGGATCAAGGGTGGTCGCGATGTTGGCGTTGGGTGAGCTGCTCCGGGAAGGCTCTTGCCATGGCTGCGTAGGCCGCCCCGGCAAGGATCTTGCCCTGGGAAAAACCCATTTTGCTGCTCCGTTTTCTGCGCCCCTGGCTAGAGCACTGCTCTGGTATTCTTGTGCTTCTGCTTCCTCCCTTTGCCCCGCTAAGCATGGCCGCAGGTGCGGCTCTGACTGCCCGTGCACAAGTAAAGGGGTAAAAACGAGATCCCCTACTTTTGTACACCGACAGTAGTCTGTCTGTCGTTATTAATCAATTGGCGGAAATCGCCATGGAATCATTTTTGTTCTAGCTGATTCGTGGGAGTTCATTCATGTGCCCACAGTGCGAGCACAAATCGGGCAACTGTGGTCGTGGATAGTCCAAAACGAAGTTCTATCTCACCATTCCGGATGACTTCAGAGAGCGCTCGGTATGTTCAATATCTCAACCTACCATGGTCGGCATGGCCTAAATTTGTGAAGATATACCGTCTGTTGCTACATTATCTATATATTTGCATCAAATCTTTGTTACATTATATATTTTTAATTCTATATTTTTGTACTTTGCTTTCATCTATATATATTGATATGTTCTATCAGTTACTCCCATATCTGCATCTTAATTTTCATTTCAAGCGGTACATCCCTTGCTTTGCAAGAACAGGAGTAGAAGGAAATCTTGGGCTTTACTTTGCTGATGACTCCTAGGATGTCATATTGACAACGCAGCATGGATTTACAATGATGGTTAGCGTAAAACTTGATAAAGATGGCCACTCCTATTTTAATGCAGACCATTGGAGAAAAATGTCTAAGTGTTATGAACTGAAAGCTGGCAATAAAATTATAGTGTGTGCACCACAACCTGGTCTAATTAATATGGATGTTTAATTCCCCAATGTCATCAGCAAATCAAAGTCTGATCGAGGTAAGTGTCCTTTCAACTTTATCCATGATGTCATATTACTATTTAAGCAACCAATTGATCACTATTTAAGCAACAAATTATGATATCATATTCTGACTCCGTTCCTAGGCATTAACAAATTATATTTACCAATTTATGCGCACTATATATTCTTCTGCCATGTTCTGAATAAATAATACCTTTCCACCTTTTAAGCAGGATATGTTGGATGCATAGTGAACGATATGTATGTTACTAAGCGTACCAAATTTCACTAGAAGGACTTGAAACATCTCACAAACTTTGTTCATAATCTGACAGAGATAGCACAGCGTATGAATGCTGGATTTTGGATGGGATTAATTAGACCTATGGTGCACACATTGAACAAGACCTATTGTGTGCACAAAACGCTGGTTGAAAGTCTTATTTTAATGTTGATGCTCATAAACTATATATATCTTCAACGATATGTTACAATTGTTTTTTATTCTACATGTCAACAGAAATTTCCCCTGTAGCAGTTCCTGGATCGATTTCCCGATGTGGTCGAATTACACTTGTGCCTGCTAATAACGCCAAAGTGATTGCAAGGTACTGCATTTCCCGCAGAAATGGAACCATTCAAATTAACAAGTTCTCGCTTCTCGTGCCAATGCATCCATATTGGAAAATTGGAGACACTGTTCTACTCATGCTCTACCAAGGCATAGGAGGGCTCTTCCTTTTCATTGACGAGATGTCGAGTCACCATGATCAAGTTGCTTCTAGTGGATAGTTGTGGTTGTTGGCCCTCGGCCTCTTAAAATGTGCTAGCTGTTACTATATATGTTAAGTATGTAGATATGGACCATATGGTTGTCAAAACCGTGTTACGAAGATCCTCCTTTTGTCGAATAGTGTAACCACTATATATATGTTACTCAAATGCTGTTACCCAAGTTCATAAATTTTCATGGAAAGTATTAGTATCGTACACGGTTCATTGAGCTTAAGCGTGTGCCCGATGTCTAGAAGGCATTAGCATATTAACTGTCCATATTGCAAATTCACACACATGTTAACATAAGGAAACGTATGTGTAACATACTAATCATTGCACACAGTACTCGCAGACGCATCGTGTGTGATACTCCTAGCCGCCGCAAGCAACTAGTTTGCATTTTTCAAAGTTTTTTGTACACACAGAATCACACACAAAGTAACTGTATTGACCGTCTGTGTTGTAATTTCTCATCGCAAACAGTTCATTCGAGTCGGCTGTTTGCCACGTATCACACACATCTTGTTTGCACGACTCGTTTGTGTTCTTTTGGCTCATCACAAATAGTTCATCCATGTGAACTGTATGCCGCATATCACACACATCTTCTTAAGTTGAACCATTTTCTATTGTGTTCCCTAATCGAAAACAGTTCATCTGAGTTAACTGTATCTCGTATATCGCACACACATTGATATGGCTACCAGTTTCTGTTGTTCTACCTCATCGCAAATAGTTCGAATGGATTAACTGTGTGTCCTGCATCGCACACACATTGTTATGGCTGCCCGTTTCTGTTGTTCTGCCTCATCGCAAACAGTTTGAATGTATTAACCGTGTGCTATGCATCGCACACGCAACTAAAATCTGAACCGTGTTTGATGGCTCCGCCATCGCAAATGTTTTTCACCTTTTTGACGGGTTTTTTACACCACCGTTTGCGATTATTGCTTCGCACACAGTTTCGGCAAAGGGTCTTTGATCACAGTGCCACGTTAGCAGTATCCTGCAGTAGTGGTTTCTCCTGTAGGAAATGGCTGCCATGTGGCGAATGGCTGCCACTTAATCACTTTGCGGCTTGACACCGCACTGATCAACGACGTGGGTCGTGGTGGAGTGGTTGGTGAGGCGGTTTTGCCTCTCTGAGCCCCGGCAGGCCCTGCAGAGGCACCTCGGTTGTTTGCTTCTGGGGGTGGCCTCGCCCCTTGCCGGGCTTGCCTGCTCGTCAAGGGAGGCTTCTTCTCTTGACGATATACTTCTTCCTTGGCTCGTTCTTGGTCCTTCCGATCTGCATGTTGGTCCTTTGAATCTCTTGGTCTCTCGTACATCTGGCTCGGGCTGGTGCTTCATCCTTGTACCCGTGCCTATGCACAGTCTGTGCAATAGACCTAGGTTTGTTACACCGACAGAAGCCCCCGGGCCTGCCCCGAATGCGCTGCCGAGCGATGTTGGGGTAGGGCCTAATAAGTGCACAGGCGAGGTTTGTTGAAGAGGTTGGTCTCTTGATGTCTTCTTTGCTTCTTCATTAGCTTTGATTCCAGGACGGTTTCCAGTTTCTCCTGGTGTCGTGTAAAGCCAATAGTGGTGGGGCCGCTCCAGTAATGGCCCGTGAATGACTTTAACGCACGGGGTAGAAACCGCCAATTCATTCTTCCCACCACGCCCTTATCTTTGGCCACGTATGCTGCATGCATCGCGTGGGGTAGGTAACAGAGGCGCGTGGCGCGTGATACGTCTCCAGCGTATCGATGATTTTTGATTGTTCCATGCTATTATATTATCTGTTTTGGATGTTTAATGGGCTTTAATATGCTATTTTATATTATTTTTTGGAACTAACCTATTAACCGGAGGCCCAGTGTCAGTTGCTGTTTTTTTTTGCCTATTTCAGTGTTTCGCAGAAAAGGAATATCAAACGGAACGAAACCTTCGCGAGGATCTTTCTTGAACAAACGCAACCCAGGAGACTTGGAGTACAAGTCTAGAAGTCTGCAACGCTTCCACGAGGCAAGGGGCACGCCTAGGGGTGTAGGCGCGCCCCCCACCCTCGTGGGCCCCACGAAGCTCCACCAACCTACTTCTTTCTCCTATATATACCCATGTACCCTAAACACATCCAGGGGAGCCACGAAACCACTTTTCCACCGCCACAACCTTCTGTACCTGTGAGATCCCATCTTGGGGCCTTTTCCGGTGATCTGCCGGAGGGGGATTCGATCAGGAGGGCTTCTACATCAACACCATAGCCTCTCTGATGATGTGTGAGTAGTTTACCATAGACCTTCGAGTCCATAGTTATTAGCTAGATGGCTTCTTCTCTCTCTTTGGTTCTCAATACAAAGTTCTCCTCGATGTTCTTGGAGATCAATTCGATGTAATACTTTTTGCGGTGTGTTTGTCGAGATCTGATGAATTGTGGTTTTATGATCAAGATTATCTATGAACAATATTTGATTCTTCATTGAATTCTTATACGCATGATTTTATATCTTTGCAAGTCTCTTCGAATTATCGGCTTAGTTTGGCCTACTAGATTGATCTTTCTTGCAATGGGAGAAGTGCTTAGCTTTGGGTTCAATCTTGCGGTGCTCGATCCCAGTGACAGAAAGGGAACCGACACATATTGTATTGTTGCTATCGAGGATAAAAATATGGGGTTTATATCTTATTTTCTTGAGTTTATCCCTCTACATCATGTCATCTTGCTTAATGTGTTACTCTGTTCTTATGAACTTAATACTCTAGATGCATGCTGGATAGCGGTCGATGTGCGGAGTAATAGTAGTAGATGCAGAATCATTTTGGTCTACCTGACACGGACGTGATGCCTATGTTCATGATCATGCCTGGATATTCTCATAACTATGCGCTATTCTATCAATTGCTCGGCAGTAATTTGTTCACCCATCGTAATATATGCTATCATGAGAGAAGCCACTAGTGAAACCTATGGCCCCCGGGTCTACTTTACATCATATAAGTTTCCTATCTATAATTATCATTTACTATTTATTTTGCAATCTTTACTTTTCAATCTATACAACAAAAATACTAAAAATATCTATCTTATTATCTTTATCATATCTCACTTTTGCAAGTGTTCGTGAAGGGACTGACAACCCCTTTATCGCGTTGGTTGCAAGGTTCTTGATTGTTGGTGTAGGTAGTAGGCGATTTGTGTGTAGTCTCCTACTGGATTGATACCTTGGTTCTAAAAAACTGAGAGAAATACTTACACTACTTTGCTGCATCACCCTTTCCTCTTCAAGGGAAAACCAATGCATGCTCAAGAGGTAGCAAGAAGGATTTTTGTAGCGACCCTGTCACACCCTAGCTAGTTCATGCATTAGAGTGTTGCATCATGTTTATTCTTTCATCAGAAACCTGAAATGGGGATGACAGAACCCCCAGCCCCTCTGAAACCAACTAGGGTTTACTAAAAACTTTTTCAATGAACCTGAAATGCCCTTCTAAAATGCCCATCATTTTTGTCTTGGTTCAGAACCCCTGCCAAAAGTGATGCACATTTTCCTAGGTCATCTTAGGGTCTTTGAATTAAATCATAGATATTTGAATTTGGGCATTTAAAATTATATAAAATATTCAGATGCTCAAATATCTCCAAACTAAAATGTTTCATGTTGGAAATAATCCAACAATGGACCAGGAGTAGTTTGGTGATTCTAGGAGTTGCCTAAGTATTTTTAATAATTCAACAAAGTTGCAGAAATATTAAAAAAAACAGAAAACAGTAGAAATAACAAAAAACCTTACCTGGCGCCCAGCACCCGGCCCACCTGCCGGCCCAGCCCAGCACCGCGCCAGCGAGCTGCTTGCCGGCCAGGCAGGCAGGCAGGTGCTCGACGGCGAGCACCGCATGGGTGCCACGCACCTGCTCGCCGCCTCGCCGCTCCACTCGCCCGGCTAACGTCGTGGATCACTCCCCCTCTCTCCCCCGAACCCCCCAGACACCCCCTCTCCTCCCCAGCTCCTCCCCCTCGCGCCCCCCAGCCATGGTCGACGCCACCACCGCCGTGCCTACGTCGTAAGCGCGCTCCCCGCCGCCCGTGTGTCTTCTCGTCGTGTCCAGGAGCTCCGCCGCCGTCCACTTCATCGAGCTAGCGGAGCCCCGTGTGCTCGTGCGGCCCGAGTCCACCGCACTGACCTCGCCCGAGTCCGCCATCGCCGGAGATCCCCTTCAACGCCGTCGCTGCCTCAGCTCGTCCCCGACCCCGCCGGTGGCCTCTACGGGTGCGCTGTGAGCCTAGCTACCCCTCCTACCCTCCCTCTCTCGTTCCCGAGCCGTGTAGCCACCGCACGAAGACCACCCGCACGCACCGCCGCGGATCTCGTCGCCGACGAGCTCCCGGCCATCCTCCGGCCACTCCACGGTGTCCATCATGCTCACCACGTCACGTAGCACCTAACCAGCTACTCCCCGCACCTCACCGACCCCTCTAGCGTCAAGTTCGTCTTCGGCCGAACTCCGGTGGCCGCCAAAGTCGTCGCCGGCGCCAACTCCGGCCACCCCGACCCCAACGAACTCCACCAAGAGCTGCGGCTCCTCCTCAGCTCCACTCCGATGGCCTCCGCGACTCATTTGGTTGCCGGAATGGCCAAAACCACTTCCGCCGCTGCGTCGGGCTCGCTGGCGGCTAAACGCCGGTGCAGCCGACCCGGTTTTGACCACGGGTGGGCCCTGGTTGACCCTCCTGAGTCAATGACAGGTGGGGCCCAGCCCTGCTAACTAATTAGGATTAGTTTAAATTAATTTTAGTTTAGCTAATCACACTGACACGCGGGACCCACTGTCAGGTTTGACCCGGACCGTGTCCCGTTGACCTGCTGATGTCACACTGACGTCAGGCTGACGCAGTAATTGATTTTCTGGATTTAATCTAATATAGGAAATTCCAGAATATAGTTTAAACTTCAAAAATTCATAACTTTTAATCTGTAACTCCAAATCAGACAAGTTATATATGAAAAATGATCAGAAAAATTCAATCTATCCATCTGTACTATTTTCATGCATGATTAAACAAGCTAACTTGATGTTTAATGCAGAACAAGGTAAAACACTTTAAAGGGCCATGTATGAGTTTGAAATTTGAATCTTTGGTTCAAATTGGTTCAAACCCTTCTGGTCTTAGTTGCATTAGCCCAACACACTCATATTGCCATGTTTCATGCATGCATCATATTGTCGCACATTGTTTGGTGATGGTTGTGTATCGGTGTTCTTTGCGGCAGGTTCTGCCTCCGAGGAGTACCGTGATTACCCTAACGAAGAACCATATCAGTGCATCGAACCATCAGGCAAGCAACCAACTAGTTGATCATATCGATACAATCCCATGTTCTCGCTCCTGCTCTCTTTTACTGCATTAAGACAACGCGTTTCAAACTGCTGTGTGCTACGGTAGTTGAACCCACTTCCTCTACATGACCTGTCATTGCCACAGTAACTAGATGAAACCCACTAGCATGTGTAGGAGTTGTTTGAGCCATATGTATGTGTTGTTCCTACCTTGCTATGCCTGCTGTGCTTAGAGTCGTGTCAGGTCTGGTTCATCTGGGTGATGGACTAGAGTGAAATGATTATGTCGGTAATGAGAGTGGTGTGGTGAACACGATTTGGTAAAGGTATCGATGAGAGGCCATGTAGGAGTACATGGTGGGTTGTTTCATTGAAGCCGACCTTAAGCACTAAGATCTGTATGTGTGATTTAAGATTCAGCTACTACCATGCATTGGGCCCGAAACCAATGGACCCTCTCGACTTCTTATTCACCCTAGTTCTCTGTCCAGGAGTTGCAAGTAGTTTCTGGTGTTTGTAGCCTACTGGAGGCCGTGGACAGCGCTGACCGTAGGGGTGGGCTGTGATGCGGTAGGTACGTGGCACGGTGTACCGAATACCCGTTAGGTATCTCGGGAACCCTATTGACATCGTTTGGGGCTGTGAGCGAAACCTCGGCCGGATCTCCTCGTGGATGGAACCCGAATAGGCGATAAACCTGGACTAGAGACTTAGGTGATTAGGTAGGTCGTGGCCGACACCCACGTTGGGCTTCCGCTTGAAGGTTGCCGAGTACATGTCGTGTAAACGACGGTAAGTGGTGAGAGCGTGTATGAAGAGGTACACCCCTGCAGGGTTATCATGATCTATTCGAATAGCCGCGTCCGCGGTAAAGGACTACTTGGTTGCCTATACAGTTCATAGACAAGTAAATGGAAACTACTAAAAGCCTCAAGATAAGTGTGAGTGCCGAGGATGGCTCTTCCGTAGGAAGACGGAGGTGGATCCTCGGTAGTGTATTGAAGTGGTGAGTAGTGGACTCGTGTGCGCAAAACCATTTCAAGTTGGAGTCTCGTAGGATAGCCTAGCCAAGAGTCAAAGCTGGTTTGCTGCAATAACTCCACCAACCCTTCTTGATAATGTGCATGTATGTAGGATCTGATGTAAGTCTTGTTGAGTACCTTTGTACTCATGTTGCTATAATTTACATTTTTACAGAAGACGCTGCAACCCCTTCTGATGGGTTCTTCGTAGACGTTGACATCAATGAGTAGGCTAAGGCCCAGGTGGTGATCCTGAGCTTGTGAAGGACCACGTAGTATAGCTAGGCTTTCCAAGCCTCTTTTATTTTGCTAGTTGTCTGTACTCAGACGAGTTACTTCTGCTGCTGGTTTGTATGACTGTATGACTTGAATGTTGGGTCGTGTGACCCGTACCTATGTGTATGTTATGTATGGCTCTCTGAGCCTTAAATAAAGTACTTGTCTCGTAGAGTCATGTTGTGATGCCATATTGTATCTGCACATATCGAGCATATTGTGTGTATGTTATTGAAATGCTTGGTATGTGTGGGATCTGACTATCTAGTTGTTTATCTTTAGTAGCCTCTCTTACCGGGAAATGTCTCCTAGTGTTACCACTGAGCCATGGTAGCTTGCTACTGCTCTGGAACACTTAGGCTGGCCGGCATGTGTCCTTCTTCGTTCCTGTGTCTGTCCCTCCGGGGAAATGTCACGCATTGAGTACCGGAGTCCTGTTAGCCCGCTACAGCCCGGTTTACCGGAGTCCTGCTAGCCCAGTGCTACAGCCTGGACCCACTTGCAGATGACCGACACGTTCGAAGCTGGGTCATGGATGCCTGTCCCTGTAAGTCTGTGCCACTTTGGTTTTACGACTAGTCATGTCAGCCCGTGCTCCTTATCATATGGATGCTAGCGACACTATCATATACGTGAGGCAAAAGGCGTAGACGGTCCCAGGAAAAGGTAAGGCGACACCCGTGGGGATACCGTGCGTGAGGCCGCAAAGTGATATGAGGTGTTACAAGCTAGATCGATGTGACATCGAGTCGGGGTCCTGACAGCGTTGGTATCAGAGCCGGACTGCCTGTAGGTTCTCCAAGCCAAATTGGTCGATGTCGAGTCTAGAAATTCTTTAGTTATATGTAGGGGAATTATTTGTGGGTTGGAACGTAAGGCTCTTTTTACTCCTTTATCTTATGACATTCTGATCTCAGTCAGTCTATTCTTCCACGGGGGGTTAAGGAATTAGGATCTTTTCTCTCTATCAGGTTCACGTGTTACTAATCAGTAGTACCTTATAGGTTTGATGGATACAAGCTTAGTTCAGTTCTACTACCACATTATGTTGCTAGGATGGACTCAGAACTTGATATGATGTTGTTGAGTGTGTGTGAAATCCTTTGTCAAATGTCTCAAAATCCTTTTTGAGCATTTACAGCTGTTATGCTGCCGAAATTTTGCTAGAAATTCTAATGCCTTGCATTATGGTTGTGCTTTCAGATGGCCACTCGCGACCTCAATCAAGTGGTTCGCCTGACTCGATGCCTAGATGTACCCGGCCATACCGCCATGTTGGTCAGGGTAATGACTGAGGCTGGATACCGTTGGTATCCTGAGTACACGGTCGAAGGGCAATTTCGAGACTTTAATCAAAGCCAGTATCTCTGCACTGTCAGGATATTTCCATCTTATCCTGGATCCACCGAGCCCCTTCACTGCTCCTATGGACTCGGGGTTACTATTGAGATGGCTGTGCAGGACGCCGCCTACTCTATGATGACCATCATGCGAGTTAGGTCTGGCCTATTTCGGGACTCTGATTTTCGGTATATGCCAGGATCACTTCCGGGAGCGCAAGGGTATCTCCAGGCTATCTATGCTGACCCCACTCAGGAGGATTCACGGACTCGCACCACTGCTGAGATGCTCGAGGATAAGGACCGTGAAAATCGGGCCTTGAGGCTAGAGCTTTTCAATACCCGTGCTGACCATTGGGCCACATTGACTCGGTTTGCACCGGCGGTGCAAGCTGGATATTCGGATATGCGCGATCTCTATCCTGTGAGATCTGCTCTGCCAAACGTGATGGGTTGGCGTGATGTAGGAGGCATCACCCCACCTCGCGGTCCCCGCAGGCCACCGTCTGTTGGTCCAAGACCTCATCCTAGCCCCTATGGTCCACAAGCTCCGCGAGATCGTCTGATCCTGGATGATCATGTTGAGCTTCCAGGCTATGGAGGTGACTTCTACGAGGACTACTACGGATCGGTCTGAGTTAGTGGTAGTATCACTAGTTCGTACTAGCTGTGTCGTCTATCGTCCTGCGTGACTCGTGGGATATGACCTAGTTTGTACCGCCTCCGGAGGTGTAGAAAAATAATGTATAGGAGCTTGGGATGCCTCCGATGTGATGTAATCTTCCTTTCACCGTAATAGTACCTTGTTTGGTCTTGTACTAAACCTTGTATGGTGTGTATGACGATGGAATAAAGAAGCAGTTTCTGTATCTACCATGTCATACGGATGATCATCTTGCATTCCGAGTTATTCCTTACATTCTGTATCCTATGTCGGAATCTTATCATTCTGACTAAATCATTGTCTTGTTTACCTAGGATGGTCAACATGCGCAATAACCCCGCTCCTCAAGAGCCGGCCGAAGGCAGTGAAGTCAGGAATGCAAATCTGCCTCATCCTCCTTCCCTAGCCGAGGTTATGCTGGAAGCCGAGAGAAACAAGCGGGAGACCAACCGTTTGTTGGAGCGTATTGAACAGAACACAGCACGCCATCAGAGAAATAACTTGGTGTCACTCAGTGATTTCATCAAGTTACATCCACCCACGTCCCACCACTCCGTCGAGCCTCTCGACGCTGATGACTGGCTTCGCAGTATTTCTCACAAACTGCGTTCCGCGCTAGTAGCTGAGGCTGACAAGGTCACCTTTGCTGCATATCATCTTGAAGGCCCCGCCAGTCTATGGTGGGAGAATTATGGAGCTATGCGCCCAGCGGGCCATGTCACTACTTGGGCTGAATTCAGCGAGGCTTTCCGTGAACATCACATTCCGGAGGGTCTCATGGACCGTAAACGTGAGGAATTTTGCAGTTTCACTCAAGGCCGACTCTCTGTGGATGCCTACAGCAGGGAGTTCGGTAACCTCGCACGATATGCAACTGAGGAAGTTTCTACTGATGCCAAGAAGCAAGCAAGGTTCCGTAAGGGACTTAGTCCTGAGCTTCGTCGCGACCTCCGTCTGCATGAGTGCACATCTTTTCAGAAGCTTGTTAACAAGGCCATCAGTGTTGAGACTGGTCAGACTGACTATGACGCAACACGCAAGCATGGCCGTGACGTGGGTTCCTCATCCGGTGCTGGCCCTCAGAAGCGCCGCGTGTGGGTGCCTAACACTGCCCTGCCACCCAGGTTCACACCGAGGCCATCCTTCCAGGCGCCTCACCCCGTTCAACAGTCTGCACCAGCCAAACCCTATGCTGGTCCAACCAACAGTGCTCCTCCACGTACCAGTTCCGTGACTTGCTTTAAGTGTGGGGAATCTGGCCACTATATGCGCGAGTGTCCCCAGACCAACCCCAACCAACCTGCTAAAGCTGTTGGCCGTGGCAAGCCGACAGGTAAAGTGTTCTACGCCAAGCCGGCCACCGCTGCACGTGGCCATGTCAACTGTCTCTCTGCCGAAGAAGCTCAAGAGGATCCCAACGTCGTTCTCGGTACGCTCCTTGTTAATTGCCACCCGGCATCTGTTCTTTTCGATACAGGAGCATCTCATTCATTTATATCCGAGAGCTATGCTCGTCTGCATAACACCACATTCTGTGAGATGCCCACCTCTATGGTAATTCAAACTCCGGGATCCAAATGGCAAACTTCTAGAGTAAGCCATGGAAATGAAATCCAAGTCGACAGACTTGTTTTTCTCGCATCTTTGATAGCCCTTAAATCTTTAGATATTAATATCATCTTGGGTATGGACTGGATGTTAGCCCATCATGCCAACATTGATTGCTTCTCTAGGACTGTTCAACTCACCCATCCTTCGGGGAAGATAGTCAATGTCTTGACCCGAATAGCCAAGCAACAGTTATATTCTCTTAACGCCAGTCCTTTGCCAGACCTTGAAGACGTCCCGGTAGTCCGTGACTTTCCGGATGTCTTCCCAGAGGAATTGCCAGGTGTTCCACCTGACAGGGATGTGGAGTTCGTAATAGACCTCATTCCAGGAACCGTCCCGATTGCTAGAAGACCCTATAAGATGGCACCAGTAGAACTAGCCGAGCTTAAGAAACAACTCGATGAGTCCTTGAAAAAGGGTTTCATCCGACCTAGTTCATCTCCGTGGGCTTGCCCCGTCCTCTTCGTCAAGAAGAAGGATGGTACGGACCGGATGGTTGTAGATTATTGACCTGTCAATTTGGTCACAATCAAGAACAAATATCCGCTCCCCAGGATCAACGACCTGTATGATCAGCTCGCTGGATCCTCAATCTTCTCCAAAATGGATTTGAGGTTGGGCTACCATCAAATCAAAATCAGGAACGGGGACATTCCTAAAACGGCCTTTGTTACTCGTTATGGCCAATACGAGTACACCGTTATGTCCTTCGGTTTAACCAACGCTCCAGCCACTTTTTCTCGGTTGATGAACTCAATCTTCATGGAGTATTTGGATAAATTCGTCGTGGTTTACCTTGATGATATACTCATCTACTCCAAGAACGAGGAAGAACATGCCGAACATCTAAGGCTAGTGTTGAAGAAACTTCGAGAGCATCGTCTTTATGCCAAATTCTCTAAATGTGAATTTTGGTTGTCAGAAGTGACCTATCTGGGTCATGTAATATCTGGTAAAGGTATTGCTGTTAACCCTGAGCGAGTTCAAGCCGTCCTTAATTGGACTCCACCTGAATCGGTCAAGCAAGTTTGGAGTTTTCTGGGCTTAGCGAGCTATTGCCGTCGCTTTGTCGAAAATTTCTCCAAAGTTGCAAAACCTCTAACTGAACTCCTCAAGAAAGATAAAAAGTTCGAATGGACTCCACAATGTGAGCATAGCTTTCAGGAACTGAAAAGATGCCTGACTTCTGCTCCCGTACTGGTACCGCCAGACTTCTCCAAGGACTTCGTTATCTACTGCGACGCCTTGCGACAAGGACTAGGTTGCATTCTCATGCAAGATCGACACGTAATTGCTTACGCTTCACGGCAATTGCACCCACATGAGGAGAATTATCCTACTCATGATCTAGAGCTTGCAGCCGTAGTCTATGCACCTAAAACCTGGCGACATTACCTTCTTGGTAATCATTGCGAAATATTCACTGATCACCAAAGTCTGAAGTACATCTTCACCCAACCGGATTTGAATCTCAGGCAAAGACGTTGGGTTGAGTTGATCGCAGATTTCGACTTAGGAATAACTTACACCCCAGGGAAAGCCAACGTCATGGCTGATGCGCTAAGTCGTAAATCTTATTGTAACAACCTGATGTTACAACAAAGTCAACCGCTTCTCCATGAGGAATTTCGGAAGCTTAACCTTCACACTGTTCCTCAAGGTTTTCTTTCCACCTTGGTGGCGAAACCTACCCTTACGGATCAGATCATCAAAGCACAGAAGGTAGATCCGGGAATTTCCCGCATCAAGAGAAACATCAAGAAAGGAGTTGCGAACTATTTCTCCATTGATGATCAAGGGGTCGTATACTTCGGGAATCGACTAGTGGTTCCCAAGGTGCGAAACCTGAGACGATTGATCCTTAAGGAAGCTCGTGAATCTCCTCTCACCATTCATCCCGGTAGTACCAAGATGTATCAGGACCTACGCCAGAGGTTCTGGTGGACTAGGATGAAGAGAGAAATTGCTCAGTATATTGCTAATTGCGACGTCTGTCGTCGTGTAAAAGCAGAGCATCAACGGCCTGCTGGCACCCTTCAACCCCTAGCTATTCCTGAATGGAAATGGGATAAAATTGGTATGGATTTCATTACTGGTTTTCCCAGGACCAAGAGAGGGAATAATGCTATCTTCGTCGTTGTCGATCGTCTTTCCAAGGTAGCCCATTTCTTACCTGTTCGTGAGAGTATAACTGCTAGTCAATTGGCAGACTTATACATCTCCTGAATAGTGTCTCTCCATGGTGTTCCTTTGGAAATTAACTCGGATCGAGGAAGTCTTTTCACCTCTCGATTTTGGGAAAGTTTCCAAAATGCTATGGGAACCCGCCTTTCCTTTAGCACCGCTTTTCACCCTCAATCGAGTGGCCAAGTAGAACGCGTCAACCAGATTCTAGAAGACATGCTTCAAGCCTCTGTTATCTCATTCGGAATGGATTGGGAGAAGTGCCTTCCATTTGCCGAATTCGCTTACAACAACAGCTATCAATCTAGCTTGGGTAAAGCCCCTTTTGAAGTTCTCTATGGACGACGGTGTCGAACACCCCTTAACTGGTCAGAAACTGGGGGAAGACAATTCTTTGGC
This sequence comes from Triticum dicoccoides, assembly GCF_002162155.2. Classification (NCBI taxonomy): domain Eukaryota; kingdom Viridiplantae; phylum Streptophyta; class Magnoliopsida; order Poales; family Poaceae; genus Triticum; species Triticum dicoccoides. Next base: position 195,508,912 of record NC_041388.1, read on the forward strand.
CCGGATATGATTCAGGAAGCAGAAGAGCAAGTTCGCATCGTTCGTGAAAAGTTGAAAACAGCCCAATCTCGTCAAAAGAGTCAATATGACCGAAAACATAAGGCTATGACTTTCGAGGTTGACGAGAAGGCTTACCTTCGGGTTACTCCTCTAAAGGGAACCCATCGCTTCGGTATCAAGGGCAAATTGGCTCCTCGTTACATTGGACCTTTTCGCATTCTCGCTAAACAAGGAGAAGTTGCCTACCAGTTGGAACTACCTCCGCATCTCTCCAGAGTCCACGATGTCTTCCACGTTTCTCAACTCAGGCGTTGCTTCTCGGATCCTATCCGCGGAGTGGACCACGAAACGCTTGATCTCCAAGATAATCTCACGTATCGAGAGTACCCCATTCGTATCCTCGATCAGGACGAGCGTACCACTCGACGTCATAATATCAAGTTTCTCAAAGTTCAATGGTCGCACCATTCTGAGGATGAAGCAACTTGGGAAAGGGAGGATCGTCTTCGACTCGAGTATCCCGCCCTCTTTCCGGAGGAACCCAAATCTCGGGACGAGATTCTTTTGAGTGGAGGTGAGTTGTCACACCCTAGCTAGTTCATGCATTAGAGTGTTGCATCATGTTTATTCTTTCATCAGAAACCTGAAATGGGGATGACAGAACCCCCAGCCCCTCTGAAACCAACTAGGGTTTACTAAAAACTTTTTCAATGAACCTGAAATGCCCTTCTAAAATGCCCATCATTTTTGTCTTGGTTCAGAACCCCTGCCAAAAGTGATGCACATTTTCCTAGGTCATCTTAGGGTCTTTGAATTAAATCATAGATATTTGAATTTGGGCATTTAAAATTATATAAAATATTCAGATGCTCAAATATCTCCAAACTAAAATGTTTCATGTTGGAAATAATCCAACTATGGACCAGGAGTAGTTTGGTGATTTTAGGAGTTGCCTAAGTATTTTTAATAATTCAACAAAGTTGCAGAAATATTAAAAAAAAACAGAAAACAGTAGAAATAACAAAAAACCTTACCTGGCGCCCAGCACCCGGCCCACCTGCCGGCCCAGCCCAGCGCCGCGCTAGCGAGCTGCTTGCCGGCCAGGCAGGCAGGCAGGTGCTCGACGGCGAGCACCGCATGGGTGCCACGCACCTTCTCGCCGCCTCGCCGCTCCACTCGCCCGGCTAACGTCGTGGATCACTCCCCCTCTCTCCCCCGAACCCCCCAGACACCCCCTCTCCTCCCCAGCTCCTCCCCCTCGCGCCCCCCAGCCATGGCCGACGCCACCGCCGTCGTGCCTACGTCGTAGCCGCGCTCCCCGCCACCCGTGCGTCTTCTCGTCGTGTCCAGGAGCTCCGCTGCTGTCCACTTCATCGAGCTAGCCGAGCCCCGTGTGCTCGTGCGGCCCGAGTCCACCGCACCGACCTCGCCCGAGTCCGCCGTCGCCGGAGATCCCCTTCAACACCGTCGCCGCCTCAGCTCGTCCCCGACCCCGCCGGTGGCCTCTACGGGTGCGCTGTGAGCCTAGCTACCCCTCCTACCCTCCCTCTCTCGTTCCCGAGCCATGTAGCCACCGCACGAAGACCACCCGCACGCACCGCCGCGGATCTCGTCGCCGACGTGCTCCCGGCCATCCTCCGGCCACTCCACGGTGTCCATCATGCTCACCACGTCACGTAGCACCTAACCAGCTACTCCCCGCACCTCACCGACCCCTCTAGCGTCAAGTTCGTCTTCGGCCGAACTCCGGTGGCCGCCAAAGTCGTCGCCGGCGCCAACTCCGGCCACCCCGACCCCAACGAACTCCACCAAGAGCTGCGGCTCCTCCTCAGCTCCACTCCGATGGCCTCCGCGACTCATTTGGTTGCCGGAATGGCCAAAACCACTTCCGCCGCCGCGTCGGGCTCGCCGGCGGCTAAACGCCGGTGCAGCCGACCCGGGTTTGACCACGGGTGGGCCCTGGTTGACCCTCCTGAGTCAATGACAGGTGGGGCCCAGCCCTGCTAACTAATTAGGATTAGTTTAAATTAATTTTAGTTTAGCTAATCACACTGACACGCGGGACCCACTGTCAGGTTTGACCCGGACCGTGTCCCGTTGACCTGCTGATGTCACACTGACGTCAGGCTGACACAGTAATTGATTTTCTGGATTTAATCTAATATAGGAAATTCCAGAATTTAGTTTAAACTTCAAAAATTCATAACTTTTAATCTGTAACTCCAAATCAGACAAGTTATATATGAAAAATGATCAGAAAAATTCAATCTATCCATCTGTACTATTTTCATGCATGATTAAACAAACTAACTTGATGTTTAATGCAGAACAAGGTAAAACACTTTAAAGGGCCATGTATGAGTTTGAAATTTGAATCTTTGGTTCAAATTGGTTCAAACCCTTCTGGTCTTAGTTGCATTAGCCCAACACACTCATATTGCCATGTTTCATGCATGCATCATATTGTCACACATTGTTTGGTGATGGTTGTGTATCGGTGTTCTTTGCGGCAGGTTCTGCCTCCGAGGAGTACCGTGATTACCCTAACGAAGAACAATATCAGTGCATCGAACCATCAGGCAAGCAACCAACTAGTTGATCATATCGATACAATCCCATGTTCTCGCTCCTGCTCTCTTTTACTGCATTAAGACAACGCGTTTCAAACTGCTGTGTGCTACAGTAGTTGAACCCACTTCCTCTACATGACCTGTCATTGCCACAGTAACTAGATGAAACCCACTAGCATGTGTAGGAGTTGTTTGAGCCATATGTATGTGTTGTTCCTACCTTGCTATGCCTGCTATGCTTAGAGTCGTGTCAGGTCTGGTTCATCTGGGTGATGGACTAGAGTGAAATGATTATGTCAGTAATGAGAGTGGTGTGGTGAACACGATTTGGTAAAGGTATCGATGAGAGGCCATGTAGGAGTACATGGTGGGTTGTTTCATTGAAGCCGACCTTAAGCACTGAGATCTGTATGTGTGATTTAAGATTCAGCTACTACCATGCATTGGGCCCGAAACCAATGGACCCTCTCGACTTCTTATTCACCCTAGTTCTCTGTCCAGGAGTTGCAAGTAGTTTCTGGTGTTTGTAGCCTACTGGAGGCCGTGGACAGCGCTGACCGTAGGGGTGGGCTGTGATGCGGTAGGTACGTGGCACGGTGTACCGAATACCCGTTAGGTATTTCGGGAACCCTGTTCACATCGTTTGGGGCTGTGAGCGAAACCTCGGCCGGATCTCCTCATGGATGGAACCCGAATAGGCGATAAACCTGGACTAGAGACTTAGGTGATTAGGTAGGTCGTGGTCGACACCCACGTTGGGCTTCCGCTTGAAGGTTGCCGAGTACATGTCGTGTAAACGACGGTAAGTGGTGAGAGCGTGTATGAAGAGGTACACCCCTGCAGGGTTATCATGATCTATTCGAATAGCCGCGTCCGCGGTAAAGGACTACTTGGTTGCCTATACAGTTCATAGACAAGTAAATGGAAACTACTAAAAGCCTCAAGATAAGTGTGAGTGCCGAGGATGGCTCTTCCGTAGGAAGACGGAGGTGGATCCTCGGTAGTGTATTGAAGTGGTGAGTAGTGGACTCGTGTGCGCAAAACCATTTCAAGTTGGAGTCTCGTAGGATAGCCTAGCCAAGAGTCAAAGCTGGCTTGCTGCAATAACTCCACCAACCATTCTTGATAATGTGCATGTATGTAGGATCTGATGTAAGTCTTGCTGAGTACCTTTGTACTCATGTTGCTATAATTTACATTTTTACAGAAGACGCTGCAACCCCTTTTGATGGGTTCTTCGTAGACGTTGACATCAATGAGTAGGCTAAGGCCCAGGTGGTGATCCTGAGCTTGTGAAGGACCACGTAGTATAGCTAGGCTTTCCAAGCCTCTTTTATTTTACTAGTTGTCTGTACTCAGGTGAGTTACTTCCGCTGCTGGTTTGTATGACTGTATGACTTGAATGTTGGGTCGTGTGACCCGTACCTATGTGTATGTTATGTATGGCTCTCTGAGCCTTAAATAAAGTACTTGTGTCGTAGAGTCATGTTGTGATGCCATGTTGTATCTGCACATATCGAGCATATTGTGTGTATGTTATTGAAATGCTTGGTATGTGTGGGATCTGACTATCTAGTTGTTTATCTTTAGTAGCCTCTCTTACCGGGAAATGTCTCCTAGTGTTACCACTGAGCCATGGTAGCTTGCTACTGCTCTGGAACACTTAGGCTGGCCGGCATGTGTCATTCTTCGTTCCTGTGTCTGTCCCTCCGGGGAAATGTCACGCATTGAGTACCGGAGTCCTGTTAGCCCGCTACAGCCCGGTTTACCGGAGTCCTGCTAGCCCAGTGCTACAGCCCGGACCCACTTGCTGATGACCGACACGTTCGAAGCTGGGTCATGGATGTCTGTCCCTGTAAGTCTGTGCCACTTTGGGTTTACGACTAGTCATGTCAGCCCGGGCTCCTTATCATATGGATGCTAGCGACACTATCATATATGTGAGCCAAAAGGCGCAAACGGTCCCGGGAAAAGGTAAGGCGACACCCGTGGGGATACCGTGCGTGAGGCCGCAAAGTGATATGAGGTGTTACAAGCTAGATCGATGTGACATCGAGTCGGGGTCCTGACAGACCCGACCCGAATGGATCAAGTCTCTGTGCTTAAGTGTCATCCCTGGATCGGTATGCTGACACGCACAGTACTCGAGGATTTATTACAGAGGTAAATCACATGTATAAGTAACGAAAATACTATTACCTCAAATCCAAAAATAGCGGAAGTAACAAGGTTGTGGATTCCCATCAACGCCAACGGCAAAGTTGAGTGTTGAAATCGTAACCCTAACGTATCACTTACTCGTCGTAAGAAAATCCTGCAACATGAGACGTTGCAGCCACAGAGGGTCAGTACATTGAATGTACTGGCAAATTCACACCATGGAGAATGATGAATAAAGGCTATCACTACATGCATATTTGGTTGGTGGAAAAGCTCTATGGTTATAAGGTTTTTGCGTAAAGCTAATTTTTCCCTACTGTAAAGGAATAAATTTTATTTAACTATCATGGTGGTTGTTGAACATTGAGAATGGTTGACAGCATTCTCAATCCCAATTAAGTAACATCATTAAACCCAACAATATTCATTTAAAGTAACGTGATGAGATCAACAGGATAATCCAAGAACTAGATACTCAAGATGTCCATAACCGGGGACACGGCTAATCATGATTAGTTTGTACACTCCGCAGAGGTTTGCGCACTTTTCCCCACAAGACTCGATCTCCTCCGTTGGTTTTCTCGCACTACATGGTGTTTGAGAAACGGATGACCGAGACATAGCCTTTCAGAAGCGCTAGCACCTTACGTTGGATAGACCGGTACACCTACTTTCCCCTACATCTTCTAGTCTACCCTGTAAGAGTTCGCACGACTTAATCAACTATGCCAGAGCCCATAATGGCTTGTGGCTGCACACGGAAGTTTCTAGTATGAATAATCTCATGATCCCTTTGAGCCTGGGTGGCGGACCGTAGGATGATCACACGGTATATCCCCGGGATCTCCTAGGACAACACTGGTATATCCCCAGGTGTCCGGGCAAGTCCACTGGTATATCCCCAGGGTGCCCCTAGCAATCCACCCAGATGTGTATTCAAGTTGCCACCTTAAGTTGAACCATTAAATAACAATCTCACATCTGTCATGGATTTCACTCATACCCAAACCACATCTACGAGCATAGCATGGCAATATAAGCATAACGTAAAAGTAACTCCCAAGGTTTGAATGCAGGGCAATAGGTTCCGACCTCATCAACTACTTCCCAATACCCACAATTTAATTAGATCCTAATCATGCAATGTTTGAGGTTTGATCTAATGCAATAAAAACTGGGTATGAAAGAGGTATGATCAAAGTGTGAACTTGCCTGCAATGTTGATGAAGATGATTCGCACTCAAAACTCTTGATAGATCTACTCGTCACACTCCGGTCAATCTATCGTAAGCAAGCAATAGTAACCACACATAAGCAATCACTCAAAAGATCAGAAAGAACGAAGAAGACAATTCAGAAACTTCAAAACCAAGCAAATAACTCTTGCAACATAAAACAATTTCTAACACTACCAAAATTAGGTGAATTTGGCCTTATCAGAAAGTTTAGGTCAAGAGCTTCGATTTGCAAAAAGAATCAACTCAAACGGAGCTACGAAACTCAAGTTATGATCAAACGAAATTTGAATTCAAATCTGATCTAATTCAAATTTTAAACTTTTCAAAAACATGTTTGAGTTGGATTAAAGGATAGAGGAGATTGTAACGAAGATGTGGGCGTTGGTTTCGTTGGATTTGGACTAACGAGTAAAAAGTTACGATGTTTCGAAGTTCAGGGACTAAACTGTAAATAAAGTCATCACAGATAGGTCCCTGGCCGAAGTTAAAAAGAAAAAGAAAAATCCTATCGAGCGAACGCTCGCTACAGAACCTAAACCGACAAAAATCGTTCTCTAAGGAGATCTAAACAATGAACGTTCGCAAAATAACTAGATTTAAAAAAAACGGGTTCTTAAGCAAAACCGAAGAAAACCTAAACCTAAAAGAAAACCGGTGAACCGGGGGCGGTTTTATACCGGTTCGAGGCGGTTCTTTGGTGAAAAACCGGAGACTCTCCGGCGAGGTTGCGGACTCCGGCGAGTTCGGCGAGCTCCGGCGTCGGCGGATCTGGCGCGGCAACGAGGCGGCAAGGGCGGAGGCTACGCGGGCCGCGGCGGTGCGGCGCGGCAAGGCGGCGAGGCGCAGCTGCGGCGTCACGGCAGAGGCGGAAAAGCAGCAGCAGCTAGCAGCGGCGGCGGCGATGTGCGTCGGTGGCGCGGGCAGCCAGCAGAGGTGGGAGGCGGCGGTTGCGGGGAGAGGAGAGAGAGAGGAGGCCCGGGGCTCCGGATTTTATAGGAAGGAGGAGAGAGGCGGTGAGGGGAGTCCGGGCATGGTACGAACGTCGAGGCGGTGGCGGTCGCGGCATCGCTCGGGACTCCGTCACGAGCTGGAGGGCGAGGCGGACGGGGAGCTGGGTTGGGCCGTGGCCTGGCAGGAGCTGGGCCGGCCCAGTCGGCGAGGGAAGTTTTTTTTTAACATTATTTTCCAGACAAATAAAATGATAAAAGCAAAAATAAATAAAATATAATATAGTCATATTATATATCAAAATTTTCAGAAAAAGATTTTCTACGACATGAACATTTTTCTAGCATTAAATAAAATACACACAAATTCTAATAATTCAAACAGTGCTACTGGTCTATTAAAATTCAACAGAAATCATTTTAAAAATACCAAAATGATTTCAAATTAATTTTTCTCCAATTTTATGTTGTAGGGAATCATGTTACCCTAATTTTCATATATTTTATTTTTGGAGAAAAATAATTTCAATAAAACTCAAATAACTCCAAATTGAAAATTAATTCCAAAAGGACTTTAAATTAATCCTTTGAAACTCCCAACTCATATTTCATAATTTGAAGAAGTCATTTTATCTCCTCTCGTGAAAATCATTGAGTTGCTTAAAGTTTCTGAATTGAAATGTTTCCAAATGAAATTCAATTATTTTCAAATACCCTTTCATTTAATTTTAAATGGAAGAAGTCATATCATCTTCGCTCAAGGGTTTTGTATTTGAAAAGAATTTGAATTCATGGAGATCAGAAAGCAAATATGAAAGTTTGGGAAAGTCCTTTTATTCCCTCTCATTTAACTTTCAAAAAGTTTCGAATTTCACTCACTTTCAGACAATCAATCAAACAATCAATCAAATCTATCTATTTATTATAACATTCCAAAATTTGGAATTTTGGGATGTTACAAACCTACCACCCTTAAATGAATCTCGTCCTCGAGATTCGGAGAGGCTAGCAAGAAAAAGGTTAGGGTTTGGGGGTCTCCTCAAATTCCATCAATCATCACCGGGGTCTGGGGTGCTACCACCCTTAGAAACATCGTTACGGTCCCATCAATACTCATATACTCCATCCTTATTCTTGACAGGGTCGGTCTTCTTAGATCCTCGAGAAAATTCCTTCTCTGAGCTCTTCCGGTAGTGGCATAACCTTTTCCTCAATTCTTCTGTCCTTTTATCTTGGTAAGGTTATTCCGAGACTGGCTCTTCTTAGCTGACGGGTCTGGCGCCAATACTAAACAACTATCGATATCTCATGGTGGTCAACCATTTATGGTTTCTCCTGCAGGAAATGGGTCTGGTTGATCCTCACCGTATAACCTACGGTTGGCAAAGCTGCCTTGTACAAGGGGAAAAAATCCTATACCATTCTAAGGCTTAAACAAGGTTTAATATCGCCGCCTCTCTACTATAGGTAAGTCACCCAGATTTACCATCCCATATAGCAAGGCGAATAATAAGAGTAAGTCGGTATGGTGATCAATCCATCCCGCACCAAAATCATTACCTTGTATACGGTTTAGCGAATCTCGCATTCTAACACTCGGTCATCCTCACAAGCATTGCAGAATTTCTCTTGTCGACGAACCAAGTTCGGATATATCCATAGATTCTGCAAGCCAAACTAACATCTATCGTTCCTTCACAACTCTCAGGTTTTGCGTTACTCCTATAAGATCGTCTATCGATAAGGGCATATCCTCTTCCAGGGTTTTTCCTTCAGCAAGAGTGTGCTTGCTTCTTGGCAGGTCCTGGGGCCTGTGGGTTATGGCACACCTCATCACTTGTAGTCCTTGAACTTATCATCGGGCAACTTATCGCTATTCCAACATCCAACTTCCAGCTTCCTAGCATACTTAGAATCCATCCAATTGTACTGTCTTCCTTCCTTCTATTGGCACCAAACTAGGACATGATTACTCAGACTCATCATGGAATTTCCACTGATCCATATTTCTGACATCATACCTCCTTTATATCCAATAGTAATTTATCTCTCCATCCTCGTGGGATATCCCTCATACCGAGATAAAAACTTATACTTATGAAGTCCATATTCCACTTCGTGGAACATCATTATCTTTTCCGCGGTCAAGCGTCCTTACTGGGGAATATTGGCCATCTCTGCATGGCACTTCTTCAACTGGGAAACGTGAAACACATCATGAACTCCTGACAGTACATCGGGTAATTCCAACTTGTAGGCCACTTCTCTCATATGCTCCAAAACTCGGTATGGTCCTACAAATCTCAGGGCTAACTGTCCCTTAAGTCCAAATCGTTTAACTCCTCGTAGAGGGGTCACACGAAGACATGCTCTATCTCCAATTTCATAGACTTCCTCCTTGAGTTTTTGAGTCTACATAACTCTTCTGTCTGGACTGAGCTACCTTCAGTCTATCTCGAATCAACTTAACATTCTCTTCTGACTCCTTGATCACTTTTGGTCCAACAACTGACGGCCTCCAACTTCATCCCACACACTCTTGGGGTATCACACATATCGAGACAAAACTCATATTCATTTTGTCCGAAATCCACTCAGTGGAGTATCCTTATCTTTTCCAAGAGTCAAGGGTTCTTATAGGGTACTACCACCCTTAAAATGCACAAATCTTCCATAGACCATATTTCTCATATCCTCGAAAATGGTCAACATCCTTCTTCATAGAGTAACAACTCATAAAATCCATATCAGTACCAACACTGCTAACTTTATTAATTCTCAAATCATTACAATCTCCTGTTTTTCCATTACATGCCTCAACTCAACACCTCAATTTAAAGGAAAATGTTCCCACTACTACTACTACTACTACTACTACTACTACTACTACTACTACTACTATATTTCTTCTGTTACAAACTCAACTATTTATCACAAGTCTCCTTCTTCGTCGGGCAATCTCTGGCAAAGTGCCCTACTTCATTACAACGGAAACATATTACTTCTGATAGGTTTCGAGGTTTCCTTGTGATTACGTAGCCTACTTGGGTCCTTGGCTTCCTTTTTGGGCAATTGCTGAGGTAGTGCCCTGACTCCTTGCACTTATAACAGGTGACATGACTCAGATCCTTCCTGGAATCCAATCTACTTCTCTTTCTGGACTTTTCCATTCCCATCAGAGCTTCTATTTCCAGTGGGTCATACTCTACTTCCTCTGTTGGGAATTCTACTAAATCCCCATTCAAACAATTCTGGGAGATGTGTCCTTCTTCTCCACATGAATAGCATGACTTGGTGCAGGGTTTAATTGGCTCTTCTTTGGGTGTGTCCTCCACATCTTCCTTCATCACAGGTTCTTCTAAACTTTCCATAAGGGCTCCTCTCGTTGCTCCTTTCTTCTGCTGGATGGTTCTTTGTACCATGGGGTAAATGTGACACTGAGCAGGGTAGTGGGTAGTCCCTTCACACAAGAAACAAGTGATCTGCCTAGTTGGGCATTCTTCAGCTGGGTGACTTCCATCACAATTAGGGCATTCATCCTTGTGTTCTTTATGGTTGTGTCCTATTTCTCCACAAAGCTTGCATGCACAAGTTTTTTTCATATCCTTTCCATAAGGCTTCAATTTCTGGGACACAAACTGAGACTTTAGCAAAGTCAACTTAAATTCTTTCCAAGTGGTTACTCCTTGCCATCCATTGATGGTTTGGTACATCCTCCACCAAGTAGCAGCACCTCTTTCAAAGCATTGAAGAGCTTGCTGGGCCATATCCTTTCCGACTATAGGGTTATTCTCCATATGATCCTCCATGTTCTGAATCCATCGGTCTGTCTCCAATTGACTCATTGGTCCCGAAAATACAAGCTCATCTCCATTCATCCTCTATTGGGTCCAAGGGTTTTGGGGTGAGATAAGAGGGATAGAGAGGGATACACACAATGCAAACAACAGTTTTTGAAAAGATAGATTTTATTGTGGCTGTCGAGAAGAACATCAAACAAATGACAGCTTACAAACATCGCATCTAACGTAGGTATATAATAGGGGTTTGGTCTTCTAAAGGTCAATAAATTTTCAACGTCTCCAAACTCTTCAAGCCTTGTTCATGCCTCCAATGGCTTCTTCCGATCATGCTTGTCTTTCTCAAGTTCTTTTGCCAGATCAATCTCTGTTGGCGTGAAATCTCTTGTGACATCCTTTAATATTCCGGAGTTTCATGTCAAACTTCTGGTTTCAACATTGTCATGAACCATGGTACTACTGCCCTTCAGTTCCTGATGAATCTCCTGTATCACGAGGTTTTGCTTCTCCAGCTGGGCTACTTTCAGCTTCTGGGTCCTGAGTTTTTCACGAAATGCTTCCTTTCAAATACGGCTTCTTGTGGCTCCATCTTAACTTCTTGATGTAATACTCCAGATCTTGGTGATACACCGGCTAAGGTTAAAACTTCATCTTGCTGATAGGTGCTCCATCTACCATCCAATCCATTCTGAAGAAATGCATTAACTCAGCATGGTGACAATAGAATAAGAGGGCCATAACACGCTGGATAGCTGGGTTTCTGCTCTTGTCATTTCCATGCTCTATCATTCCATAGTTGATATCTCCTGCCTTAGGGTTTTCTTTAACTAGACTTCGAGTTCTCATGCTCCTTGTTTCAGTCTTTCTCCGATACACCTTGATCTCGGTTATTTGACAACTTCCATAGTCTGCCAAGTTCCATAAGGGTAGCCTCCCTAGGTCATACTAATCTGGAAATTCTTCAGAGCCTTTAAATTCTACTTCTCTTCGGCCTTCAACCGTTGTAGTTTCCATTATTCAGATGCACGGAAAATACTCTTCATTCCGAAGTGGTCTTAGTTGTCTGATATCTTGTACTTCTTGGAGTGGTCTCATCAGTGGAATCTTCGAGTGGTCAAAAGGGGAAAGGGGTATGGTCTCACTAAAAGGGAATATTTGAATAAACTCAGAACAGAAGAAAGGTAAAAAGGTCTTTTTGAAAAGAAAAGTTGTAGGGAAAATCTTTCCTATGGGCTTGCCAGCTTCTAGGGTCACGTCCTACAGTCAGCATGTGCTCTGATACCATCTTGTAGAGACCCGACCCGAATGGATCAAGTCTTTGTGCTTAAGTGTCATCCCTGGATCGGTATGCTGACACGCACAGTACTCGAGGATTTATAACAGAGGTAAATCACATGTATAAGTAACGAAAATACTATTACCTCAAATCCAAAAATAGCGGAAGTAACAAGGTTGTGGATTCCCATCAACACCAACGGCAAAGTTGAGTGTAGAAATCGTAACCCTAACGTATCACTTACTCGTCGTAAGAAAATCCTGCAACATGAGACGTTGCAGCCACAAAGGGTCAGTACATTGAATGTACTGGCAAATTCACACCATGGAGAATAATGAATAAAGGCTATCACTACATGCATATTTGGCTGGTGGAAAAGCTCTATGGTTATAAGGTTTTTGCGTAAAGCCAATTTTTCCCTACTGTAAAGGAATAAATTTTATTTAACTATCATGGTGGTTGTTGAACATTGAGAATGGTTGACAGCATTCTCAATCACAATTAAGTAACATCATTAAACCCAACAATATTCATTTAAAGTAACGTGATGAGATCAACAGGATAATCCAAGAACTAGATACTCAAGATGTCCATAACCGGGGACACGGCTAATCATGATTAGTTTGTACACTCTGCAGAGGTTTGCGCACTTTTCCCCACAAGACTCGATCTCCTCCGTTGGTTTTCTCGCACTACATGGTGTTTGAGAAATGGATGACCGAGACATAGCCTTTCAGAAGCGCTAGCACCTTACGTTGGATAGACCGGTACACCTACTTTCCCCTACATCTGCTAGTCTACCCTGTAAGAGTTCGCACAACTTAATCAACTATGCCAGAGCCCATAATGGCTTGTGGCTGCACACGGAAGTTTCTAGTATGAATAATCTCATGATCCCTTTGAGCCTGGGTAGCGGACCGTAGGATGATCACACGGTATATCCCCGGGATCTCCTAGGACAACACTGGTATATCCCCAGGTGTCCGGGCAAGTCCACTGGTATATCCCCAGGGTGCCCCTAGCAATCCACCCAGATGTGTATTCAAGTTGCCACCTTAAGTTGAACCATTAAATAACAATCTCACATCTGTCATGGATTTCACTCATACCCAAACCACGTCTACGAGCATAGCATGGCAATATAAGCACAACGTAAAAGTAACTCCCAAGGTTTGAATGCAGGGCAATAGGTTCCTACCTCATCAACTACTTCCCAATACCCACAATTTAATTAGATCTTAATCATGCAATGTTTGAGGTTTGATCTAATGCAATAAAAACAGGGTATGAAAGAGGTATGATCAAAGTGTGAACATGCCTGCAATGTTGATGAATATGATTTGCACTCAAAACTCTTGATAGATCTACTCGTCACACTCCGGTCAATCTATCGTAAGCAAGCAATAGTAACCACACATAAGCAATCACTCAAAAGATCAGAAAGAACGAAGAAGACAATTCAGAAACTTCAAAACCAAGCAAATAACTCTTGCAACATAAAACAATTTCTAACAGTACCAAAATTATGTAAATTTGGCCTTATCAGAAAGTTTAGGTGAAGAGCTTCGATTTGCAAAAAAGAATCAACTCAAACGGAGCTACGAAACTCAAGTTATGATCAAACGAAATTTGAATTCAAATCTGATCTAATTCAAATTTTAAACTTTTCAAAAACATGTTTGAGTTGGATTAAAGGATAGAGGAGATCGTAACGAAGACGTGGGCGTTGGTTTCGTTGGATTTGGACTAACGAGTAAAAAGTTACGATGTTTCGAAGTTCAGGGACTAAACTGTAAATAAAGTCATCACAGATAGGTCCCTGGCCGAAATTAAAAAGAAAAAGAAAAATCCTATCGAGCGAACGCTCGCTACAGAACCTAAACCGACGAAAATCGTTCGCTAAGGAGATCTAAACAGTGAACGTTCGCAAAATAACTAGATTTAAAAAAAACGGGTTCTTAAGCAAAACCGAAGAAAACCTAAACCTAAAAGAAAACCGGTGAACCGGGGGCGGTTTTATACCGGTTTGGGGCGGTTCTTTGGTGAAAAACCGGAGACTCTCCGGCGAGGTTGCGGACTCCGACGAGTCCGGCGAGCTCTGGCGAGCTCCGGCGTCGGCGGATCTGGCGCGGCAGCGTGGCGGTAAGGGCGGAGGCTACGCGGGCAGCGGAAGTGTGACGCAGCAGGGCGGCGAGGCGCAGCTGCGGCGTCGCGGCAGAGGCGGCAAAGCAGCAGCAGCTAGCATTGGCGGCGGCGATGTGCGTCGGCGGCGCGGGCAGCTAGCAGCGGCGGGAGGCGGCGGTTGCGGGGAGAGGAGAGAGAGAGGAGGCCCGGGGCTCCGGATTTTATAGGAAGGAGGAGAGAGGCGGCGAGGGGAGTCCGGGCACGGTACGAACGTCGAGGCGGCGGTGGTCGCGGCATCGCTCGGGACTCCGTCCCGAGCTGGAGGGCGAGGCGGACAGGGAGCTGGGCTGGGCCGCGGCCTGGCAGGAGCTGGGTCGGCCCAGTCGGCGAGGGAAGTTTTTTTAACATTATTTTCCAGACAAATAAAATGATAAAATAAAAAATAAATAAAATATAATATAGGCATATTATATATCAAAATTTTCAGAAAAAGATTTTCTATGACATGAACATTTTTCTAGCATTAAATAAAATACACACAAATTCTAATAATTCAAACAGTGCTACTGGTCTATTAAAATTCAATAGAAATCATTTTAAAAATACCAAAATGATTTCAAATTAATTTTCTCCAATTTTCTGTTGTAGGGAATCATGTTACCCTAATTTCCATATATTTTACTTTTGGAGAAAAATAATTTGAATAAAATTCAAATAACTCCAAATTGAAAATTAATTCCAAAAGGACTTGAAATTGATCCTTTGAAACTCCCAACTCATATTTCATAATTTGAAGAAGTCATTTTATCTCCTCTCGTGAAAATCATTGAGTTGCTTAAAGTTTCTGAATTGAAATGTTTCCAAATGAAATTCAATTATTTTCAAATACCCTTTCATTTAATTTTAAATGGAAGAAGTCATATCATCTTCGCTCAAGGGTTTTGTATTTGAAAAGAATTTGAATTCATGGAGATCAGAAAGCAAATATGAAAGTTTGGGAAAGTCCTTTTGTTCCCTCTCATTTAACTTTCAAAAAGTTTCGAATTTCACTCACTTTCAGACAATCAATCAAACAATCAATCAAATCTATCTATTTATTATAACATTCCAAAATTTGGAATTTTGGGATGTTACAATTTTTGGCGCCGTGCCGGGGAGATCTACGCTCAAGTCAAGACATACCAAGTACCCATCACAAACTCTTCTCCCTCGCATTACATTATTTGCCATTTGCCTCTTGTTTTCCTCTCCCCCACTTCATCATTGCCCTTTTCTTTCACACTTCTTCCATTCAATCTTGTGTTACCATGTACCTTCTTTTTTCTTGCATCTTGGCTTGCTAAAAGTTTATGGATCCTCATCCACTTGCTAATCTCTTTAAGAGATCCAATTATGATGAACCTATTGCTGGTGAGTTGAGTGCACTAGATTATCTTTATGAGGTTTTGCTTGAAATTCGTGAATCTGAAAAGTGTGATGAATTACTTTATGAAGCGATTCATGATAGATCTTTGAATAAAAATCATGATGGCAATGATTTTATTATAAATTCTATTGATGTAAATTGTGCTAATAATATGCAAAATCCTAAGCTTGGGGATGCTAGTTTTGCTATGTCATCTACTTGTTGCAATGATCATGATTGGGGTGATTCTTCTTATGATCTTGAAAATTTATTTAAGCCCCATGATGAATATGAGATTGATAATAATGTTTGCAATAATATTGAAAGTGGCTTTGGAAGAGTGTCAACTTTAGATCCCACATATTTGGAGAATGTTCAATCTTATGAAGTTTTTGATAAAAGTGGGTTTCGAGAGGTCATGACTTTAGTTAATGTTAATCCCACTATTTTGGAGGAGTGCCAACTTTTCATACATGTGGATCTTGGTAAGAATATGTTTTGTGATAGCTATATTGTTGAATTTGCTTATGATCCTACATGTAATTATTATGAGAGAGGAAAATATGGTTGTAGAAATTTTCGTGTCACTAAATTACCTCTCGTTATGTTGGGATTGCTATTGTTTCTTTCTCCTTCCTTGCATATGCTAGATCTAGCTTGTCTTGTTAATTTGTTTTCTTATAAAACGCCTATGCATAGGAAGTATGTTAGACTTAGATGCGATTCTCATATACTACATGATGCACTCTTCGTGTTTCAATTGCTATCTTTCATGTGAGCATAATTAAAATTATCAATGCCTAGCTAGGGGCATTAAATGATAGTGCTTGTTGGGAGGCAACCCAATTTTATTTTTCTTCTTTACTTTTTGTTCCTGTTTTGTAATAAATAATTCATCTATCCTCTGTTATGATTGTGTTTTTTATGTTTTAATTAGTGTTTGTGCCAAGTAAAGCCTTTAGGATCTTCTTGGGCGATTGTTGTTTGATCTTGCTGAAAAAACCAGAAAGTATGCGCTCACGAGAATAATTTTCATTTTTTTTACCAGTGAGCGATAAAATACCAACTACAACTGAAGTAGATCGACATACAAATTATTTAGGACGTCCTAATTTTTCAGAATTTTTGGAGTTAAAGAAGTATTCGAAACCTCCATATTGCTACAGACTGTTCTGTTTTTGACAAATTCTGATTTTCACGTGTTGTTTGCTTATTTAGATGAATCTATGGCTAGTATTGGGGGGTATGAACCATAGAGAAGTTGGAATATAGTAGGTTTAACACCAATATAAATAAAGAATGAGTTAATTACAATACCTTAAAGTGGTGGTTTATTTTCTTATACTAACGGAGCTCATGAGATTTTTTTTGTTGAGTTTTGGGTTGTGAAGTTTTTGGGTAAAGATTTGATGGATTTTGGAATAAGGAGTGGCAAGAGCCTAAGCTTGGGGATGCCCATGGAACCCCAAGGTAAAATTCAAGGACAACCAAAAGCCTAAGCTTGGGGATGTCCCAGAAGGCATCCCCTCTTTCGTCTTCGTCTATCGGTAACTTTACCTGAGGCTGTATTTTTATTCACCACATGATATGTGTTTTGCTTGGAGTGTCTTGTATGATTTGAGTCTTTAATTTTTAGTTTACCACAATCATCATTTCTGTACACACCTTTTGGCAGAGACACACATGAATCAGAATTAATTAGAATACTCTATGTGCTTCACTTATATCTTTTGAGCTAGATAATTTTGCTCTAGTGCTTCACTTATATCTTTTAGAGCACGGTGGTGGTTTTATTTTGTAGAAATTATTGATATCTCATGCTTCACTTATATTATTTTGAGAGTCTTTTAGAACAGCATGGAAATTTGATTTGGCTATAAAATTAGTTCTAATATGATAGGCATCCAAGATGGGTATAATAAAAACTTCCATATAGAGTGCATTGAATACTATGAGAAGTTTGATACTTGATGATTGTTTTGAGATATGAAGATGGTAATATTAGAGTCGTGCTAGTTGAGTAATTGTGAATTTGTGAAATACTTGTGTTGAAGTTTGCATGTCCTGTAGCATGCACGTATGGTAACCGTTGTGTGACAAATTTGAAGCATGAGGTGTTCTTTGATTGCTTTCCTTATGAGTGGCGGTCGGGGACGAGCGATGGTCTTTTCCTGCCAATCTATCCCCCTAGGAGCATGCGCGTAGTGCTTGGTTTTGATGACTTGTAGATTTTTTCAGTAAGTATGTGAGTTCATTATGACCAATGTTGAGTCCATGGATTATACACACTCTCACCCTTCCATCATTGCTAGCCTCTTCGGTACCGTGCATTACCCTTTCTCACCTCGAGAGTTGGTGCAAACTTTGCCGGTGCATCCAAACCCCGTGATATGATACGCTCTATCACACATAATCCTCCTTATATATTCCTCAAAATAGCCACCATACCTACCTATTATGGCATTTCCATAGCCATTCCGAGATATATTGCCATGCAACTTTCCACCATTCCGTTTATTATGACACGCTTCATCATTGTCATATTGCCTTGCATGATCATGTAGTTGACATCATATTTGTGGCAAGGCCACCATGCATAATTTTTCATACATGTCACTCTTGATTCATTGCCCATCCTGGTACACCGCCAGAGGCACTCATATTGAGTCATATTTTGTTCTAGTATCGAGTTGTAATTCTTGAGTTGTAAATAAATAGAAGTCTGATGATCATCATTATTAGAGCATTGTCTCGTGTGAGGAAATAAAAAAGGGGGGGAAAGGCCAAATAAAAAAGGAAAGGCCAAATAAAAAAGGAAAGGCCAAATAAAAAATAAAAAGAGAGAAAAATAGAGAAGGGACAATTCTAATATCCTTTTTCCACAATTGTGCTTCAAAGTAGCACCATGATCTTCATGTTAGCGAGGCTTTTATTTTGTCACTTCCATATACTAGTGGGAATTTTTCATTATAGAACTTGGTCCTCAAAATGCCCTAGGTCTTCGTCAGCAAGCAAGTTGGATGCACACCAACTGAGTTTCTTTTGCTGAGCTTTCATACATTTATAACTCTACTGCATCCGTTGCATGACAATCCCTACTGCTCGCATTGACATATTCCGTTGATTAGCCGCATCAATGTGAGACTTCCTCTTTTTCTCCACACAACCTCCATCATCATATTCTATTCCACCCATAGTGTTACGTCCATGGCTCGCGCTCATGTATTGCGTGAAAGTTGAAAAAGTTTGAGAATACTGAAGTATAAAACAATTGCTTGGCTTGTCATCGGGGTTGTGCATGATGAGAGCATTTTGTGTGACGAAGATGGAGCATGGACAACTATATGATTTTGTAGGTATGAGATTTCTTTCGCTATGTTATTTTGAGAAGACATAATTGCTTGATTAGTATGCTTGAAGTATTATTATTTTTATGTCAATATTAAAATTTTGTCTTGAATCTTTCGGATCTGAACATTCATGCCACAATAAAGAGAATTACATTGAAATTTATGTTAGGTAGCATTCCACGTCAAAAATTCGGTTTTTGTCATTTACCTACTCGAGGACGAGCAAGAATTAAGCTTGGGGATGCTGATACATCTCCAACATATCTGTAATTTTTGATTGTTCCATGCTATTATATTATCTGTTTTGGATGTTTAATGGGCTTTAAATTGCTATTTTATATTATTTTTTGGGACTAACCTATTAACTGGAGGCCCAGTGCCAGTTGTTTTTTTTGCCTATTTCAGTGTTTCGCAGAAAAGGAATATCAAACGGAATGAAACCTTCGGGAGGATCTTCCTTGGAACAAATGCAACCCAAGAGACTTGGAGTACAAGTCTGGAAGTCCGTGAAGCTTCCACGAGGTAGGGGGCGCACCTAGGGTGGTTGTTGCGCCCCCACCCTAGTGGGCCCCATGGAGCTCCACCGACCTTCTTCTTTCGCCTATATATACCCATGTACCCTAAAAACATCCAGGGGAGCCACGAAACCACTTTTCCACCGCCGAAACCTTCTATACCCGTGAGATCCCATCTTGGGGCCTTTTCTGGCGATCCTCCGGAGGGGGATTCAATCACGGAGGGCTTCTACATCAACACCATAGACTCTCCGATGATGTGTGAGTAGTTTACCACATTCCTTCGGGTCCATAGTTATTAGCTAGATGGCTTCTTCTCTCTCTTTGGTTCTCAATACAAAGTTCTCCTTGATGATGAATTGTGGGTTTATGATCAAGATTATCTATGAACAATATTTGATTCTTCTCTGAATTCTTATATGCATGATTTGATATCTTTGCAAGTCTCTTCGAATTATCGGATTAGTTTGTCCTACTAGATTGATCTTTCTTGCAATGGGAGAAGTGCTTGGCTTTGGGTTCAATCTTGCAGCGCTCGATCCAAGTGACAGAAAGGGAACCGACACGTATTGTATTGTTGCCATCGAGGATAAAAAGATGGGATTTATATCATATTGCTTGAGTTTATCCCTCTACATCATGTCATCTTACTTAATGCGTTACTCTGTTCTTATGAACTTAATACTCTAGATGCATGATGGATAGCGGTCGATGTGTGGAGTAATAGTAGTAGATGCATAATTGTTTCAGTCTACTTGACACGGACGTGATGCCTATTTTCATGATCATGCCTAGATATTCTCATAACTATGCGCTATTCTATTAATTGCTCGGCAGTAATTTGTTCACCCACCGTAATATATGCTATCATTAGAGAAGCCACTAGTGAAACCTATGGCCCCCAGGTCTACTTTACATCATATAAGTTTCCGATCTATAATTCTAGTTTACTATTTATTTTGCAATCTTTACTTTTCAATCTATACAACAAAAATACAAAAGATATTTATCTTATTATCTTTATCAAATCTCACGTTTGCAAGTGGCCGTGAAGGGATTTACAACCCCTTTATCGCGTTGGTTGCAAGGTTCTTGATTGTTTGTGCTGGTACTAGGCGATTTGCATGTAGTCTCCTACTAGATTGATACATTGGTTCTCAAAAACTGAGGGAAATACTTACGCTACTTTGCTGCATCACCATTTCCTGTTCAAGGGAAAACCAACGCATGCTCAAGAGGTAGCAGTGCGGGAGAGCATCATGGTGAGGGCCCGGTCATCTTGAAATGGCGGAGGACAGCGATGGTCACCCGTTGATGGAGCAGCCCCCCTCCTCGCTCTGCCTATAAAAGGGGGGGGGCAGAGGAGGGTGGATTCATTCACCTTCGCCTTCCCCTTTTACTTATTTTCTGCTTCCGCTGATCATGTCGAAGGAAAGGGCCTGGGGCCAGCCCCCGGGCTCTTGGTTGGGGCTAATGTCGCCGCATGCTGGCGTTGATGCTCGGGGAGTGAGCCTGGTCCTTGGTGTGATGAATATCTTGGTTTCTTCAAGGTTTGGCTGGGAGGCGGGGCTAGAAATTTTTGGTAATCCCAGCACTGCTCCTGCCGGAAGTCTTGGGGCTGATTTCGATGAGAGGCGCACCTTCATGCCTGCCAAGGTGGGGAGTGGCACGCCGCAAGCCCCCTGGCCGTTTTGGCTGCTCACTGTTTCTCCGCTGGAGGCGCTGGTCTAGAGTCTTGGCGCTTCTCGGGAGTAGCGGTGGTGAGGAGAAAACAAGGGAAGACAGAGAAGGCGGGTGGCAGGGGGTTACACTACAAAAAAAGACACATCCGTGAAATTTTGGGCCGAACGAAATTTTTTTCTGTCATACATATGACATTTCTATGACGATAATTGTGACAAAACCCGGTATCATCATAGATGTGGTGGGCTCCTACTTCTATGACAAAAAATCATGACAGAAAATGGGCTTTTCGTCCTAGGCGGGCCGGAGACGCAGCTGGATGACATTCTTTGGGTTGTCCATGACGGAAAAAAACAAGGTAGAAGCGAGGGGGGGATTTCGGGGAGTTCCCGGTTACGGTGGGAGGTCGGGGGCCGAACGATGCGTGTTTCTCTCGTACACGTACGCGCGTGTGTGCGAGGCATTGGCTCCAACTGAACCCGAGCGAGGCATTGGGCTCTAACTGAACCCGAGCGATTGCACTGCAGGCTACGTGTTACTGAACCCGAGCGATCGATCGATGGATGTTAATTGAACCCGATCGAGCGATTCCTTCGCTACTGCTGCTAACTGAAGCCGATCGATGCTGCCTCTGGGATGAACAGTGAGCGTTGCAGGGGGTTTGGATGAACAGTAAGCGGTGGCGTTGCCTCTGGATGAACAGGACCCTGTGGTGTGGTGGAGGGCTGGATGAACAATAGACGGTGGAGGGGTGCCCGTGGAGGGGTGGTTGAACAGGACCCCGTGGTGTGGAGGGATGGATGAACAGTAGACGGTGGAGGGGTGCCCGTGGAGGGGTGGTTGATCAGTAGCCGGTGGAGTAGCACGCAGTGGAGGTTGGATGAACAGGAGCCCGTGGAGGCTGGAGGAGGTCGATGGTAGCCCGTGGAGGCTGGAGGAGGTCGATGGTGGAGATGAACAGTATCCCGTGGAGTCCCGTTTTGCGGTACGCCACACCCCTCCGGATGAACAGGACCCCCGTTTCGACCGTAGCGCTCCAACACAAGTCCGTTTCATCCGTTTTGCGGTACGCCACACCCCTCCCGATCAACAGGACCCCCATTTCGACCGTAGGAGGTCCGTTTCGTCTGTTTTGCGGTACGCCAGACCCCTCCCGATGAACAGGATCCCGTTTCGAACGTGGTTGGTCGAACACAAGGCCGTTTCCTCTGTTGTGCGGTACGCCAGGCCTCGTTTCCATCGCCTGTTCCGTCCAAGCCCTCCCGATGAACACGACCACGCATTCCGTTCCGACCCAGCCGGTTGGCTCCTACGCATTCCGTTGCCTCCCGATGAACACGATGCATTCCGTTGCCTCCCCATGAACACGACGCATTCCGTTACCTCCCCATGAACACGACGACAACGCTGCCTCCCCATGAACACGACGACGACGATGTTTCTCCGTTCCGACCCAGCCATGTACACGAGCCCTGGCCATACGTATGAGCGAGTAGGCGTTCAAGACCCCGCCCGTATGTACACATACATGGCTGTATTTTCTTTCTTGCACCTTGCCCGTTGTACGTACGTGTACATGCTACATGCGCGCCTCTACTACGACACGTACGTGCCTCTGCTACGACACCTGCGCGCCTCTACATCTACTAGTATATATGTACGTACACGTTCGCGGCCAGAATGACAACGCTACGTATGCTTCGACCAGGTGGGTCCCGACTATCAGGCACTTCCTTGCCTGCGATGATGTAGCTGGTGGGTCCCAACAGTTAGGGGGGGAAATCTTTTTTTTCCCGGACGCACTTCCTTGCATGCGAAGATGTAGCTGGTGGGTCCCAGCAGTTAGGGGCAAACATTTTTTTCGTGAAATACGGTGGCCCGTTCGGTGGGTCCCCGCTGTCAGGTGGAGGAATAATTATTTTGCACGTAATAAGGAGGCACTTCCTTGCTGCGGCCATGGACCCAGCTGTCAGCCTCTCCACGTACAGTCCACATCTGATGGAAACCGTTCCTTGACCATGTTGACCACGTCGCACCGAGAGCACCAGGTCGGTGGATGACAGCGAGGCCTAGGAAGGAGACGATGCGGAGTTGGGGAAGACGCAGCAGTGGATGCCCACGTGTAGAAGAGTACGAGGGTTCATGGTTCGCTGCGGTGTGAGGCTGCCGTCGCCGCAGAATAACAGGGGGGTGTGGGTGAGTAGAGGGATGGCCTGGCCAGCGGTGGGAGTAGTAGGGCGATGAGGCCTCCGCCGCATCGCAGCCGGCCATGGGAGGCAGGAGCACGAGGCACGGCCGGCGCTGGTTTGGGTGGCTGGAGCAAGAAGACCAGAGGTTGAAGAAGCACTACGGCCGTTGGATGGACATCGTACGGTCACTAGAGCTAGAATCGTGCATATTGACTAAGTTGACAAAGCCCTCCGTCCCCGTCAACTTAGTAGGCCCACAAGTCAGCCTGCCACTATACTGGGTCCCAGCTAACAGGGGGAGTATTCATTTTTTTGTGCGTAATAAGGAGGCACTTCCTTGCGTGAGAAGATATAGCTGGTGGGTCCGAGCTGTCAGCGGCGGTAATGTTTTTTCGCGAAATACAGAGGCCCTTTCGGTGGGTCCCTGATGTCAGGTGGAGGAATCATTATTTTGCGCGTAATAAGGAGGCATTTCCTTGCATGCGGCCGTGGACCCAGCTGTCGGCCTCTCCGCGTACAGTCCACTTCAGATGCATACCGGTCGTTGACCACGTTGACCAGGCCGCGCCGAGAGCACCAGGGCGGTGGACGACGGCAAGGCCTAGGAAGGGAACGACATGAAGGCAGGGAAGACTCGGCAGTTGTTTCCCATGCGGAGGGGAGTACGACTATACAAGGGTTTACTGGTTCATCTGCCATTGCTAGAGAATAACAGCAGGTGTGGATGAGTAGAGGGATGGCTAGGTCAGCGATGGGAGTACGGTTGGGCGGTGAGGCCTGCGCGGCAGCACAACCGGCCGCGGGGAGAAGGGAGCAGGCAGCCCCGTCGGCGCTTGTTTGAGCGGCTGGAGCAGGAGGAGCAGAGATTGAAGAAGCACGACAGTCGTTCGATGGACATCGTACGGTCACTGGAGCTAGAATCGTTCATATTGACTAAGTTGACAAAGCCCTCCATCCCCGTCAACTTAGTAGGCCCACAAATCAGCCTCCCACCATGGTGGGTCCTAGCTAGCAGGGGGAGTATTAATTTTTCTGTGCATAATAAGGAGGCACTTCCAGTGGGTCCGAGCTGACAGTGGGTGGAACGTTTTTTTTCGCGAAATACGGTGGTCCGTCCGGTGGGTCCCAGTAGTCAGGGGCAAACATTTTTTTCGTGAAATACAGTGGCCCGTCTGGTGGGTCCCAGCAGTCAGGGGGGAAACATTTTTTTCACGAAATACTGGTGGCCCGTCTGGTGGGTCCTTGCTGTCAGGTGGAGGAAAAATTATTTTGCGCGTAATAAGGAGGCACTTCCTTGCGGCTGTCGTGGACCCAGCTGTCAGCCTCTCCACGTATAGTACTCTTCCGATGGAAGTCGGTCATTGACCACATTGACCACGCCATGCCGAGAGCACCACGGCGGTGGACGATGGCGAGGCCTGTGAAGGGGACAACACGGAGCCGGGGAAGACGTGGCACTGGATGCCCACGCGAAGAGGAGTACGAGGGTTCACTGGTTCGGCTGCGGTGTGAGGCTGCCGTTGCCGCAGAATAACAGGAGGAGTGGGTGAGTGGAGGGATGGTCTGGCCAGTGGTGGGAGTAGTATGGGGACGGTGAGGCCTCCGCGGCAGCGCAGCCGGCCATGGGAGGCAGGAGCATGCGGCACGACCGGCGCTGCTTTGGGCGGCTGGGGCAAGAAGACCAGAGGTTGAAGAAGCACTATGGCCGTTGGATGGACATCGTTGACCACGCCACGCCGAGAGCACCAGGGCGGTGGACGACGGTGAGGCCTATGAAGGGAACGACACGGAGCCGGGGATGACACGGCAGTGGCTGCCCACGCGGTGGAGTATGAGAGTTGACTGGTTCGGCTGTCGTCGCCGGAAAATAACAGGAGGTGTGGGTGAGTAGAGGGATAGACACGCCAGGGATGCGAGTATGATGGAGCCGTGAGGCCTATCCGGCAGCACTACCGGCCACGGGAGGCAGGAGCAGGCGGTTCCGATGGCGCTGGTTTGGGCGGCTGGGGCAGGAAGATCAGAGACTGAAGAAGCACGATTGCCGTTAGATTGACATCTAACGGTCTGACGCTAGTAGAGTCGATTGTTGACTAAGTTTCTTTTTTGAGAAACCTTGTGTATGCATGAACTTAGTAGGCCCACAAGTCAGCCTACAAATCTGTGGCAGACAACATAAAGCCCATTTGCTATTTTTTATAATTTGCAGCCCATTTGCTAATTCTTAAGTAATTTATTACAGCCCATTTTCTGCCCAGGACCACAGTCAAAAAGTTCAACCTTATTTTGCATATTTCGGTGGAGTCCGAACTGTTGTAATCCCAAAATGATAAACATGTTTTTAAGAACTTATTGATTTGCCAAAAAAATCGTTTCGTTTTTGTAAGCAAATAAGACGTGGGACAATTGAGTTGGTTTAAGGGAAAACCAGTGGTAAAAAATCAGCGTTGGGTGGGAAAAAACAACAAAAATAAGGATGTAAATATGAAAAGGGAATTTTATGTGTTTTCAATATAATGATACGTGTATATGAACTAGTAAAACTACAGGTAGAGATTAGAAAATGGATGTAGGACATGTGTTTCAAGAGGATAATAGAACTGGGTTGTGTGTTTGATTCAGTAAAAAAACTGCCTGCGGATGTTGTAAGACAAAATATAACTAATGCTAGTGGGCCAGAGGCCAGTAGATACCTGCTGGATCTTTTTGCCCCGTTGTCGTCATGGGCTGGGCCTGTTAAAAACAAAACCAACCCTGGGCAGTCTACAGCCTAGTTGAAACTTGCTCGACTTGAAAAAACAATATACGTGCTCAATAAACGAGAGAATTCTGCAAGTACAAACTGATAACTGGGATGCAGCACGGATATTTTTTATCATGATAATAAGTGCATGCACTTGTTTCAAAAAAATTGGAGAACTGGGAATTTGAACGGCGGGTGCTTATACTACCCATCAAATAAAAATCAGGTGCCTGA
The DNA here is from genome assembly GCF_002162155.2 of Triticum dicoccoides. NCBI lineage: Eukaryota > Viridiplantae > Streptophyta > Magnoliopsida > Poales > Poaceae > Triticum > Triticum dicoccoides. Next base: position 195,535,143 of record NC_041388.1, read on the forward strand.
AAATTCGTTTCGAAACAAATGATTCAACTTTATTTCCATGTCGACCCTCGGCATGATGGTTGGAAGCAAATGCAAGTTCATACCAAAAGATCGTTAACAACAATACCAACTTGCGGACGACAAGGTAGTACAACTACCAATACCAAACTAACTTATAATCTTTTTACTCCTGGCCCTAGTGTTAGTCTGGTAGAAAATCTTGCAGAGGACCAGCTCCCACTCCTTCTCTTGCTCCAGGTCCCTGAGGTGGTACTGGTGCATCACCCAGTTGGTCCTCTGCTGGTCGAAGTTCTTGTTAGTGTGCAGCACCAGAACCTTTTTTGCTGCCCGTCTGCCGGCCATTGTCCATCACTGGCAAGGTATTGCTGGTCTTGTGCCACATCGTGTGCATGCCGCACTCTAACTGTATCTTGTGACACGTCCACGTGCCCCTTTTGAACGCCCTGGAATTGCGCTGGAAGAAATGCTTCCTTAGGCCACTTAGTGTGATACCTGCAGTATTGTGGAATACATGTTTTAGTGTACCTAGTTGGCATTTTCATAACATCTTTGGCATGTTGTAATCACTTGTTTCACTTTTTATTAACTGTCAAATTGTAATTGCTTCACCAGGTCTGCGTCTAAAAAGAAAAATAGAGCTATAAACAAAGGAATATGTTTGTGCAAGTAGACGGCCGATCGGTGTCTTACCTGGAAGTTTCTCAGACTGGGTGTAGCATATGTCGTGCTCGCTGTCGATGGTGGTATGAACAAATCGATGAGAGACTGAAATATCGCGCTGTCAGCACTCACTTTGGCCTCAAGATGCTCGATCAGCTCCTGATCCGTGGGATCGAACTTGACGCCAGCCGGCAGCATCAGCCAATCCTTCTTCGACTTGCATCGGTAATTCCAGTTATATGGTACTCAATGTATGATCAATCGACTGTTATAAGTGAATGATGAAAGATTTCGATAGATAAGGGGTACTCCAAATCTGAAGTCCAGAATACCTGAACACGCCGCCAGGATTCTTGTGTCACCTCACGCGCAGCGTGTTGTCACGTCAATTCAATGTGTGGACATGATGAATAATTTGACCGACGTATAACAGTACTGCTACTGTACTGGAGTACTCACTAGTCATCTTTAGTGTCAAAATTTATACATAGGTTTAACTAACAAGTAGGCACTTGAAGCCTAACTGATATATATATGGCTTCTGCACAGCATCTCCATCATCATTATCAGTACATCCTACGCAGGTGAGTTAGGATGCACTTGATCCCAGGAAGGTATCTATCCTTCAAACGAGAGGAGTGCTTCAAACTAACAACAGTACATAATATCCAACAAAAGAGGGTCGTGCTACAGAAGCAGAATACATGGCTTAGTCTAGATATCAGCACGAGTCAAGTTGTGCATATTTGCTATTGGCATGAACCACATCGCCGCATGTCGGGTTTGCAAAAGCCATCCATCGCATGGAAGCTTGATGCCTTTCACACACTGAAGATTATCTGGCAACAAGCTGTGTCGACGAATCTCTGGATATGGTGATTCATGAAACCCATGGTATGATGTGTAAACACAGCCCCCCCCCTCTCCAATGGAAGTTGCATAGCACAGTAATCATCGCCGGTGATATGATCGATGATTGGTTGGTGTAAGTGCATCTAGTGCCACCCCTAGTTGGTTTTGGAGTATTGACGACAAACCTAGTTGAGGGACTAATGTGTTTGTGAGAATTGTAGGATAACACAGGTAGAAGTCCCTCATTGATTCGGTTTTACTACCAGAGATGACCCCTAAAAATGTATGAAGACATTGAAGTCAAAGGTGGTATATGAAGATATTCACATTGAAGACTATGACAAAAGAAGACACGTTATGAAGCCAATGGAGCTCGAAGACTTAGATCTTTCGTAGTTCTTTTTCTTTTGTGTTGAGTCATAGGAACCACTGTATTGTTAAGTGGGGTCCAGGAGAACCAGTCAGAATGACTGAAGTGATGCCTAAACCAAAAACCTATGTCTTCGAGTGAAGATAATGAGAGCGAATCTTGTCCAGAGCTGGACAAGTCAGCTTTTCTTGTAGCCCAAGTAAAGTTGCCATGAGAGTTTGAAATCTGACCGTTGAGACACGTGTCAGTTCCTTAGTGACCCAGGGTCATTTCGGACAAATCAGGTCGGGTTGCCAAGTGGCTATAAATAGCCCACCCCCTACAACCATAAACGGTTGGCTGCTCAGATTTTAGTGCACGGCTTTTGTCGTTTGAGAGCAACCCACCTCGAAGCCTTTGAGAGAAAATTCCTAGCGAGGAGAAAGCCCTAACCACCCAGAGCCAGAGTAAATTGGGCATCACTTAAGTCTTCTTGTCTGTGTGATCTGAAGACTTATTACACTTGAGGAATGTGCATCCTCCAGACGGTTAGGCATCGCGTTCAGAGCATCCAAGAGACATTGTGGATTGCCAGTGAACAAAGTCCGTGAAGGTTTGAGAGTCTACCTTGAAGACTTACCAGAGTGATTTGGCGAGGACTATGTGACCTTAGCTCAAGGAGAATACGGTGAGGACTTGGTGTCCTGAGCTGCATGTTCAGGACTGGGTGTCTGGGACTGTGTGTCCTAAGGTTTAAATACCTAGCCGCTCCAACCAGACGTACAGTTGTCACAGCAACTGGAACTGGTCCAACACATCATTGTCTTCAATGAGTCACTGGTTTCATCTTCACTTCCTTTTACTTACTGTTACTCATTGTGAAGCCATTGCATGCTTGCTATATCTTTTGTATTCACAACGTAACTGTATGATTTGATTGGCTTCATAACTTCTTCCTACCTGATCCTTATTACACTGCAGCTACTTGTCATTGTGCTTTCACTCTATTGAATACTTGACCATGGCTTGCCTAGTGTAATCTAACTTCCGCTGCATAGTGATAGGCATATCTCTACTGTTTGTCTTCATAACTTCCACGTTTTGAAGACTTTCATAAAAATCGCCTATTCACCCCCCCTCTAGTCGATATAACGTACTTTCAATTGGTATCAGAGCAAGGTGCTCCCTTGTTCTGTGTGATTCGGTTTAACCACCTGGAGTTTTAGCTATGTCGACTGCAGGGATAATTAAAGTCTCCGTTGCGTGCCCCGTCTTTGATGGAACTGAATATCCCTACTGGAAGAATAAGATGCGTATGCATCTTGAAGCCATTGACGTCGACCTATGGTATGTCATCGAGAACGGCGTTCCCAAGGCTGGAGAAGGTGTCACTGCTGCTGATGTCAAGAAATTCGTTCAACTGGACTCTACTGCCAAGAACATCATCTGTGGTCATCTGACCAAAGGACAGTATGGCCGTGTGAGTGCTTTGAAGACATCCAAGCTGGTCTGGGACTGGCTCTCCAAGGTTAATGAAGGCATCTCAACCCAGAGAGATCAAAGAATCAGTGTCCTTCGTAATCTCTTCAACCGCTTCAAGCGAAATGACAATGAGAATGTCCAGCACACATTTGACAGACTCACTGACATCACAAATGAGCTTCAAGCCCTCGGCGCTACTGAGATCACCAAACATGAAGTCGTCAAGACGCTGCTGAGATCACTTGATAGTTCGTTTGACATCCTAGCCCTGATAATCCAAGAACGTCCTGATTTCAAGACACTCGATCCGTCTGACATACTTGAGAGGCTCAATACACATGAGTTTCAGCTTTCGGAGAAAAGAGATATCTATGGTCCAAACTATGGGCGAACTCGTGCCTTGAAGGCAAAAGCTGTTTCCTCATCTAAAGAAGAATCTGATAGCAGTTCTGATGATCCTGAAGACATTGGAAGGGAACTTGCAATGCTAGTGAAGAAGTTCCAAAAATTCACCAAGAAGAAAGGCTTCAGAAAGTCTTCACGATCAAGCTCAAGGAATGATGAAGCTTCTGCTCATGACTACAAGAAGAAAACATGCCACAAGTGCAAGAAAACTGGACACTTCATCTCTGAGTGTCCACAGTGGGACAATGAGAACAGAAAGAAGAAGAAGAGCAAGGAATATGACTCTGACGACAAGAAAAAGAAGAAATACACAAAGTCTTCTTCCAAGTCTTCCTCAAAGTCTTCATCACACAAGAAGAGCTCATCTAGCAAGGCACGTGCGTTTGTTGGCAAGGAAATGGATTCAGAGGAGGAGTCCGCTTCTGAGGAGGCAGAGGTGGAGTCTGAGGAGGAGTCTGATTCTGGCATTGCAAGTCTGGCTACAGCATACGTTGCCAAGTCCATCTTCAACACTGAAGACAATGACTTCATCACCGACACTGATGCAAATGACAAGGACTACTCCACTCCTACCTACTGCTTCATGGCACGCGGTGCCAAGGTAAAAAAACGCACTACTCACTATCAAACATCTAGTGACGATGACTCTGATTGTGATTCAATACCCAGTTATAAAACACTTGCTAAAATTGCAACTGAACAACAGAAAGCCATGGAACATATTCAAAAACTGTTAGACAGAAGCGATGATCTGTTGGGTGCTGAAATGACTCGATCTGAATCCTTAATTGAAGACATAAAAAATCTTCACGTTAAGTATCAGGAACTTGAAGATCGTCATGATACTCTCTCAACAACTCATGAAAAGCTTTCCTATGATTATCTTCAAAGGAAGCAAGAACTTGAGAAATTGAGGGCGGCTCATGAAGATCTTCAAAAGGAAAATGAGTCACTTCACGCCGAACAGATCAGTTCCGCTCAGGAAGGATTTGAACCACCATGTCTTAAATGCATTGAGCGTGATAATGCTACTTCTGTTGCTGAATGTTCCACTGCTACTGCTGTTGCAATACCTTCAACTGTTGATGCAGTAACTAACCCCTCTGCTGAGGATACCACTGCTATTGCTGATGAGAATGCTAGGTTGAAGACATTGCTTGAAACAGGGATGTATAAAAGTCTTAAAGGACATCAGACATTATGTGATGTCCTCAAGAAGCAGATTCTGAACCGAAACCCTAGGAAAGAGGGTGTTGGGTTCGTAAGGAAAATAAATGCAGATGGCTCTTACTGGAAACCTGAGCAGTACCCCAAAACCAAGTGGGTTGCTGCAAAGGAACCTTCAGCAGATCCATCCAATTTATCTGGCTTCACTTGTGCTAACCCCATTATCATTGATGAATCCTTTGATGCAAACTATATACTGTTTAAGAATCAGAATGGTGAAGTGTCTGCCAGGTACATTGGTAGTAACTGTAGGAATGGACCGCCTATGAAGAAGATCTGGGTTCCGAAAAAGTGTCTGGAAAATCTTCCTGTGAATGTCTTCATGACACCTCACTTGAAGAAGACAAACCTCAGACCAAAGGCTTCATACGGTCCAAAGGCTTCATACAAACAGAGGACTCACCTGAGTCGCACTAACGCAAATGTTTTGCAGGGAAACCACACTCAGGCATATGAATATGAGAGCGGTTTATCAAACCGTCACGTTCATATGACCAAAAATTATTCTGCTTATTCTTATGAGTACTATTGTCCACCTGCAAGACTATTTGTTAAGGCTACAAAGCCAAAATTCTCAGATGCTGCACTTAGACTTATTGCTTCTAAGCCACCCTTGAAGATGTGGGTGGTTAAGAAGGCTTAACTCTCTTTTGTAGGGAAAGGTCTCCAGCAGAAAACCAAAATCTTCTGACGCTATTGCTGGGGACCTTAAAAATCTTGTAGGGCGCAAGATAAAATGCCCGAATGGCATCATTATGTACTTCGTTCCTGAATCGCATGCTACTCTCCCTATTAGTCCTAATCTGGATCTATGTTTTCATAACCCACTGGTTCATCAAATGTTTTTGCTTCACAATTCTCTTCGTGAAGCCTATCCCCCTAACTGCACTGTAGGGTACGACACCAGCGTCTTCAAAGTCTTCAGAATGGATTATTGACAGTGGGTGTACAAATCACATGACTGGCAAAAGAAGCCTTCTTATGGACTCAACCTTACGTCCATGCGACAAGAGCCACATCACATTTGCTGACACTGGTAAAAGTAATGTATTGGGTCTAGGTAGAGTTGCAATCTCAAAGGATCAACACATGGATAAAGTCATGCTTGTTGAATCCCTTGGTTTCAACTTAATGTCTGTCTCAATGCTTTGCGGTTTGAACATGGTCGTAATATTTGGAAAATTTAGTTGCCTTGTACTAATGGAATCTGACAAGTCTCTAGTGTTTGAAGGGTATCGGAAAGATGATTTGTATGTGGTAGATTTCTCAACAGGGCCACAACTTGCAGTATGTCTTCTTGCAAAAGCTTCAGAATGTTGGCTTTGGCGTCGGAGGCTTGGGCATGCTGGCATGAGGGACCTCCACACCCTTGCGAAGAAGAAACATGTCATAGGCATCGAGGGCGTCAAGTTCAAGAAAGATCACTTATGCGGTGCCTGTGAAGTAGGGAAGATGACGAGGGCAAAACATCCCTCGAAGACAATCATGACCACTACTCGACCCTTCGAACTGCTTCACATGGATCTTTTTGGTCCCACTCACTACTCAACTTTTACTATTACTGCTTGCCTCTATGGCTTTGTCATTGTTGATGATTACTCTAGATATACTTGGGTGCACATAATCCTTTACAAGACTGAAGTGCAGGATGTCTTCAGACGCTTCGCCAATCGAGCTATGAACAATTACGGCGCCAAGATAAAGCACATCAGAAGTGACAATGGCACTGAATTCAAGAACACTGGCCTTGATACATATCTTGATACCTTGGGCATCACACATGAATTCTCAACTCCGTACACGCCACAGCAGAATGGCATCGTCGAACGCAAGAACAGAACACTCATTGAGATGGCCAGAATGATGCTAGATGAATACAAGACTCCAAGAAAATTCTGGACTGAAGCCATTGACACTGCATGCCATACAATCAATCGTGTGTATCTTCACAAGCTTCTGAACAAGACATCTTATGAACTCCTAACTGGCAAGAAGCCAAATGTCAGTTACTTCAGAGTATTTGGCGCAAGGTGCTGGATCAAGGACCCACACCACACCTCAAAGTTTGCACCAAAATCACATGAGGGTTTTATGCTTAGATATGGAAAGGATTCGCACTCCTACAGAGTCTTCAATCTCTTTCACTACAAAGTGGTTGAAACAGTGGATGTGCGGTTCGATGAGACTAATGGTTCACAAAGAGAGCAACTGCCAAATGTGCTAGATGAAGTTCCAGCTAGTGAGTCAATCAAGCTTATGGGAACTGGAGACATTATACCTTCTGAAGCTCATCCTGAAGAAGAACTTATCATCTCAGCACCTGATCAACATGAGGACAATGCTCAGCCTAAAGACATTCCTCCCAACAACAACACAGATCAGCAAGAGCAAATTCTTTGCCCTGTACATCCTCGCGTTGCCAATGAAGTGCAGATTGAAAGAATAATTGATAGCAACAATGCACCTGGTCCACTCACTCGTTCAAGGGTAACTCAGCTAGCAAATTTTTGTGGGCACTTCGCATTCGTCTCAATATCAGAACCCAAGAAAGTTGAAGAAGCCTTCATGGAACCTGAATGGATTCAAGCTATGCAAGAAGAGCTTCAACAGTTTGAGCTGAATAATGTATGGGAACTGGTTAAGTGTCCTGATCCACAGAAGCACAACATAATAGGCACCAAATGGATATACCGCAACAAGTAAGATGAGCATGGTCAAGTTGTCAGAAACAAAGCTCGTCTCGTTGCTCAAGGATATACTCAAGTGGAAGGCATTGACTTCGATGAAACATTTGCTCCTGTGGCTAGGCTTGAAGCCATACGCATATTGCTGGCCTATGCAAATCATCATAACATACTTCTATATCAAATGGATGTGAAGAGTGCCTTTCTCAATGGCAAGATTGAAGAAGAAGTGTATGTTGCACAACCGCCTGGCTTTGAAAATCCAAAACATCCTGACATGGTATACAAGCTCAACAAGGCACTGTATGGCCTCAAACAAGCCCCTAGGGCCTGGTATGACACACTCAAATACTTCCTGAAGAGCAAAGGCTTCATACCTGGTTCCCTAGATCCCACTCTTTTCACGAAGACATATGATGGTGAACTGTTTGTGTGCCAAATATATGTGGATGCCATTATCTTCGGCTGCACCAATCAGAAGTACAGTGAAGAGTTTGGATATATGATGCAAGATCAATATCAGATGTCCATGACGGGGGAGCTGAAGTTCTTCCTTGGTCTTCAAATACGACAACAACGCAATGGCATCTTCATATCTCAAGAGAAGTATCTCAAAGATTGCCTGAAGAAGTTCGGTATGCAAGACTGCAAAGGCTTCACAACACCAATGCCAGCCAAACATCATCTGGGTCCTGACGACAATGGTAAAGAGTTCGATCAAAAGGTATACCGCTCCATGATTGGTTCTTTACTTTATCTATGTGCATCTAGGCCAGGTATTATGCTTAGTGTTTGCATGTGTGCTCGATTTCAAGCGGCACCAAAGGAGTCGCATCACTTAGCTGTGAAGCTAATTCTTCGATATTTGGCTCACACCCCAACTCTAGGATTATGGTATCCAAAGGGCTTAGAGTTTTATTTGTTTGGATTCTCGGATGCTGATTATGCTGGTGACAAAGTTGATCGCAAGTCTACATCAGGCACATGTCACTTTCTGGGACGATCACTTGTATGTTGGTCTTCAAGGAAGCAGAACAATGTATCTCTCTCCACTGCTGAATCTGAATACATAGCTGCTGGATCTTGCTGCGCTCAGCTTCTGTGGATGAAGCAAACACTCAAGGACTATGGCATTCATCTGAAGCAAGTGCCACTTTACTGCGACAACGAAAGCGCCATCAAGATTGCCAACAACCCAGTTCAGCACTCGAAGACAAATCACATTGAAATTCATCATCACTTTCTCAGAGATCATGTTGTGAAGGAAGACATTGATATCATACACGTCAACACTGAAGAGCAATTGGCAGATATCTTCACCAAGCCCTTGGATGAGAAGAGGTTTTGCAAGTTACGGTGTGAGCTAAATATCCTGGAATCCTCAAATGTCCTGTGATCAGGCACACATCCTAACCCTTAAGCATATTGATGACTTAGATGTGCAACACACGAAGTGAAGTATATCTTCAATCAATGAAGACATACATTCTAAGTGTGAATACATTAATGTGGAAATTGACTTCAGAGTGCCACGATAATTGTGCGCCGTTTCTGGGTATAATACTTCCTATACGGCGGGTAACGCCACCACCAAACGTTCTATTTTGAAGTGTTTCACTCTTGGCGTTACCTTGCAATGTCTTCACATTTGGTTTGGCTTCAAACTCAACATATATTCATGATTATCTTCACTACGTTGAT
>NC_041388.1:195545059-195609196 GCF_002162155.2 Triticum dicoccoides
TAGTGTTCTGTCCTCTACAGCATTCACTTATAGCTGTGTCTTCTTGGTTGAATCTTTTGAACTAAGTGAATGTGATCGGACCCTAATCTCTCTATGCTCTCTATCTCAAACTCTATCTCTCCAAATCATATGCATTCTATTGAAACTGTCGAATGTCTTCTCTGCGTCCTTGTCAGCAGAAGACACAGAGACAACCTTTAAAACCGTTTTCAATTCTCATTCATCCACAAGAAATCCGGAGAAGTAGGAACGACCGCCCAACAATCCAGGCGTGCGTGGGATGTGGAACTGCCCCCAAAATACCGCATGATGGCCACGTACTACTCAGATGCGAATTGCCAGGGGCACCTGAGTAATAGCGCAGTGCCGCCCCTGCGCCTATAAATTAACACTTACCGCGGTCATTATCTCCTTCTTCCACCCTCGCACGAACCCTAGCGCCACCGCTAGCTCTCGACGACACCGGCGACGAAGCGCTTCGCTGCCGCAACCTCTCCGACGCCGTCTTCACGCCGATCGTGGACATCGTCCTCTCCGCCGTCGCCGTAGGTGTCTTCCGTCACCAAGTTAGGGCACGGAGGATTGAACTGCTCGGCATCATCTCCCACTCCGTCTAGCAGTTCCAAGTGTGGTAAATAAAACTTCTTTTTACAGCCCCTGTTGATCTCATGGTTCTGTCACTTTCTACCATAAGAAGTTTCTCTTCACACAAGTTAGATCTTTCAATCTGCATCTCATAACATGCCTAGTATATTCACTTGTGCTTCATGAAGTAGTTAGATTCCTCACTTGTACTGATCTGTGGGTTCGTACAAATCTGGAACCAACTTCTTTTCTATGAGTGAATGTCTTCGCACGATGAGGTCAGTGTCTTCTAAACTTATTTATCTTCAAAATCTTTTGAGAATGCATATGACCTCTTCCCCTTCCCTCGCACCTTAATGCTGTCACAGGTACATGTCCGTGGGAGAATCCTTTGGTTCTCATAGTCTGCATTCATTTGCAGAATTCTTACAGCATCACATAAATTCTCCTGAAGCCAGTTCCTGTTGGTCCAGCAAGAAAAAGCCTTTGAAGCCTTTGAACGTCTTGAAGCCTTTCAAGTTAAAGTTTATGGCTTCAGAAACAGCAGCAAGGAAGGGGGGCAGACAGCGACGTGGAGGAACATCCAAAGATCTGCCTGATGAACTGGCAAAAATGTATAAAACAGATCCTGAAGAGAATTATGGTCAGCGCAAGACCCGAATCCAATGGATTCGACGCTATTGGGCAGAACAATGGTTCAAGTACCGCTTCACAACCCAAGAGTATGCTGAGAAGAGTGCCATCAAAAGACCGTGGGGAGACATCTTATTCAAGAACCTTGTACCTAGGACCAGAGATGAAGCCATTGCTCAAGGCTTCTACCCATGCATGGTCCGAGGACCACAGCCTGCTGAAGCACATCCGTCGTCACTACTCTGGTGTCGTGACGACAATCTGTTCAAGCGCAACTTCCAGTTTGCCCAGAACTCAGTGAAGCAGAACAAGAAGTTGGGGTTAGACTTCAACCCTGGTCCCTCCGCACCAAGGGCAGATGGCACACACGACGCAGAACCCAATATCATCGGTCCGTATGTCAACCTTGAGGGCCTCATCACCCGCATCTTAGTCCAAGGGACTGCCGTGAATGACCCTCCAGCTGACTCTGAGTCTGATGAAGCTCCTGCTGTACCGAAGCCAAAGTAGTCGAAGAAGCCAAAAGCTTTAAAGCCGGCCCCTTCGCCAAAAATCTCAAGGGCGAAGCCATTGGCAACTGCACCTCCTGAAGACAGTGTGCAGTCTGAAGACGTCTCCCGCGTCTCCAAGCCCCAGAAGGCCAAGATGCCTCAGCCACACACCGGCAAGGAGCTCATAGCTGCTGCCATTCTGCGCAGTGAAGCCATTGATCTGTCAAGTGATGAAGATCTTGGAGATGACGCTCTCGAGCAGCTCATCAAGAGCAAAGAAGAAGCTGAAATCTTCAACAATTTGCCTCTCGTTGATGTCGCCATCATCCACAACTTCATCGACGAATGGTTTGCTACACCAAACATCAGCTTCGAAGATCTGCAGCTGCCCGTTGGCCTCAGCGTCGCCTTCCAAGGCGCTATTGCTTCAGAACTTGCAATTGCCAAGTGCATTGTTGAATTGAAGCAGAAAATTGATCATGAAAAGGCTCAGTTCAAGAAGCATATGGCCAAGCTCAGCGTGCAAGAAGTAAAGGGCTTCAAGATCATGTTGCACGAACTAAAGGAAAACTTTCCGAAGAAGCATGCAGAAGCTCAAGGTTCGCGGGAGCGAATGAAGACTCTGGCAGACAGATGTGTGCAGGCCTACAATGAGGCCGAGAAGCGCAAGGCACTTGGGCGTCCCGGCATCGACCCCAGGATGGCTGCGAAGAAGAAGAAGAAGCCTGCTATGGCTGAACCAAAGGCCCCAAGGCAAGAAGCAGTTCCAATTGTCTTCCCAACTGCAACAACTGGCTCGAAGCCAAAGAGCCGGTCAACTGCTTCAGAGCTCAAGAAGACGCGAACTGCAGAGGCTGAAGCCAGGAAGCGGAAACATTCTGAAGCCTCTCCTTCTGCCCCCACTCAGAAGAAGCGAAAGATCAAGAAAGCTCGGGCTGCTCCCATAGAGCCCTTGAGGGTTGAACCCCTTTCTGTCGTCTATCCTGACGCAGAACGACAACTGACAGTTCATGAGCCTGCTTCCACAGAGGCTCCTGAAGCTGAAGACATACCAGTAGCCGACCCCATCGCTGCTGAAGACATTGGTCATCAGGAAAATGTACAAGATGATGCAGCCCTTCCTCAGTATGACGACAGCGAACTCATCAGCATTGGTCGTCTTTTGACACCAATTGCACAAGATGCGTCATGGGCGGATCGCCCGCAAGAGGAAGAAGACTATGTGGCCCAGCCCACTCCAACCCCACATGCGTCGTCTGTGTTCCGCAGGCTTCGCAAAGGTCCAAGGCCTGAAGTCTATGCCGAAGACATTCCGGCTGCATCAGCCGTAGAAGAAGCACCACAAGAGCCCACTCCTCTGCTCCACCAAGAAGCAGTTCTCCAGGAGAACGTGCTTGTGACCGACCCTCCAGCTAGTCAAGCGGAGGCTGAAAATATTGAGGCTGCCACAACCAACACTGAAGCCAATGTGGAGCCCTCCCCATCAAAAGCTTCAGAAGACAGCGAAGCTACTGATCCAGACACTTCTGTTCCTGAGTCTTCTGCAGGTCCTCAATTTGATTACCATGTTGAGCACAGGCCTCATGTCCAGAAGCCAGTCCCAAGGCTGCCGAGGTTCCCAGGTCCTGCATCAGCACCTGGCTCCTTTAACATCAATAGCTTCAAGGCAGATAATACGTTCTTCAACAGCTCCAAGAACCCCTATTCAAGGGAAAGGATTTCATCAGATAGGTTCTGGAGCTATCCTTAGCGCAGCTGCTATTCATGCATCCTATACAACCAAGGTCGCATTTTCCCACACAAGTGCCTTGATGTTGAAGCCATTGCTGGTCTGCCCTGTTTAGAGGAAGCATTGGATTGCTTCAAGCAAGTGGGTCTATTGCAGTTTGTAACTGATGAAGAGCACTGGAATGAAGAGCTTCTGCTGTAGTTCTATGCCACCCTCCACATCAAAGGATACAACAAAGATCCGAAGACTTGGGCCCTGGATTGGATGACCGGCAATGTCCATCACGAAGCTAATGCATTTGATATCATTGAGCTTACCGGCCTGCCCACTCCTGGCGAATTCTTCGAGGAAGGCTGTCCACTACACACTGAAGCTCTTGAGAGCATATTCCAGAGGCCTGAACCGAATATGAGTCAGATGCTCTCCATGATGAAGCCATTGCCCCACGATGCTCCTTATCCAACAGAGTTCTTCGTTGAAGACTTTGAGTACCTGCCAAGAACCATCTATCACATTATCCGGCGGACTCTCTGGCCTATCAAAGGGCACTCTCCAAATGCCAAGATCGAGGGTGCAATGAAGACTCTAATATTTTGTATCCTTCATGGCAAATGCTTCAACGCACAGGACTTCTTCATACGCCAACTTGCTGCATCAGGCTCATATTTACATGGTTTGAAGTTCTATGCTCCTTGGGTAATGAGACTGATCAAGCTTCACTCTGCAATCTCATATCAGCCCTCAGCCCGCAACCATCGGATCTTCTTGCCAGATGTGGATACCTCTGCTGAAGCTATGTATCCTGAGCCTGCCAAGCAACCTTTGAGTCTTCAGAATGCAGAACACCAGAGCTTCACTCAAAACGTTGAAGGTGTTGAAGCCATCTCCAGGGTGTATCCTTTGGCTGGCACTACACGTGCACCACACCCTGCTTCAACTGAAGCCACTGACAGTGCCACTGCTTCAAGACCCAAGAAGCGCACTCGTGTTCTCAACGACCGAGAGCTTCTTGTGGCCCTTCATCAAAAGCAGGATAGGCATCATGACTGGTTGAAGAGACAGATGAAAAGCCTCTTGGTGGATGTAAATAGTATCCGAAATCTTTCCACCAAGAATGCTTTCGTTACCCATGAAACCTGTCGTCGTACATGGAAAGGGCTATCAATGATATGTACTGAAGCTGAACTTGAAGAGGATGGCTTCACTGAGCGATTCAAGTTTGACACCACACCTCCTAGAAGGGCTGTGATGCGAAGCACTCCATCTCTTGAAGACTCTGAGTTTTCTTCCTCTGCTGCCACAGTCACTGCCAGAATCATTGATGGAGAAGACGATGCTACCTCACCGCCACCTGCTTCAGCACCTCCAAGCTCTTCTGCACCGCCAAACAACGCCAACAACCCTGCTACTTCATCTACTCCTCAAGGGAACAAGTACAGGCTCTATGTCTTCAAACCTTTTTGGTCATTACTGACAAAAGGGGGAGAAGAATATGAGATTGATAGTCTTCAAGTGGGTTCATATGGGCGGGTGCCTTATATTTTGCTTCGTGCTTACAACTCTCGTTTTTTTTGCTACATTTGGTTCTTACGAGTTGTAACACTTAAACCAGATGGTCGTCTGCTACTTGTTTGCCACCCTGTTATGCAAAGATAAATTCCGCATGTGCGACGATAAATTCCGCACTTATCTCATTCTGCAGACGTCCATTTTCCAATATGCATGTCATTATCTTTAGATACTTTCACATGCATAGTGGATTGTCATCATAAGCTGAAGTGGATCTCCACAAGTACAACCTGCCATGTGCATTTGCATTCCAAAAGCAAATTAACTTATATGAAGGGATTATTTGGTTTTTGTAAGGTGACTTACACACCTAGATGGAGGGAGTAGAGCACTTTACGTATAGAGCCATATTGCACAGTTCCCAATGCCCCGCCAGACTTTTCCGGCTCCTCGGGCTTAATTGGGAGGCGCTAGTTTAAATATGCTACTAGCTGATGAGGAAGCTGCAAGCAAGGTGCGGCTAGGGCGAGCACGCGAGCCACGGGATGCTGGGAAGGAAAACCCGTTCACGTGGATAGGTTGTCCAGTGCATCTAGATTGTGGGGCCGCATGTCCGTTTGACTTCAAAACTCAAACTACCCATGTAAAATATTGGCTCGCAGCGAAGTGTAGTAGTACTATTTTTAAAACAAAGGCCGCCGTGCGTTCGGCCGGGATCGAACCCACAAAACAAGGTATACACCCCCGTGACCACTAGTAGTACTCGTTGGAGTACAATGCAACCTAGAATCGCCTTTTGTCGCTAGTAGTACGTACATTGTTCCTTACAAGAAACCCATATCATCTGCTGCTGGCTATAAGCCAGTGCCATGTCATCTACATCCCATCTTATAGCCAACATGTACAATAATAGATCAAAAGAGTGTACTTCTTTTTTTATTATGTGGCCCACTTCTCATTCTCACAAAGTGCCTAGGAGCACGTGCTAGAGCTGGCTCTTCACGAAGAGCCCGCTTACCTTCTCTCTCCTCTTCTCTTTCTTCCAACTAAGCAGAAATATACTAGTTTATTTCTTATAGCCCGCTGACTCAGCTCTATTGTACTTGCTCTAATAATGCAAGAAACCACTAAAATGCCAAGAAACTACTACCACTTGTATACGTGGCAGACTTAAGATAAGACTACCTTATCAACCATTGTACATGCTCTTACCAACAAAAATCCTCGAGTGACCTCCTACCTCCGGCCCGTCCACCTAGTCATCCTCGGCCATGGGACGCAGCTACCGCCGCCGGTAGAAGGCGAGGTCAAAACCGCCGGTGGTGCGGAGCCCATGTTGCGGAAACCCGGATGTCAGCTCCATCCGGCGCTCGCGGCCGCTAGCTAGCCAAGATAGCTCTGTCCAGCTGCTTGTCTACAAGGTTTGCTAGCTAGATTGGCACGGCAGTGTGGCGGCTTGCTCACGCGCGCCGCACTAAGGCCAGCCATCTGGCTCGAGCGAAGGCCAGCATGGTGGCTTGCTCGCTCGTGAGTCACGCTGGGGCAGCCTGCCAACCCGTGCGGAGGCCAGCGCAGCGTCCGGCCCGTCCGGCAGAGCGGCGGCCAACTCGCTCATCACCGGCGCCACCGACAAACACGCATCAGTACTGTTTGAAGTAATGTTCAGGAAAAATAATGATTTGAGGGGGAATAACAGGATAGAAGGTCAGGTGTGGGTCCCTCGTGTCAACGGTCAAACAAAATGTGTTGGTTTAAGCTGCCTCGTTAGCACGGACGTGTGGGCCAACCCTGTCATAAATGGGTTTAAACGAACCTAATCGGTAGGAGTACTAGGTAGTTTTTGGCATGGATTAAGAAATTTTGGGTATGTTTTTGCTATTTTTTGTACAATAGATTCTTCCTAGGGCTAGTTGAAAGTGGTAGTTTTTTGTTAAATACTCTACATCTTGTAAGTAGGAGTGAAAGTTAAGCTTTGGAAGCCAATAAATATGTGTACATGATTGAAAGTAAATATCAACCATGAGTGACTAATATCTTGATGGAAAACTCGAAACTATGGAATACTAGGAAAAAAATGCATGGTTGGAAATACTAGCAATGTTCATGTCCGTTGCAACGAATCATAATTAGAATAATACTTATTCACAAACTTGGTACAAAACACTCTAATTTTGATATACATATGTCACTAGAGATATATTATGTTTCAATTAGAATATATTCCTTGGGCTGTTTTGGTGAGGTCAGGGAGGGATGTGGTTGGTTTTAAGATACTAATTATAGGTTTTTCAACAAATTGGTAGACAAGTGGGATGTTGGTGAGAAAAGGCAACAACTTACCTCACAATCGTTAGATGTAGATCTAATGGTCAAAAAGGACGGATGGCAGACACATGAGCATCACCAACTTAGTCTTGTGTAGGAGTACTAGCAAGATCCGTGCATTGCACGGAACATCAAGATGCATTTTTTATAAAACACTTGTTGTGATTGACCCTTGCGGGAGTAATCCCATGTGTAAAAACTAATGATATCTCGATAAATATGAGATAACATGAAGAGGAGTGGGGTGTGGTGGTGGTTGGTGATCGGACTGAGTGGAGGCATGGGGATTGACGGCGCCGGCAGCGGCCACCAGGCCAGTTTGTTCCAGAGGCTTCCTTTCTTAATTTCTCAACAATGAGGTTTGTTGGAGATAAGGATGAACGAGGGAAGGCCTTGTCTGCAAATGTGGAGAGGGGTGCGGGTATATTTTAGTTTAATTTCCATCCGTCAGATATAGATTGGACGGTCTATATTGCAAGATGACACACGTACCATCATAACCAACTCGGTTTTTTATAAGAGAAGAAATATAAGTATGGAGATACAAACGTATTATCGATACTTGCTTTCGTAAACTAGCATCTACATTCTATTCAACGCCTCGGCATGTGGGGCCTTAGCACAATGACTTCTCGACTGTGAAAAACAAAGATTTTCCCGTCGCCGACAAGGAGGGGGTGACGGCGACGCGCTTTTTGGCTTGCTCTAGTCCTAGTAGTCATACTAGGTGGTCTAAGCACGTGTAGATTTATTCTTTTTCATGCCTCATGTTTGCCGTACTGCCACGACTGCTGATGAATAGACAGTAAGTTATTCACGGGGAAACCCTTGTTGAGCGTGTTTGCGAGAGAGAGAGAGAGAGAGAGAGAGAGAGAGAGCGTGTGTGATATGTTAGAGACTGAGGCAATGATAACAGATTCTTTGTGTCTATGTGTGTGGAGGATAGAGAGAGACATGTACATGGGGCTTTGTGTTGTGTAACATGGAGACACATATACATAATTAGAGAGTGAGTGTGTGAGATACAAATGCGGACATGAGGAGAGATGAGGATCCAGATAAATGGGTGTTTGTGTGTGTCTGTGTGTGTTTGTGCACGCGTTTGTGTGTGAGAGGGAGAGAGTGTATGTGGAGTAGAGAGACCATTGATGATGTAAACCTAGTATAAGGGAAGGGGGAATGGTGTGACATGTGTAGTAGCGATATAGCACGGGTGCGGGCGGGGGGAGCAGACTATTTGGAAGAGACATCGAGTGTGTGTGTGGGAGAGGGGTGTGAGAGCGAGAGAAAGAGAGAGCTAGCGACGGAGAGAGAGAGAGAGAGAGGAAGAGAGGGGGCGAGAGGGGTCGTTTGTGTCCATAAATGGCGTATAGATAGGGAGACAATGTTGATGTTGTCCGAAATTGGCCTATGAATGGAGACGCAAGGGAAGCAAGTCATCATGTGTGTGATAGGGACTTCATGAGAGATCTAGAATAGATGGTGTAGAGAACAATGTGCGAAATCGAGAACGATTATACATTAGGGAGCTATGCAAAGAGTCACAACATATATGTATACAGGGAAGGAGCTGGGGTGGGTCTGCATGTGGGAGAGATAGAAAGAGGAGAGTGGTGCACAAGGAGACAAAGTGTGCTTGTTTGCAGTGGGGGTGGTGTGTGAGGTGAGTGCGCGAGAACCACATAACTAGGGAGATAGACGTTTGGGGGCGACATTTTGTGTGTATGGGAAATATACACTCTACATAGTGCGTGTGCTTGGGTAAGAGAGATAGCGGGAGACCTAGAGAGTGAGGGAAGAGATGTGTGCATGCCCGAGAGACAAAGTGATAGAGACCTATGTTGGGGTCCGTACTTTACAAGAGAGAGGGGTGTTAATGTGCTCGTGTGTTGGTGTTTGGGGGAGAGAACGACTTCTCTATGTGTGTGTGTGGTGGTGGGGGGGTTGACTTAAGATAAAGAGTGAGGTGTCTATATTTGAGGGACTTTAGCGTAATTGAGATATTGTGCACTCATGGTTGATCAATTTGTTTCACAGTTTGTACTATGAGATAACGATACTTTTGAACATGCGTGATATACCTTGATGTACCAGAATTACAAACCTAAGATTGGAATTTTGGAATTCGACTCCATCATTAGCTTTTGTAATTCATTTAAATGGAGGTACATTTTTTAAGCCGGGATTTCGTGATTTCAAATTCATATATAAAACCTAGAGATATACACATACGGGCATGTTCAAACTTTATAATCATCCACATTATTCATACACATACACATTTTTGCTTTTGTCATCATATTTAGGATAAACACATTTGGAATTTCATTTGAATTGGACCGTATGATGGTATTTGCTTGTAGTAGCTCAATGATCCATATTTGAATTGAATGGACAATCTAAGTTTCGAGTTGGAGACATTGATTTTCAAAACTTGCACATTTTTTTGCATGCAAAACAAACAAATTGTCGGCCAAGATATCATAGTCAGCCGTACGAGAGCAGAATACTTATAATTTTAGGCGCCAAAAGCTTTCAAACTTCTCGCTCACATCGAAATATCACGCGCCCGAAAGTTTAGCCCTGCGATATTCCTATTTTACCCCTGCCACATGAACGGAAAAGGGCTGCTTTGGTAACTCCATTGTTTTCCCCTCTTTGCCCCCAACATTCTTCCCCACAACCCCTCCCCTTCCCCTCCCCGACCCCCCCAACCACGGAAAGCCACCGAATCTAGTCCTCCGCCGCAGCGGTGGAGCTCACACCCCGCCAGATCTACCTTCCGCACCTTGGAACCCCCAACTGCTAACTCACCACTTCACCGGAGCCGCTTCAGCGACTAGCTTGTCCACCGCTCCAGATCTCCTTGACCGACATCATGGTCCACCGCACCGGATCTGCTTAACCGGCGCCCTCATCCACCACATCGTAGGCCCTTCACTGACTCCCTCGTCCGCCCCTTCGCTGGCCCTTCATACAAGCCCTCGTCCACCGCAACAGATCCGCCTCACCGAAAGCACTGTACAACGCGCCCACCGAAGCCTCCGTCCACTGCACCGGACCCGCTCCACGGACGCCATATTCAACTCCACCGGCCCTGCTTTACCGATGCCGCAGCCTCATCAGTTTATTTCTATTTGTACTCCTTCAGTTTTTCTCTTTGTCATGCAACTGTTCACTTACCAAAGATGAGCTTTCTTGTATGTCGACAGGCGCCGCAACCGTAGCACTGGAGCCGCTTCAGCGACGGCGACAGCCGGCCCAAACTCAACCACAACACGAGCACCATCAACGATCCTTAGCTATCAAGTATGACAACGATACCCATACGCCGCCGAGAATCAGGTACTATTATCCAATGGCCGGTGCCTATGTTCACTTTCCTAGCATAAGCACCGCACCTTTGAATTTCTTCAGGGCATCATTCAGTTTTTCATGAGACGCATTATTCTGCTTGCACCTGTAGGGCCATACTTCTGGCAGTGAACACGTTACTGTTGGAAATATGCCCTAGAGGCAATAATAAAAGCATTATTATTATATTTCCTTGTTCATGATAATTGTCTTTATTCATGCTATAATTGTGTTATCTGGAAATCGTAATACATGTGTGAATAATAGACATCAACATGTCCCTAGTGAGCCTCTAGTTGACTAGCTCGTTGATCAACAGATAGTCATGATTTCCTGACTATGGACACTGGATGTCATTGATAACGAGATCACATCATTAGGAGAATGATGTGATGGACAAGACCCAATCCTAAACATAGCACAAGATCGTATAGTTCGTTTGCTAGAGTTTTGCAATGTCAAAGTATCTTTTCCTTAGACCATGAGATCGTGTAACTCCCGGATACCGTAGGAGTGCTTTGGGTATGCCAAACGTCACAACGTAACTGGGTGACTATAAAGGTAGACTACGGGTATCTCCGAAAGTGTCTATTGGGTGACATGGATCAAGACTGGGATTTGTCACTCCGTATGACGGAGAGGTATCACTGGGCCCACTCGGTAATGCATCATCATAATGAGCTCAGAGTGACCAAGTGTCTGGTCACGGGATCATGCATTACGGTACGAGTAAAGTGACTTGCCGGTAACGAGATTGAACGAGGTATTGGGATACCGACGATCGAATCTCGGGCAAGTAACATATCGATAGACAAAGGGAATAGCGTACGGGGTTGATTGAATCCTCGACATCGTGGTTCATCCGATGAGATCATCGTGGAGCATGTGGGAGCCAGCATGGGTATCCAGATCCCGCTGTTGGTTATTGACCGGAGAGTCGTCTCGGTCATGTCTGCTTGTCTCCCGAACCCGTAGGGTCTACACACTTAAGGTTCGGTTACGCTAGGGTTGTAGGGATATGTATATGCAGTAACCCGAATGTTGTTCGGAGTCCCGGATGAGATCCCGGACGTCACGAGGAGTTCCGGAATGGTCCGGAGGTAAAGATTTATATATGGGAAGTCCTGTTTCGGGCATCGGGACAAGTTTCGGGGTTATCGGTATTGTACCGGGACCACCGGAGGGGTCCCGGGGGTCCACCGGGTGGGGCCACCTGTCCCGGGGGGCCACATGGGCTGTAAGGGGGTGCGCCTTGGCCTAATGGGCCAAGGGCACCAGCCCCACAAGGCCCATGCGCCTAGGGTTTCCAAAGGGGAGGAGTCCTACTAGTGGAAGGCACCTCCTAGGTGCCTTGGGGGGGAGGGAAACCCCCCTAGGCCGCCGCACCCCCTAGGAGATTGGATCTCCTAGGGCCGGCCACCCCCCCTTGGCACCCCTATATATAGTGGGGGAGAGGAGGGACTTCATACCTTGAGTCCTTGGCCTTCGGTTGCCTCCTTCTCCCTCCCCAACACCTCCTCAACCTCCATAGTGCTTAGCGAAGCTCTGCCGGAGTACTGCAGCTCCATCAACACCACGCCGTCGTGCTGCTGCTGGTGCCATCTCCCTCAACCTCTCCTCCCTCCCTTGCTGGATCAAGAAGGAGGAGACGTGGCTGTTCCGTACGTGTGTTGAACGCGGAGGTGCCGTCCGTTCGGTGCTAGGATCTCCGGTGATTCGAATCACGTCGTGTTCGACTACATCATCCCCGTTCTTTGAACGCTTCCGCTCGCGATCTACAAGGTACGTAGATGCATCCAATGACTCGTTGCTAGATGAACTCCTAGATGATCTTGGTGAAACGAGTAGGAAAATTTTTGTTTTCTGCAACGTTCTCCAACAGTGGTATCAGAGCTAGGTCTATGCGTAGTTCTTCTTGCGCGAGTAGAACACAATTTGTTGTGGGCGTAGATTTGTCAACTTTCTTGCCGTTACTAGTCCTTTCTTGCTTCAGCGGTATTGTGGGATGAAGCGGCCCGGACCAACCTTACACGTACGCTTACGTCAGACCGGTTCCACCGACTAACATGCACTAGTTGCATAAGGTGGCTGGCGGGTGTCTGTCTCTCCTACTTTAGTTGGAGCGGAATCGATGAACAGGGTCCTTATGAAGGGTAAATAGAAGTTGACAAATCACGTTGTGGCTTTAACGTAGGTAAGAAAACGTTCTTGCTAGAACCCTAATTCAGCCACGTAAAAAACTTGCAACAACAATTAGAGGACGTCTAACTTGTTTTTGCAGCAAGTGGTTTGTGATATGATATGGCCAAAGTTGTGATGAATGATGAATGATCTATATGTGATGTATGAGATGTTCATGCTATTGTAATAGGATTCACGACTTGCATGTCGATGAGTATGACAACCGGCAGGAGCCATAGGAGTTGTCTTTATTCTTTTAATGACCTGCATGTCATCGAGAAACGCCATGTAAATTACTTTACTTTATTGCTAAACGCGTTAGCCATAGTAGTAGAAGTAATAGTTGGCGAGCAACTTCATGGAGACACGATGATGGAGATCATGATGATGGAGATCATGGTGTCAAGCCGGTGACAAGATGATCACGGAGCCCCAAGATGGAGATCAAAGGAGCTATGTGAAAATGGCCATATCATGTCACGTTTATTATTTGATTGCATGTGATGTTTATCATGTTTTGCATCTTGTTTACTTAGAACGACGGTAGTAAATAAGATGATCCCTCACAATAAAATTCAAGAAGTGTTTCCCCTAACTGTGCACCGTTGCGACAGTTCGCTGTTTCAAAACACCACGTGATGATCGGGTGTTTTATTCAGACGTTCACATACAACGGGTGTAAGACAGATTTACACATGCAAACACTTAGGTTGACTTGACGAGCCTAGCATGTACAGACATGGCCTCGGAACACAGAAGACCGAAAGGTCGAGCATGAGTCGTATAGAAGATACGATCAACATGAAGATGTCCACCGATGTTGACTAGTCCGTCTCACGTGATGATCGGACACGGTCTAGTTTAACTCGGATCATGTAATACTTAGATGACTAGAGGGATGTCTAATCTAAGTGGGAGTTCACTAATAATTTGATTAGTTGAACTTAATTATCATGAACTTAGTCTAAAATCTTTACAATATGTCTTGTAGATCAAATGGCCAACGTAGTCCTCAACTTCAACGCGTTCCTAGAGAAAACTAAGCTGAAAGACGATGGCAGCAACTATACGGACTGGGTCCGGAACCTGAGGATCATCCTCATAGCTGCCAAGAAAGATTATGTCCTACAAGCACCGCTTGGTGACGCACCCGTTCTCCCTGCAGAACAAGATGTTATGAACGCTTGGCAGGCACGTTTCGATGACTACTCCCTCGTTCAGTGCGGCATGCTTTACAGCCTAGAGCCGGGGCTCCAAAAGCGTTTTGAGAGACATGGAGCATATGAGATGTTCGAAGAGCTGAAAATGGTTTTCCAAGCTCATGCCCGGGTCGAGAGATATGAAGTCTCTGACAAATTCTTCAGCTGTAAGATGGAGGAAAAAAGTTCTGTCAGTGAGCACATACTCACTATGTCTGGGTTGCATAACCGCTTGACTCAGCTGGGAGTTAATCTCCCGGATGATGCGGTCATTGACAGAATCCTCCAGTCGCTTCCACCAAGCTACAAGAGCTTTGTGATGAACTTCAATATGCAGGGGATGGAAAAGACCATTCCTGAAGTATTTGCTATGCTGAAATCAGCAGAGGTAGAAGTCAGGAAAGAACATCAAGTGTTGATGGTCAATAAAACCACTAAGTTCAAGAAAGGCAAGGGTAAAAAGAGCTTCAAGAAGGACGGCAAGGGGGTTGCCGCGCCCGGCAAGCAAGCTGCCGGGAAGAAGCCAAAGAATGGACCCAAGCCCGAGACTGAGTGCTTTTATTGCAAGGGAAGCGGTCACTGGAAGCGGAACTGCCCTAAGTACTTAGCGGATAAGAAGGCCGGCAAAACCAAAGGTATATGTGATATACATGTAATTGATGTGTACCTTACTAATGCCCGTAGTGGCTCCTGGGTATTTGATACCGGTGCAGTTGCTCACATTTGTAACTCAAAGCAGGGGCTGCGGAATAAGCGGAAACTGGCAAAGGACGAGGTGACGATGCGCGTCGGGAATGGTTCCAAGGTCAATGTGATCGTCGTCGGCACGCTACCTCTGCATCTCCCATCGGGATTAGTTTTAAACCTTAATAATTGTTATTTAGTGCCAGCTTTGAGCATGAACATTGTATCGGGATCTCGTTTAATTCGAGATGGCTACTCTTTTAAATCTGAGAATAATGGTTGTTCCATTTTTATGAGAGATATGTTTTATGGTCATGCTCCTATGGTGAATGGTTTATTCCTTATGAATCTCGAACGTGATGCTACACATATTCATAATGTGAGTACCAAAAGAAGTAAAGTTGATAATGATAGTCCCACATACTTGTGGCACTGCCGCCTTGGTCACATAGGTGTCAAACGCATGAAGAAGCTCCATGCTGATGGACTTTTAGAGTCTCTTGATTATGAATCATTTGACACGTGCGAACCATGCCTTATGGGTAAAATGACCAAGACTCCGTTCTCAGGAACAATGGAGCGAGCAACCGACTTATTGGAAATCATACATACCGATGTGTGCGGTCCAATGAGTGTTGAGGCTCGCGGTGGCTATCGTTATGTTCTCACCCTCACTGATGATTTAAGTAGGTATGGGTATATCTACTTAATGAAACACAAGTCTGAAACCTTTGAAAAGTTCAAGGAATTTCAGAGTGAGGTTGAAAATCAATGTGACAGAAAAATCAAGTTTCTACGATCAGATCGTGGAGGAGAATACTTGAGTCACGAGTTTGGGGCACACTTAAGAAAATGTGGAATAGTTTCACAACTCACGCCGCCTGGAACACCTCAGCGTAATGGTGTGTCCGAACGTCGTAATCGCACTCTGTTAGATATGGTGCGATCTATGATGTCTCTTACCGATTTACCGCTTTCTTTTTGGGGCTATGCTTTAGAGACTGCCGCATTCACTTTAAATAGGGCTCCGTCGAAATCCGTTAAGACGACACCGTATGAATTATGGTTTGGGAAGAAACCTAAGCTGTCGTTTCTAAAAGTTTGGGGATGCGATGCTTATGTCAAGAAACTTCAACCTGAAAAGCTCGAACCCAAATCGGAAAAATGCGTCTTCATAGGGTACCCAAAAGAAACTATTGGGTACACCTTCTACCTCAGATCCGAAGGCAAGATCTTTGTTGCCAAGAATGGGTCCTTTCTGGAGAAAGAGTTTCTCTCGAAAGAAGTAAGTGGGAGGAAAGTAGAGCTTGATGAAGTATTGCCTCTTGAACCGGAAAATGGCGCAACTCAAGAAAATGTTCCTGAGGTGCCAGCACCGACTAGAGAGGAAGTTAATGATAATGATCAAGATACTTCTGATCAAGCTCCTACTGAAATTCGAAGGTCCACAAGGACACGTTCCGCACCAGAGTGGTACGGCAACCCTGACTTGGAAATCATGTTGTTAGACAACGGTGAACCTTCGAACTATGAAGAAGCGATGGCGGGACCAGATTCCGACAAATGGCTAGAAGCCATGAAATCCGAGATAGGATCCAAGTATGAGAACGAAGTATGGACTTTGACTGACTTGCCCGTTGAACGGCGAGCCATAGAAAATAAATGGATCTTTAAGAAGAAGACAGACGCGGATGGTAATGTGACCATCTATAAAGCTCGGCTTGTCGCTAAGGGTTATCGACAAGTTCAAGGGGTTGACTACGATGAGACTTTCTCACCGGTAGCGAAGCTGAAGTCCGTCCGAATCATGTTAGCAATTGCCGCATTCTATGATTACGAAATATGGCAAATGGACGTCAAAACGGCATTCCTTAATGGTTTCCTTAAGGAAGAATTGTATATGATGCAGCCGGAAGGTTTTGTCGATCCTAAGAATGCTGACAAAGTGTGCAAGCTCCAACGCTCGATTTATGGGCTGGTGCAAGCATCTCGGAGTTGGAACATTCGCTTTGATGAGATGATCAAAGCGTTTGGGTTTACACAGACTTATGGAGAAGCCTGCGTTTACAAGAAAGTGAGTGGGAGCTCTGTAGCATTTCTCATATTATATGTAGATGACATACTTTTGATGGGAAATGATATAGAACTCTTGGACAGCATCAAGGCCTACTTGAATAAAAGTTTTTCAATGAAGGACCTTGGAGAAGCTGCTTATATATTAGGCATCAAAATCTATAGAGATAGATCAAGACGCCTCATAGGTCTTTCACAAAGCATATACCTTGATAAGATATTGAAGAAGTTCAATATGGATCAATCCAAGAAAGGGTTCTTGCCTGTGTTACAAGGTATGAAATTGAGCTCAGCTCAATGTCCGACCACGGCAGAAGATATAGAAGAGATGAGCGTCATCCCCTATGCCTCAGCCATAGGTTCTATTATGTATGCCATGCTGTGTACCAGACCTGATGTTAACCTTGCCGTCAGTTTGGTAGGAAGGTACCAAAGTAATCCCGGCAAGGAACACTGGACAGCGGTCAACAATATCCTGAAGTACCTGAAAAGGACTAAGGAAATGTTTCTCGTTTATGGAGGTGACGAAGAGCTCGTCGTAAAGGGTTACGTCGACGCTAGCTTCGACATAGATCTGGATGACTCTAAGTCACAAACCGGATACGTGTATATTTTGAATGGTGGGGCAGTAAGCTGGTGCAGTTGCAAGCAAAGCGTCGTGGCGGGATCTACATGTGAAGCGGAGTACATGGCAGCCTCGGAGGCAGCACATGAAGCAATATGGGTGAAGGAGTTCATCACCGACCTAGGAGTCATACCCAATGCGTCGGGGCCGATCAAGCTCTTCTGTGACAACACTGGAGCTATTGCACTTGCCAAGGAGCCCAGGTTTCACAAGAAGACAAGGCACATCAAGCGTCGCTTCAACTCCATTCGTGAAAATGTTCAAGATGGAGACATAGAGATTTGTAAAGTACATACGGACCTGAATATAGCAGATCCGTTGACTAAACCTCTCCCTAGAGCAAAACATGATCAACACCAGAATTCCATGGGTGTTGGATTCATCACAATGTAACTAGATTATTGACTCTAGTGCAAGTGGGAGACTGTTGGAAATATGCCCTAGAGGCAATAATAAAAGCATTATTATTATATTTCCTTGTTCATGATAATTGTCTTTATTCATGCTATAATTGTGTTATCCGGAAATCGTAATACATGTGTGAATAACAGACACCAACATGTCCCTAGTGAGCCTCTAGTTGACTAGCTCGTTGATCAACAGATAGTCATGGTTTCCTGACTATGGACACTGGATGTCATTGATAACGAGATCACATCATTGGGAGAATGATGTGATGGACAAGACCCAATCCTAAACATAGCACAAGATCGTATAGTTCGTTTGCTAGAGTTTTCCAATGTCAAAGTATCTTTTCCTTAGACCAGGAGATCGTGTAACTCCCGGATACCGTAGGAGTGCTTTGGGTATGCCAAACGTCACAACGTAACTGGGTGACTATAAAGGTAGACTACGGGTATCTCCGAAAGTGTCTGTTGGGTGACATGGATCAAGACTGGGATTTGTCACTCCGTATGACGGAGAGGTATCACTGGGCCCACTCGGTAATGCATCATCATAATGAGCTCAGAGTGACCAAGTGTCTGGTCACGGGATCATGCATTACGGTACGAGTAAAGTGACTTGCCGGTAACGAGATTGAACGAGGTATTGGGATACCGACGATCGGATCTCGGGCAAGTAACATATCGATAGACAAAGGGAATAGCGTACGGGGTTGATAGAATCCTCGACATCGTGGTTCATCCGATGAGATCATCGTGGAGCATGTGGGAGCCAACATGGGTATCCAGATCCCGCTGTTGGTTATTGACCGGAGAGTCGTCTCGGTCATGTCTGCTTGTCTCCCGAACCCGTAGGGTCTACACACTTAAGGTTCGGTTACGCTAGGGTTGTAGGGATATGTATATGCAGTAACCCGAATGTTGTTCGGAGTCCCGGATGAGATCCCGGACGTCACGAGGAGTTCCGGAATGGTCCGGAGGTAAAGATTTATATATGGGAAGTCCTGTTTCGGGCATCGGGACAAGTTTCGGGGTTATCGGTATTGTACCGGGACCACCGGAGGGGTCCCGGGGGTCCACCGGGTGGGGCCACCTGTCCCGGGGGGGCACATGGGCTGTAAGGGGGTGCGCCTTGGCCTAATGGGCCAAGGGCACCAGCCCCACAAGGCCCATGCGCCTAGGGTTTCCAAAGGGGAGGAGTCCTACTAGTGGAAGGCACCTCCTAGGTGCCTTGGGGGGGAGGGAAACCCCCCTAGGCCGCCGCACCCCCTAGGAGATTGGATCTCCTAGGGCCGGCCACCCCCCCTTGGCACCCCTATATATAGTGGGGGAGAGGAGGGACTTCATACCTTGAGTCCTTGGCCTTCGGTTGCCTCCTTCTCCCTCCCCAACACCTCCTCAACCTCCATAGTGCTTAGCGAAGCTCTGCCGGAGTACTGCAGCTCCATCAACACCACGCCGTCGTGCTGCTTCTGGTGCCATCTCCCTCAACCTCTCCTCCCTCCCTTGCTGGATCAAGAAGGAGGAGACGTGGCTGTTCCGTACGTGTGTTGAACGCGGAGGTGCCGTCCGTTCGGTGCTAGGATCTCCGGTGATTCGAATCACGTCGTGTTCGACTACATCATCCCCGTTCTTTGAACGCTTCCGCTCGCGATCTACAAGGTACGTAGATGCATCCAATGACTCGTTGCTAGATGAACTCCTAGATGATCTTGGTGAAACGAGTAGGAAATTTTTTGTTTTCTGCAACGTTCTCCAACAGTTACATGTGCTAAATTACATACCAGTGCACATATAGTTAATATGCGTTAGTTTTGTTCTGATGCCACCTATTGGTTCCATCAGACTGCTTAATGTTCTCTATGCTTAATTACACATCAGCAAACTAGCATGTGGTTCCGCTGCTTTTTGTTTGTTTTACCCTACATTTTCTGATGCTAGCTATTACATCACTGCTCCGAGCCTCTGTTCATTACTTTTTTGTGTGTTCTTGATCTTCCCAAGTTGCATGACTAATTTGATGCTTCTATTAATTATGGAGCTGCCAACCCCATCAAGCATAATATTTGTTCTTTTGGGGCTGGAACCTCGAACAAGCATAAAAATAGAGGGAAGCAGATATATTGTCGTGTATGCACACACCCTTCTTTCCTTAGTTTAGATGAACCATTGATGATCAATTCGAACCCGTGCATGCGATTAAAATTAATTTTACCTAAATAGATGGTGCAGAATAAACTACAAGAACTAGATTTGCAACCACGGGATGCTGGCGATATCTTCAAAGAACATTGCAACAGCAGCTAGGCATTACAGCAACATATGGTAAGCCAGTGTGTTTTAGTACATGTGAAATGTAATGTGAGTGGGCTGCTTTCTTGGCTTGTGCCCTCAACGTGTAATCCTACCGACTTACAAATAGTTCAGTTGTCTGCTTTGCTGTATTGCTTGATTGGAATGCTTATTTGTTGTTACGCTATACCTGAGTTGGCCAATATGTTAGCAGTGCTTGCTGTACTATCGTAAAGAAATGCATGCCTATTTCATTTGAGTCCTTAACTTTTCCTCTCAACTTCATCACAATACTGTCTTCGTAGTTTATATGAGGCCACACTGTTAAGTGCTTTCTCAGATTATTTCAACTCCTTAGATGCCTTGGCAACTTAAATATAGCGGTTGTACACTCCCTTTCAACTAGGGATGTCAACTGGGTCCTGTTTAATCCTGATTAAAGTCCACTAGTGGTATGATAGTTCAAAAGAGTTTTTGTTTTTTGAGGAAAATGAACTAGGGAGGTAGCAAAAACTAACTAGATGGGACTAGCGGATGTCGTTTATTTGCCACTTACATCCCTAGTTTCATCTTACCATTTTAATTTCTTTTCGGCTGATGCTGCTTCGAACCATTTAAATATAGTTTGCCATGCTCGGCAATAATTTGTCCATCGTTTACCATGTAAGCTTACTGCCTGGATCATACGATAACTATCTCTTACTGATGTCCAGCAGAAACCTTTCAGGATGTCGTTCACACTAGGACACAATGTACAACCCCAGAATCTATTTGTGGAAGCATTGCGCCATCCGTGTTACCAGATGGTAGCAGTTCTGAGGCAACACCGCCGGAGAGCAGTCTGAGCACAGATATTATAGTGCTTGAGGCTCTACTAGAGGCATAAAGAGATGGTGTGGCTGCCATGAATGAGGTAATCTTTATCTTGAGGCTGGAAATTACGGAATTAGCGGCACGCATTATGCAAGCAACCCAAGAATTGGAGGAAGTAAGAATGTTGCATTTGAAGACGGAGGAGGTCCTGTTGTTTCTGCTATCTGAAGCCCAAGGTAATCCCGGTTCTTCTTTAGATACCAGTTGAAATTGTCATTAGATTATTGTACTTGCATGTTGTGTCATGTCTCTGAATGGATTATGTTGCAAGACCCCCTATGTTGTCCATGTGTTGTAATGATCCGAATTTTTTAGGCGAGGTAATCCTCAGTACTTGTATGGTTGACATAAGGTGAACTGTTTTTCATGTGAGCATATTGTATTGGATGAAATAACTGTTTGACTCAGAGTGTATCCAACCTACTGAATTCAAAGATCACGGCATTTCTAAATCATAATCATATATAAAGGTGGAATAAATCTTTGTTGTGGTTTTGAAGGAATAAATAGCAAAACTTATAATTATCTATGGATATTCGTAATCAAATACAAATTGGATTTGAATTTAGTTTGCCAGGTCCCAGGGCAAACGTGAATGCTAATTCTCCTAAGTTTTGAACGAAGCGGCTAAACATCCACTATAATTTGTGGGCTGCCCGAAGCAAGTGTTTGCGAGATGGAAATTACTGTCTACCCCTGACACTTGACATCCTTATCAACCGGATTTACACTGTTGTCGATAGGGGTAGACTAGTAACTTCAATCAGACGTGACACGACGGCCTCTGAGCCCATTCAGACACAGTGGGCGCCAAACATGGGCGGCAAAACACATTTGATTCAAGCTCGTCCGAAAGACATGTGTCTCTTCCTCCATTTCCCCATTCATACACGGTGGGCGGCAAAACAAACTCTCCTCGCCCGAAATCGATATAGGCTAATATTTTAAATAGGGGCAGATGTGTAACTTCCATCAGACGTGACACAACCGCCCTACCTGCCATCCCCGTTCATACACCATGGGCGCCAACCGTGGGCGGCAAAACACCCTCTCCTCGCCCGAAATAGTTACCGACAAATATTTGGGAGATGCGAGATTACCGTCCTATCCCCAACTGACGCGATGTCCGAAATTTTAAATGGGGGATAAGTTCGTAACTTTCCCCCATTTCAGAGAAGCGCGTCCCAAAGTTTGAGATCCCCCCTCCCCTCCATTTCCCCATTCATACACCATCGGCGGCACGACAACCTCCACACTGCGGCCAGCCTCCTCCGTCCACCACCCCATCCTCCACCTTGCCGGAGCCGCTACCCCTACCCCGTGGTCCACTGCAAGAGATGGACGTCTCTCATCCACGGCGCTGGACCAGGATCCTTTCATCGCCTCCTCTCACTTCATCGGCGTCGTCGTCCACCTTGCCGTTGCCGCTCCTACGACCACCTCGTCCACGGCAACAGGATATATCCCCCGACCCGGCCGTCTGCCGTCTAAAGTCTTCTTCCCTGCCGCCGACAGCCATCGCACCCGCAGCACCCTCAATGTATCAGCATAGGCCTACACGGCGTCGCAAGAGAGGTGGTACTCTTCCATATGTGCTTAAGTTATTGATCTCACCCGAAAAATAGATCATAATTTGTTTACTGTACTTTTCTTGTTCGTACCAAATCGTAGTGGCTAGTTGAAAGCAAACATTGGTTGCGAAGTAGCTTTGTTCGGTTTGCACCTTCAGATCCGCCATGGCACGGGCACTATACTTGTAAATCTTATGGTTTCCCCCTTTATATTCACTACCATCATCGTAGGTGCTTCGTGTCGTGCTAGCACTGCTCCTCAAGACCTCAACCCAAAGCTTACGTGTTGAAATACGAATCTAATATGATGCTCATATCACTAAAATAGAGAACGTTTAATTGGTCACCTGATGTTCCTATATTCATTTCGAAGAGCATGTGCGCCACCCACTGGTCCAGCTAGTTCCACTTTCTTGATTTTTCTCTTGATGCTAAGGGTTTTCCCCTTTTATCTACTCCCTCCATTCGGAATTACTTGTCTCGGAAATGGATGTATCTAGAACTAAAATACGTCTAGATACATCCATTTCTGTGACAAGTAATTCCGAACGGAGGGAGTACTCTACTATGATCTGCGTAGGTGCTTTCTGTCGTACTAGCATTACTCCACCCTTCAAGCTAAACAACACAACACTCAGAACTCGAAAGCTTAGTTGTTCAAATATGATTGTGATATGATACTGATATTAGTTAACCGACACATTTAATTGGTTAGCTAAAGGTCCCACTTGAGTTTCCAAATTCATGTCGTGATATATAGAGAGACAGCATAATTGCATTTCTTTGTCACTTGTTGACCGTACTTTCTTGTCCATACCAAATCTTAGTTGTTATTTCAAAGCAAACATCGGTTGCTAACTACCCTTTGCACGGTTTGCAGCTTCAGATCTGCCATCCCACTGCCACGGTCAACACTGTACTCATCATGCTTATGTTTTCCCCATTTTATGATGACCACAATCAGCCTACGTGGTTCGTGTAGTAATAGCAATGCTCCACCCATCGAGCTAAACAAGCTTAGTTGTACAAATTCATATCTGATATTATTGTTGATATTAGTAAAACTGAGAGATGTTTAATTGGTTAGCTAAATGTTCCTACTTTAGTTTCGAAATGCATGTGAGCCACATATGGAGAGACCGGAAAGAATAGTATTTCTCTGTGCTCTCTGGTTCATCATGGGTGGCCAACCAACATTGTATTGAAAGACTTGTAATATCTTCAATCTGCTTGCTCTTCTGCTCTTCTTTAAGATGATACTCTTCTCTTGCGGTAGACTGGTCAGGTCGAGTTGTTCTCCCTTGGTATATTTTGAATCTGTCAGGTCAGGTCAACTTGTTCTTCTTTACTATATGTTGAAGCTATCATCTGCGAAGTGTCATCACTTCTGGAGCTCTCATATTTTGAGTAGTAGGCCACATTATATTAATGCACACAGCAAATTACAGCATGCATGGCATCTTTTAAAAGAATTGCAGAGATAACACAAAGGGGTTTACATGGAGGAAGTATTGGATTAGAATCACTTCTGCATTACAAAGAAAAGAAAATCTCACTTGTTTTTATGTTTTCATGCATGTCAGATATTGAACATTATCAAAATGAATATGATAATGGGCGCATGAGAGGAATATTGTGGAATGATCCACTGGCTAACAAACTTGGCATGGTGGAGGATGGCCTATATTATTCACCCATCAAGGTCCTTGCTCTAACTTTGCAAAGTTGTATTGGTTGCACATATTTTGCATCTGACCTCTTGCATTACTTCTATGTTGTTACACCATCTGCTTAGTTTAAGCATCATATATGAGTATATGCCATACCTATCCATTTTCTGTACCTATTCCATGTGTCGTCACACTATGTTTTTCTAGTCAACTGTTGTTCTTTCGTAATAGATGTCCAAAACGAAGAGGGTGAGTGCAGATCCTCAAGGAGTACAAACTAGGTATTTGGAAAAGGTAGTGATACATGTTAAATCTGATAGATCAGCAGCCACAGAAAACACAGGCCCAACTGTACCACACTTTATCCCTACTCCAGTGGCCAAACCCCTATTAGAACTGCTGGGAGCCCAGCGTCAGGTACTGTCTATGATATCAATTCAAAATTTGAACTCCTAAATTTCTGTTTGTGTCTTACCTTCTCTCTTGTATGAAAACTAATTTCAGATGAATCTCCTTGCTCAAAGGATCATACGATCTCAAAACAATAATGGGCTCTACATTGCTCTGGTCAGTACCTCTCTCCCTTTTGCTTTGTAACACTATACTTAATTAATTACTATTTGATTATGTATCATTAGTCTGCACCTGAGCTTCATTATCCTCTGTTTCTTCCAATATTATTTGATATATATTTACTCTTTGCAAAATGTAGAATAATGGCAATGCTTATAAAGAATTTTCTTTGGGGAATTTATTGAATTATCCTTCCATCAACATGGAGAAGGGCTTTGTCCAGCCGTGTTAACATGTAATGTAAGTTCATCCTTCTCAAGCCTTCAAACTTTGTTCTAGTATAGATTTGGATAGGCATCATTTCCTCCACTACTGTTTGCTTTGCTGTTTACATCTGATTGGATGTTTGCAACAACTACCAGTTTCAAATTGTAGTTGTAAAAACATGTTCCTTATGCAGAACAGATCCATTTATTTGCTTATATAATTGTGAAACCTATTACATGTCTCCTTGTTTCTCTTTCAGACTCGTATCTCTTATGCCAGGTAGAACTTTAGGGAAGATAGTGACCCAAACCTTCGTGAGGACAGCGAGATGACCCCAAGGTCCTGTCTTGATGAAGATGGTGAGTTGAAGCTACTCACCAGCAGGTGTGAGACAACCTCTGTGTAGTCGCTACCTCAATCAGTTCGACTTCTTCGGTCTCAACTTAAAGCGGAAAGGCTTGCTTCAGCTCAGCTCTGACTTGAAGTCAAAGATGCAATGAAGATGTTAGAGGACTGCCGTGCGCACCATCATGCCTTAAATCTAGTGTTGATGCATCTATCATTGACACAACTAAGGTCTACTCAGCTTCTTCAGCTATTTGGGGGGGCCGACCTAGCCAGGCCTAGTGCCTTCTGAAGTGCTCTCGGTTTTGTATATTCTTTTGTCGGCGCCTTTATTTGCACTGGTTGCGAACTTTGATGCCCAGTGGATATAATATGTGTGATAGCCGTGACAGCCTAGCGTAAGTTGCTTTCTTATTTATTTCCTTGTTGTCTTGTTTATTTGTTTGCTTGTAGTCATTGCAGTTCTTTTTCCGCGGTTTGCTAGTGGCTGCAGTAACCTATTTTTTAAAACTAGGCCACAATAACCATGGGCTAATATTTACTGTACTGACACTGGGCCTCCTACGGGCCATAGAAACATTGGGCCTTCTACGGGCCGTAGAAATAGTGGGCCTTCTACGGGTCGTAGAAACAATGGGCCTTCTACGGGCCGTAGAAACAATGGGCCTTCTACGGGCCGTATCATCAATGGGCCTTATATGGGCAGTATGATCGATTGGCCAAACATGGGCCAATAACAGGCTGCATTAGTGCCGTAAACGGGCTAGAGTTGGAATCGTCCGTTCATGGGCCGACCATAACGGGCCATCGTTAATAGGCCGTATTTGATGACGCTATGAAAACGGCCCAACGTATTAACGGACCACAAACGAGCCGACTGTAACCACGGGCTGAATTTGGCCCACAAGCAAAAAATGACAGTAACGGGCCGTAAGTAAATGAATGCTGAAAATGATCCCAAGAATAAATGGGCTCTGAGAAGGCCAAAAGATAACATGGGCTGGAAACGGCCCATCAGAATAACGGGCCGTTAATGGGTATAAAGTGATACATTGTTCATTACGGGCCAGTTTCACCACGGGCCGTTAATGGGTGTAAAGTGATACACTGTTCATTACAGGCCAGTTTCACCATGGGCCGTTAATAGGCCAAGAGTTACATAGGGCCTCATATGGGCCTAAAGACGTCATGGGCCATACATGGGCCAGAAGTGAAAATGGGCTGGAATCATATTGGGTGGCCCAGATGACGCTACTGGGCCTAATTCGGATAGGGCATAACGGGCCTTGGGTTAGCGGGCTGTAAATGGGCTATATGCGAACATGTCATTAACAAGCTTTACATGGGCCGGCTCGCCACCTTTTGACCAAGTCAAACGGGTCGACCTTTTCACAAGAATGGGCCTCTGTTGGGCCGTGCCACGTGTCGACGTATCATAGGTGCCTTCTGTCCAATGAGTGGATGACATCTGTCCCAACGATGAGCCGACACGTGTTTCCTCCAGCGAATGATGATTTTACACGTGGAAAATCCCCATTGGTCGGGCCTGTTAACGGGTTATCGGATCCAAAACTCGACCCGATAGCTTAACGGTGTTTCGTTATGGTGGATGCCACGTGTCAGTCACCCTTGACGAAAGCACTTCTGTGACGCGGGATTTATCGTCATGGAAGTGGACACTTCCGTGATGATAATTTTGGTAATGTCATGGAACACTTCTATGACAGCACAGGTATGACTATCTTGATTCTGTCATAAAATCGTCATGGATGTACATGCATGACAAAAAACGCGACCTATTGTGACAAACACATATCATCACGAAAGTGTATTTTTTTTGTAGTGTTTGGTCGGAGTACAATGGCGTGGATGACTTCGCCTCTGACCGGTGACCTGCCACCTCATCTTACCGCTCTTCCCCTTCCTCCTCGGCACCATCGTCACCAGCCTCCTAGGGTGATAGCTGGAGAGGGATGTCCTCTTGGCACCTTCTCCTTGCCTCCAACAGTCTTCCGGCTGAGCTTTGGTGGATGGTTCGACCGGCGCTCAAGCCGGGGCTTCTGGTTAGCTCTGGAGGAGGCGACCATTGGGCGCCGCCGCGTCCTCCATACCCCTCCTTCGTAGACTCGCCACTCTCGGTCTTGTCAGGCCACGCCGAGCGGGTCCTAACAGGACCGGGGTGGGCTCCTGCTTGGGTGCCCTTTTTCTCATCTTTTCCTCCTTCTATCGCAGTGCCTGAAGGAGGGAAAACAAAAAGAGGAGATCACGGGGCACTTATCTTTTTTCAATCTTAAATCTATAGGCGATGCCAAATTTTAATTCAAATAATGTAGCCTTTCCAGTCCATGTTTGTGTTCTGTAATACGTGTACTTGTATTAGCATATTAATGAAAAAGAAGAACCTTGTCGGGAACCCATGCATGTGTATGTCCATGTAGAGGTGAGATGCCTCTTTAATATAAATAAACGAGTTTTCCCGACATACTATCTTGCTGGTACACTTCTTGTCTGCCGGAGAGCGCGCCTGCCGGGGTACAGATAGGAGGGCCAGCCCCCCGCTAACTCCTTTTTACCAAAGGCCACAGCGACCATCCTGGCCGAAGCAACGTTCGAGTCATGGTTGGGATCACCTAAGTCTCAAAAGAGAGGTGAGGCTTTCTCATGCAAAGTTATAGCTTTACAGAACACTAATGGATAGGAGGTGGAACTTATCTGCTTGGCTCGCCGGGGATCACAGTGTCGGGCAATCTTCTCACTCCTTGTCGAAGCCAAGTTCGCAGTAGGAACCTACAACTTCATGTAGATGAGAATGAATGTAGGATGCGATCCTATCTATATGCATATGCAAATGCTCAAGAAATACTTATGCAGTGATCTTGGAATGTCTATGCATGCATGCAATCTCGGTCGGGGTCCCCCCATAGCGCTTCTTTATTTTCTCTTGCACGGGGTCATCGGCCCAGCTTTGTACAAGGGGTTACATGCAGCTGAGGCAGGGCCTGTACAAAAGGGTAGCTGCCAGACAGGGCCCGACAGCTGCACCTTACGGGTAGAACTTGCAGAGATGCTCAATATTCCATGAGTTTTGCAACTGAGTGCCATCTCCGGTCTCTAGACGGACTGCGCCAGGTCTGGTGACTCATACTACCTGATAAGGGCCTTCCCACTTCGGTGATAACTTGGGTGTACCCTTGGCGGATTGAATGCGCCTAAGGACAAGGTCACCTTCCTCAAAACACCGGGCATGAACCATGCGGCCATGATAGCGACACAGGGCTTGCTGGTAGCATGGGGCACGCGTAGCAGCCCGGAGACGGTTCCCCTCGAGTAGCACAACATCGTCACGCCGGTGCTGATCTTGTGCTACTTCAGCATAGGCAAGCACTCGAGGCGACCCGTAAATGAGTTTTATGGGATAACTGCTTCTGCCCCATATACCGGGGAGAAGGGAGTCTACCGAGCTACCGGGCACCAAACTGACAGCTTCTCGATCCACCGCCTACCATGCTTCTGTAGCGTATCAAAAGTTCTTGTCTTGTGTCCACGTAGCACTTCAGCATTCGCCCTTTGGGTGTGCCACAGAGGCAAATGAGATCTTGCATCCGAGGGCATGAACATATTGCATGAAGGCGTGGCCCGTGAACTGGGTGCCGTTGTCGGTGATGATCCTTGTCGAAACTCCAAATGACACACCAATTCTTTCATGAACCTGATAGCTGATTGAGCAGTCACCTTTCTCACGGCAGTCACTTCTGCCCACTTTGTAAACATGTCGATGGCAACGAACAAGAATACAAAGCCCCCGATTGCTCGGGGGAAGGGGCGGCAGGTGTGTTTTCTTGGAATGGAACTGACAGGCTTCACATGTCGTGACCCTGTTCTTGAGCTCGCATGTCAAATTTATATGGTCCAAAGTAGTTTTGATGCATGATATAGCCTCTAGGCACTTGTAGGAGTAGTTGCTATCAATTTTGTTGAGTTTGGTTCACTTTTATTTCGAGTAGTCACTAAAAATTTCAGAAATTTTCAGAGGAAGAAAATGATGAGGAGATTGTTGAGAGGCTCCTCGAGCCGGGGTTCGAAGGAAGAATAAAATGAGGAGAAAGAGAAGCCCAAGTATAATCTACCTCATGCCACGGAGATTCGGCCGTGTGAATGGCCATGTGATGCATTCTTACAAGCGGCCGGAATTTATGATGATTTCTATTATTTGGCTGGGAATGCAGGCATCATCGACTTCCTCCTCGACCAGTGTGATCAGTATCTCCTACTCACTAATACTTTCATGCAAAAATTTCATTTTCATGCTAGGAGATCACCACCCATGGTAGACTTTTACTTATATGGTGAGTACAAGGAAATAACGCTCTATGACTTGGACGTAAATTACCTTATGAGGGTAGCGTCGAGGAACCATACCCTAGTGATGTGGAAGGTTTTATTCATGAAATTGCCATAGAGGAAACAAGAGGAGTGTCAGGAGCGAGAGTGGCTAGTATACATTTCCGTGTTTTATGCTATTACTCATTATTTGGTGGGAGATGTTTAATTGGTCGTGGAGAGAGTGGAGGCCTTAGTGGCCCTGACCTTGCTATTTTGTGACATGCTTACACTGTGATAGAACTTACAGTTTAGGCGCTTTAGTTTCTAAATGGTTGAGCTTAAACCGTACAAAGGGTCCTAATTTCGAAGGTATCTTCGCCTCCCGCCTTGCTAAACACTTTGAGATACCCATTAGGCACTATGAGAAAGAACATAAACTGTTGCCTACTGTTTAATTAGATTCTGGTATCATGGTAGCACATAAGTTGGAAAGGAGACTCATTTATAACTTGGTGTTTAGCGAGAATACTTTTCAGATTATTACCTTGCTTGCACCTATTTTGTTCGATATTCATTCAGGCAGGTACTTTGTTTTTCCCGTCGACATTCATGCATACTGGGAGGGGACATGATCCCCACCTCCTGAGCCAGAGCCATCACCTGATCCAAATCAGGAGTCTATTTATCAGTGGGATCCAGAGGAGCTTGCTAACCAGTGGAACCCCCAGGATCCTCCTCAGTACACCGGAGAAG
The DNA here is from genome assembly GCF_002162155.2 of Triticum dicoccoides. NCBI lineage: Eukaryota > Viridiplantae > Streptophyta > Magnoliopsida > Poales > Poaceae > Triticum > Triticum dicoccoides. The sequence goes on from NC_041388.1 coordinate 195,575,459, forward strand.
GCTACTTTGATCCATGGGCATAGACCAACTTAGGCCAAAAGCCTAAGCTTGGGGGAGTATGTATTTCTCACCGACATTACATTCATGTTCACACACTCATTTCAGTTGTCGGTGTTCATACTTTTTCATTGTATTATCCATGCTAGTTTATTTATTTTTCTCGCTTTCTTCTTGTGTGTTTGTTAAACCTTAAGAAAAACCCAAAAAAATAGTCGTAGTTAGTTTACTTTCTATACATGCTTAGTAGTAGTATTAAAAGAAAACCCAAAAGATTTCTCGTTCTTCTTTTTGCTTGTTGGGATCTTTCCCATGTAAATAGTTTTTCCCGTTCTTGTTTTACTTCCTTCAAAAAAAACTCCAAAAACATTTCAGTGTGTTTCTTTGAATTTCTTTTCTTTTCTTTGGGGGTCGAGAGTAGAAGACCACGATGAAAATGTTGAGTGGCTCTCATGTGCATTATTGTTGATCTAATAAAGAGCCCATATTACCTTGTCTTCTCCTTTGAATAAATGTTTGCAAATTCCAGCTCAGTCCGATGCACGTGCACTATTATTATTATCCACACCGTTCGGTCATGCGAGTGAAAGGCAATAATGACAATATATGATGAAATGATTGAGATGAGGAAAAGCTGGTATGAACTTGACCTATCTTGTTTTTGTAAATATGATTAGTTCACTGTTCCTCATTCATCCTATTATGAATGAAACATGTTTGCAATGACAATTAGAGATTATAGTTACTCATGCCATGCTTAATTAGCTTGGAGTTTATAACACTACAAAAAAATACACTTCTGTGATCATACGTGTTTGTCACAGTAGGTCACGTTTTCTATCATGCATGTACATCCATGACGATTTTATGACAGAATCAAGATAGTCATACTTATGCTGTCATAGAAGTGTTCCATGACATTACCAAAATTATCATCACGGAAGTGTCCACTTCCATGATGATAAATCACGCGTCATAGAAGTGCTTTCGTCAAGGGTAACCGACACGTGACATCACTGTAACGGGTTGCCGTTAAGCTATCGAGTTTCGGTTTGGATCCGATAACCCGTTAACAGCCCGGACCAATGGGGATTTTCCACGTGTAAAATTCTGAATGGCCAGAGGAACCACGTGTCGGCTCACCGTTGGGATAGATGTCACTGATGTGGCTTGAAGCTACGTCAGTATTTCCCCAAAGAGGAAGGGATGATGTAGCACAGCGACGGTAGGTATTTCCCTCAGTGATGAAACCAAGGTTATCAAACCAGTAGGAGAACCAAGCAACAACATGTAAACGGCACCTGCACAAAAATAACAAATACTCACAACCCGACGTATTAAAGGGGTTGTCAATCCCTTTCAGGTAACGGTGCCAGAAATTGGCAAACGGGCGTGAATAAATTATAGTTGATTGATAGATCGAACGCCAAAATAAAATAAATAAGAATAAATTGCAGCAAGGTATTTTTGTATTTTTGGTTTAATAGATCTGAAAATAAAAGCAAAGGAAGATAGATCACAAAGGCAAATAATATGAGAAAGAGACCTAGGGCCGTAGGTTTCACTAGTGGCTTCTCTTGAGAAAAATAGCAAACGGTGAGTAAACGAAATACTGTTGGGCAATTGATAGAACTTCAAATAATGATGACGATATCCAGGCAATGATCATTATATAGGCATCACGTCCAAGATTAGTAGACCGACTCCTGCCTGCATCTACTACTATTACTCCACACATCGACCGCTATCCAGCATGCATCTAGTGTATTAAGTTCATGGAGAAATGGATTAATGCAATAAGAACGATGACATGATGTAGACAAGATCTATTTATGTAGAAATACACCCCATCGTTTTATCCTTAGTAGCAACGATACATACGTGTCGATTCCCCTTTTGTCACTGGGATCAAGCACCGTAAGATCAAACCCACCACAAAGCACCTCTTCCCATTGCAATATAAATAGATCAAGTTGGCCAAACAAAACCCAAATATCGGAGAAGAAATACGAGGCTATAAGCAATCATGCATATAAGAGATCAAAGAAACTCAAATAACTTTCATGGATAAAAAGAGATAGATTTGATCATAAACTCAAAGTTCATCGGATCCCAACAAACACACCACAAAATAATTAGACCATTGTATTGAGAATCAAACGAGAGAGTGAAAGCCATCAAGCTACTAACTATGGACCCAAAGGTCTGCAAATAACTACTCACGCATCATCGGAGAGGCACCAATGGACACTACTAGGGAAAAGGCTAGCAGCAGCGCGGGTTTTAGGTGTATCAGTAGCGCGGGTACCGGCGCTACTAATAAGGCGCTACAGCTAACACGTAGCAGTAGCACGTGCTCACCAGTGCTACTGCTACACAAGTGTAGCAGCAGCGCGCTTAATGGAAGCTCGCTACTGCTAATACCTATAGCGCGCTTCTCCTGTGCGCGCTACTGCTACTACCGCGCTGCTGCTAACTTTTCTCCACTCGCTACTGCTAATTTTAGTAAAAAAAATCGGCATTTTTGTTTTGTATTTGAACAGGCTTTATAGAAGAATCTTAGGACACACAAATGTCATCATGATACACATACAAATGCCCGCGAGACCACAAATGTAATCATAGCATATACATACAAATAGTCCCATCATAATCATCATCCAACACACAGTGGTATCTTGTCATCATCTCGAAAATAGCGATACATGCAAGTCTTGAATACTTGCAACTACAACGTCATCCATCTAAACAAAGGTATACGCGAGAAGAGCTATCACTATGAGTGAGAGCGGAACTATGCAGTACATGAGGTGGCGGTTACGAGGCCTCTCTCGCGCTAGCATGAACCTCAAGTAACTAGCTTCTCCTTCTTGTCTGCTTTTGAAGCCTTTATGGCTGGTGCCCGAGAACCCATTCACTTGCACCTGACACTGATGCCACTCGTTGTACACCCCCGGAACCTTCCCTTTGTACACGACATAGCACTTCCATCTCGCCATCAAGAAACTAGGTACCTGTTAGAGATGCATGTTCATGAAGAGGATGTACAATCATATATATATATATATGCAACAAAATATACTAGAGAAACACCAAAAAAGAAAGGGTTAGCAACTAGATGCATCATATAGTATGCAAATTAATTAACTAGAGGTACGCAGGTCATCGTACGCAAACTAACAAAGTAGCGTTACACAAGTTCGGCAGTGGACATCACAAAGTTTCATCGCTACAAAAAGTATACAAGTTCAACCGACACATATCATCATCATCGGCATCATAAATCACTAGAAGTTCCATCCTTCCATATCATCGAGGATGGACCCTAGTTTGATGAACGGCGTGAGGTCTAGACGTTGTATGCCTATGCGAGTTCGGACGTCAGCTCGCGATATAGGGCCGTGGTGGAACATCCCCTTCTCATCGACGACTTCTTTCATGATGATCGTCGCAATGTCGCTTTGGATGCGAAAGAAGTCATCTCTAAGTTTATAATCCGCTTCTCTATGAGATTCTAGCCACTTGTGGATATGATCATCATTTCCGCTTCTCATGCGAAGCTTTTGGTGATCCGTGTTGAACTGAATCATGAGATGGACGATGTAGAATTCATCCTTCTTGCTTGGTTTTGGAAAATGGATGCAGGAGAAGTTAGTTTTATGCGTGAAACCCATCTTCTTGTTCCTTTGTTTCCTGATCTGCATGTGGCCACCTCTAATGCTGAAGCCTTGGAGAGCATCATCTAGAATATTCATTATGTGGGTGTAGTCTTTTTTCTCGTAGTCTCTGGAAGGGTCAAAATACACGGCGTGGGAGACTTGCGGGTAAAGAACGATAAGGACGGCGCGCCCGTTGCTGCAGGGAAAAGACACCTCAAATTATTCCCCATAGAAAGAGAAGGAATGAATGAAATGTATGAAAGGGTTGTCCGGAACTGACTTACTTTGGATGATAAGGCACGAGGACAATTTCCCGGTCCTTATTCTGTACCATGAAGTTTTGGAGGTACTCCCTAGCAGTTTCACGCTCAAAGTCGCCGGGACTCAAGAAAGACTCGTGCATGTGGTACGGATCCACCACACAGATTTGCGAGACTTCTTCACTCTTCATGACGGAGCTCATATGTAGCGCAAAAACGCGGACGATTGTAAAATCGAGCCGCCTTGTCAGAAACATCTCAAAGATATGTTCAAACCGCAGGAAGAACACCTCCGCAGGCCATGTCTCGACGTAGCACTTCCCCTCAGGCACACGAGCCGCGTATGTCGGATATCCTGGATCCTTTGAGGCTACTAGGCTTTTCTCAGTCGACAGCACATGGTCGTGCAGTCTCCTGAGATCCCCTAATAGTGCCTCTAGCGGTTTCGGCGGTAGCATCGGCTCGCCCGTGAGATGGAACATGGCCGCACCTTTCATGGGTACACGCTCTTCAGAATGCATCGTCTGGCTGCTATGTGCTCTGTCTTGTTTGGAGGCAGCTATCTTCCCCGATCTCTTTCTCTCCTTTTTCTTGGGCACACCTTCTAGACCCTTCCTTAACCCCTGCCCCAGTGTTCCCGGGCTAAGTATTGTACGACCCTCGCGCCCGGCTAGTTGAGCCTGTGTTGAGGCGGCATCTTCAGGCGTGTCCTGTGAGGATTTCATGAAGAGAGACTTTTTGCAATCCCTGCTACGACCTTCCTGCCCGGGCATATCATCCATATCCTCATTAGCAAGCTGATAACCCGATTTGTCATATGGTTGACTCATCAATTCTATGTCACAGTAACACGCATTTGTATTGAGGAAATCCATAGGTTCGACCTCCATCTCATCATCCATTCTCTGTTCTACAGGACAAATTACATCAGCCAGTACTATTGCACCCCCTTCATCATGTCGTCCGCCGCTCTCACCCGGCACTATAGGAGATGGTAATTGCGTAGGCGGGGTGGTGGTCTCCGCACATGCTTGTTGATGGGTGGTTATTGGTGTGCTCTCGGCCGGCTCCAGACGAATAAGATTCTTCGGCCATAGCAGCACCCAACCCTTGCAGCTTCCAATCCGCGGCGGGGTCTCGTCGTCCGCTCCCACATGCTGTACCAGAGGAGGCAAATCATCGTGCCCCGATTTCACACTGGATAAGCTAACCCTGAAGTGCCCAGCGGGGATCGGCTGGTTGTGGAACGTGGGTTGCAAGGGGTCCATTATCATCCCCTTTCCCACGTCCACCTTCTGGCCTTTGATCAAGTAGAGTATGGTGCACGGGGTTTCTTTCACCTGCAAACACATATGTCTGTGGCATAAAACATCCGAAAGGCAAAAAAATGGAATATTATATATATATATATATATATATATATATATATATATATATATATATGTTGGTGCAACATGTAATTACCGTGATGGCGTCGAGCTCAGCCAAAGACGAAGGCCCATCGAGCGCGCCAGAGACTGAGGACGGGCTGCTATGAGTAGGAGCGGCTGCGAGAGGAGGCCCGGTTGCGTGGGCAAGTGATGGTGCGATGGTGTTGTTGTTCATGGAGTTGCTCCCGACGAAACTAGGAAACGGGAAATCATGTACCGTCTTGTCTGGATTTTCCTTTGTCCAGTTGATGATAACTGGAACCAAGTTAGTAGCGAAATCATTTCTGCACGCAATTACAGCTGCATTGACTGCCTGTTGTAGCAACTCATATTTGTCCTCGACTGCTTTTTTCGCGTCCTTAGCTGTGTTTTTCTTGACCGCAAGCTTCACCTTCGCGTTGATGTCTGCCTGACTAAACTTCTTTTTCTGCTTCTTGGCCTCTGGGCCCTCGTTATAAAACACCTTCCACGTGGCGCCGTCTCTAGGGCCATGCACACGACCATATTGCGGCCGCTGGCCCAAAGGGAGCCCCTTAAGTTCGTTCAAGGCCCGGTTGAGAGGGGTGTCCCACTTGGGCCTCATCGGAGAAGTAGGGCTTTCGGCTGCAAGCTGGTGTTGCTTCTCCAGTAGTCTAATCAATTTCCTCGTGATCTGGTCCGTGTAAAAAACCTTTTTCTCCTTGTCCCACTTGTAGTGGGCCCTGATGAAGTCACGCTCCAAGGGGTTGGTGAACTTCACGAAGGGGTCTGGGAGACCCGCGACTTCACGTTTCGCGTCCTCCTTATCCCATATGGGCCTCTTACCGAGGTAGCCACGGCTTCCAAGGCGATGCTTCCCCGTGTTCCTTTGCAGAAGGCTCTTGAATTTCACAGCCTTAGCCTTGGCGTCCTCGGTAGCGCAAGTGTCCTTGAACTTTTCGAACTCCTCTTCTGTAAGTGTCGGATTTTCCTCCAGAATCTTGGGCAGGGGTTCCTCAGCCTCAATAGCTCGTTTCACCCTCCCTTTCCAGGAGGCCAAATCATTGCTGAACATGCCCATGGCGTGATTATTAATATTTTTCATCTTCGGATCATCCCGCGCTTGTTCTATGTTATCATCCCGGTTGGGGAACTTGAATCTCTTGTGCAACTTCGTTAGGAGCAACTGCGTCAAATGTTCTTTACTCCTTAAGTCATCGTCATTGATGCTCGTGCATTCCCGTAGGATGCATCCTACTTGGTTCCCATAGCACTTGCGAGGTTCTTCCGGCTCTAAAGGCTCAAACTTGCCAGGTGCCATCTTTTTGATCACAAGTCATCCAATCCCTAGTTTGTTAGGTTTTCGTATCCTCTGCTTCTTATGCTTCCTCTTTTCGGTAGTGGCATCGGCGCCGGTACCTTCCCCACCGGTATCTTCCCCGCCGGTACCTTCCCCACCGGTCTCGGCGTCGCCATCGGTGCCAGCACCGTCGGTGTCGATGTCGGCATCAGTACCATCATCGAGGCGAACCTGCAAACCTTGCTTAGCAGTCAAAAGTTTGAGGTAGTCTTGTTCACCCTGATAATCCATCTCGTATGCATCTTGGTCAGAAGGCCCAGTTTCTTCGTTGTTCGACATGTTTCCTATGATTAAGTGTCCTCATTTATTTCTAAAAGTATGAATAAATGAGAAATGGCATAAAAAAGAAATCTATGTGCGAGCACTCGATATGCCAACTATGTAGCACAAATCATGCCTTTATTCACGGGAAATTTCGGCATGACCTTTGCTATAAAATGGACATATCGAGCGCCTGAAATTCACCAGAACGGAAATGAATCAACATTCCGGTGTAACATAGGCCACTCGGATCATTTACCAAAACATGACATGTCCAAAACATGACATATCCACATATCACATGTCCAGTTCAAATTTGCATATAAATTCAGCTAATTTTGAAACCTATCTAAATTCATAACTAAATAGATAACCTAATTAACATAACTAAAACCTAAGTAAATTAACCGAAGAACCCTAGCTATCAAAGAGAGGGGGTGGTTTACAGAGGGTGCAGGGGCGAGGAGGCAGGCCCGACGACGGCCGAGGTTGGGAGGGGAGGAAGCAGAGGAGGGAGCCGAGGGCCGACAGGTCGAGGGCGAGTGCGCCGGGGTCGGGGGCGAGCGCCTGGGTCGGGACGAGCGCCGGGGACGGGTCGGGCACGGCGGTGCGACGGGGGGAAGAGAGTGGGGATTTGGGGGAAAAGGGGCGGGATGAAGCGGGGAGAGTGAGAATTTTGGGTTAAGTGGACGTAGCAGTAGCGCCTTTAGACAAAACGCGCTACTACTATTAAAGGCAGCTATAGCGGTTTTATACAGAAACTGCTACTGCTACCTTGACTAGCTGTAGCTCTTTTTCAGTAAAGCGCTACTCCTATAACCAGTTTCCCTTTTTCTTTTCCTTTATTTTTCTCACTTTTCTTTTTTTTCCGAGAGCAGTGAACGAAGGGAAGGCGATATATATTGCATCATTTGACGGTTAAATATTTATGAGAAATAGGAACATATATATTACATCATTGGACCCATGCATAATAATGGCTAAGTGTGTATACAAAGTAGGAACATATATATATATATTACATCATTTGACCGATTCCTCAGCGCTGACGTTTTCGTTTTTGAGTCAGCTTCTTTCCCTTCTTGTTCGTCGAAGAATAATTGAGCCCCTCATTGTGACTTTTCCTTTTCCATGGAGTACGATTTTTCTTAGGTAATGTAGTATTGATTCTTCTTTTAACGTATACTTCATCATCATCGTCATCTTCCCTCATTGGGTTGCCATACTGATCATAGTCTTCCTCATTGGCGACTCCATCCATTCCAATGATGTTCCTTTTGCCTCTCCTCACGACAACACGACTGGGATTGCATGGGTCGGTTATGAAGAAGCATTGTGTCACGTGCTTAGCATGTACCCATGGCTCGTTTTTTGCGATAGCGTTCACGGTAGCGCTCTTGGCGTCGGGTATAGTCATGGTAGTGAAAATCTGGTTTTCTCTTTCGACATTCTTAGCCCATCTGACACGGAACATCGTCGTGTTGTGTAGTCTAGAGTAGTCAAGCTCCCAGATCTCCTCGACCCTTCCATAAAATTGTTCAGTTGCGCCGTTGTCGCTGCTGGTCATGCATTCCATCGTCACCCCTGAGTTCTGATCATCACTGTCCATATCTTTGGCCTCCGTGTAGAACGTGTATCCGTTGATATCATATGCCTGATAGGTTACGAGGTTGGGCGAGGGGCCATGTGCTAAGGAGTATATGAGCAATCCATCCTTAGAGCCCTCCTCCAGGGGATGAGCAATAATATGCTCTTTGAACCAATGCAGGAAAGTGGAGTTGTGCTCTCTAGTAACTGAAAGTGCGTTATATCGACTAGGGGGGTGAATAGGTGATTTTTATGAAAGTCTTCAAAACATGGGAGTTTTGAAGACAAACGATAGAAATGAACCTATAACCATGCAGCGGAAGGTAGACTACCCTAGACAAGCCATAGTCAAGTATTCAATGAAGTGAAAGCACAAAGACTAACAGCAGCTAGGCAGTACGGATCAGGATGGAAGATAATATGAAACCAATCTGAACAAACAGTCACACAGTGAAGACAAATGGACAATGCAAATAGGCAATGACTTCACAAGGACCAACTGTATATAAAGAGATGGGAAGGATAGAACCAGTGAGCTTGGTGAAGACAAAGGTTTGGTAGACTAGTTCCAACTGTGATGACAGTTGTACATCTGGTTAGAGCGGCTAGGTATTTAAACCTGAGGACATACAGTCCCGGACACCCAGTCCTGAACACGCAGCTCAGGACACTCAGTCCTCACTGTATTCCCTTTGAGCTAAGGTCACACAGACCTCGCCCAATCACTTTGGTAAGTCTTCAAGGTAGACTTCCAAACCTTCACAGACTTTGTTCACCGGTGATCCACAATGACTCTTGGATGCTCAGAACGCGACACCTAACCGGCTGGAGGATTCACAGTCCTCAAGTGTAATAAGTCTTCAGATCACACAGACAGGAAGACTTAAGTGATGCCTAACACTCTTTGGCTCTGGGTGTTTAGGGCTTTATCCTCGCAAGGAATTCTCTCTCAAAGGCTTCGAGGTGGGTTGCTCTCAAACGACAAAAGCCGTATTCTAACTCTGAGCAGCCAACCGTTTATGGTTGTAGGCGGTGGGCTATTTATAGCCACTAGGCAACCCGACCTGATTTGTCCGAAATGACCATGGGTCACTAATGAACTGACACGTGTTCCAACGGTCAGATTTCAAACACACACGGCAACTTTACTTGGGCTACAAGCAAAGCTGACTTATCCAACTTTGGACAAGATTTGCTCTCATAGTCTTCACTCGAAGACATAGGATTTTTGATTAAGCATCACTTCAGTCCTTCTGACTGGTTCTCTTGGACCCCACTTAACAGTACAGTGGTTCCTATGACTCAACAAAGAAGAAAAAGAAGGATGAAAGAACTAAGTCTTCACACTCCATAATCTTCATGCGATGTCTTCTCTTGTCATAGTCTTCAATGTGAATGTCTTCACATACCACCTTTGTCTTCAATGTCTTCTTACATTTTTAGGGGTCATCTCTGGTGGGAAAACCGAATCAATGAGGGACTTCTACCTGTGTTATCCTGCAATTCTCACAAACACATTAGTCCCTCAACTAGGTTTGTCGTCAATACTCCAAAACCAACTAGGGTGGCACTAGATGCACTTACAGTAACTTTGGCGTCTGTCTTGCATACCCCCCGGTCATGATACTTCTTTGCGATAATTTCTTTGTGCAATGCCACGAAAGGATCTACCTCGTCTAGATGTTGTAGCACTACCAAGTTTGCTCTATCAAAGTCGCTGCGTCGATCTGAGTATGCCACGTGCAATTCCCTGTGACCGTTGAAGTGACCTTCTCCTTCGAGCCTCCCATCGTGCTTGTTAACGGGCAAACCAACACTAACACCAAGCGGCTGGTCTGCGCCATATAGAAAATTCTCATAGAAAGAGATGCACTCCTGTGTCAAATAGCCCTGGACGATGCTTCCATCCGGACGGGACATGTTACGAACGAATCCTTTGATGATCCCATTCATCCTCTCAAACGGCATCATGTTGTGCAGGAATGACGGCCCCAGGTCTATTATGTCATCCACAATATGGACACACAGATGCACCATGACGTCAAAGAACGCGGGCGGGAAGTACATCTCAAGCTCATTCAGTATCACAATGATCTCTTCCTGTAGCCTTTGGAGCTGCTTCACACTGATCGACTTCCAAGAGATGACGTCAAAAAAGTTGCAGAGACCAATAAGCGTGTCATGGACATGCTTGTCAATTATCCCTCTAAGGGAAACATGTATTATCACATGACAGTCATGGGACTTCATCCCGCTGAACCTCTTCTTGTCCATGTCTAGATATCTACTTATCTTGCCACAGTAACCGGAACTAACTTTGACTCCGGTAAGGCACTTAAAGAATTGATGGATCTCAGCCTGACTTAAGGTGAAGCAAGAAGGGGGGCAATAATCCTCTTTCTTTATTTTCTTGCCCTTCTTCTCCCGTGCCTCTGTCTCCATCTCTATCTCGTCTGACATTTTACGGGGAGGCATGTGCAGATCTTCCCTGATTTTCAAATCTTGCAAGTCTTTTCTTGCCTTCGGCCCATCCTTGGTCTTATCTGGCATGTTCATCAGTGTTGCGAGCAAGCTCTCAAGGACATTCTTACAGATATGCATTTGATCAAGGCAATGAGGTGTATCGAGTTTGTGACAGTACTCCAAGTCCCAGAACACAGACCTCGTCTTCCATACCTTCAGCAGCGGCTCCAGCGCCTTTCTCATCGTCTTTCCCGATGCGGGGCACTCCTTCTAGTTTTTCAACAGCTCATCGATTTCGGCACCGCTCCGCTTACGTGGAGGTCCTCGATGCTCAGCGTGACCATTGAATAGATCTCCACAGTTTCTCCACGGGTCGTCCTGTTCGAGCCATCTTCGATGCCCCATCTACATGATTTTCCCAGACCCGCCATCTTTCCTTGACGTTAGCTGCTGAGACGTCGTATCATCCAAGCACCGCGTGCATCGGCAATATCCATGGCACACCTGGTCTGCCACATATCTGTAATCGAGATAGTCCTGCACTGTCGTGATCAGCGCGGCTCTCATGTTGAAATACTCGCCTTTGCTGGTGTCCCATGTCTTGGCCAGTGTTTTCCATAACGTGTCTAACTCCTCTTGAAGTAGCCCCAGATACAAATTAATATTATTTCCTGGTTGTTTCGGCCCTTGAATAAGCATGCTCATGTGAATGTACTTCAATTTCATGCACAACCAGGGGGGAGGTTGTACATCCATACAAACACGGGCCATGTGCTATGGTTGGTGTTCTGATTGCCAAACGGATTCATGCCATCGGTACACGCGCCGAGCACGATGTTCCTTGCATCACATGCAAAATACCGATAGAAGCTGTTCAACGCTCTCCACTGGCTTCCATCCTTGACGTGTCTCAGCTTCGGATCATCTTCATCGTCGGGCTTCTTCCTCTCTGCATGCCAGCGCATTAGCTTTGCTTCCTTGGGATCTACAAAATACCTCTGGAGACGGGGAGTGATCGGTAAGTACCAGACTACTTTCTGGGGACATTTCTTCCCAGCCTTCTTGTATCGAGAAGCATTGCACACCAGACAGCTTGTTTTTTCCGCGTGCTCCTTCCGATAAATTATGCAATCGTTGATTCATGCATGGTATCTAACGTGTGGCAGATCAAGAGGGCACACAATCTTCTTGGCCTCATCAACACTACTAGGACATAGATTACCCGCGGGAAGAACATCCTTTAGGTACTTGAGATGCTCATCAAGGCTAATGTCGGTCCATTTGTTTTTAGCCTTCGTCTTCAGGAGTTGGAGCGTGAAACTCAAGCGGGTCACCTCAGGATTGCAACCATCATACAATGGAGTGTTCGAGTCTACCACCAGTTGCTCCAGCTTAGCCTCCTCTCTAGAAGCAGCTCTCTCAGTACTCGTCTCCTTGTGAAGCAATGCTTGAACATGAGGGTCCCGCATGATTGAACTTAGTACCTACGAACTCTGCTGCGTGGAGTCCATGTCGTTCTCTCCGCCGCCATGTCCGGCCCCTTCTCCGCCGCCATGTCCGGCCTCTTCCCCGCCGCCATTATCGATCATCTCTTCGTCTTGCCCCGTGTCATCATTACCTGCCCCGTCGGCATCCTCAACATCGTCATCCTCATCTTCAATTATCCACCGAGTATAGCCATCCATGAAACCAGTCATGAGCAGGTGCGCTTCGACACGACCATCGTCATGGGGGTCGAGCCAAACTATTCCTTTGCAATTTCGACATGGACATAAAACCTCTGTCAGGTTATTTTCCTTCATGTCCTACACCGCCGACCGCAACCACCTGTCCACCATCGTTCCACTGACCATCGTCAACTCTGCACGGTAATAATAAACAAATTGATTATAAAAATGCGTGCATTCATCAAAGTCATACAAAAATTTGGCATGACCTTCCTTAAAAATAGGACATATATAGATCTAGAGTTTGCCCGGAATTCGCCGAAACGGAAATAAATCGACATTTCGGCAAAACATAGGCAACTCAAAAGCACAATTTGGCGTCAACTCATGCCACACACAAAATTTCCATAAACATATCACACACACATAAACATATTTCCATTTTGCAAAAGCATGAAATTTTAATCACCTCTATCTCGAGATCGAGCACACGGTGGAGATGATGTTGTAGGGAGATCAAAAGTGCACAAAGCTCTTCTTGACAAAGATAGATCTAGTTAGGGGCAAATAGGTCACTTAACTAAATTCTACATCTACCTAGCTACCTAATTTGGGAGGAGACAACTTCAACTAGTGGAGGGGGAAGGAAAAAGAGAAAGGAGATGCATTAATGGAGGTGGTGTAGTTATAGCTAGGATTAATGAAGAGAGAGAAAGTTAGGTAGAAGAGGGAGAGTAATGGGGGGAGAAGTATTGAGGAAGAAGAAGAGTGAGAGAGGGAGGATGTGGGAGGTAGGGGAAAGGGAGGAGAGGAGATGGGGAGGGGGAGGTGGAAAAAGGTGCTGGGTGCTGCGTCTTAGTAGTAGCGCAGGAGAAAAAGTGCGCTGCTGCTAAGAGCGTAGCAGCAGCGCGCTTTCCTATCACGCGCTACTGCTAAACGGGCCAACCGTGTGGACAATTTCAAAATTAGCAACAACAACGTGACTAAAAAGAGCGCTACTACTATGGCATTAGGAGCAGCGCGCTTCCTGACGCCGCGCTACTGGTAAACTTAGGTCGTTGTGTACTATCGGTGGATTTTTGTAGCAGCGTGGTTTAAACATCACGCGCTACTGCTAAATTTGCACCAGTAGCGCGCTTTCCGTAACCGCACTGCTACTAATTAGCAGCAGCGCCTCTTTTTATGCCGCGTTGCTGCTAAGATTCTGTGTATAAGGTTTTCCCTAGTAGTGGGAAGTGGTGAATCCCTCCGTGATGGTGTCTAGATTGGATCTGGTGGTTCTAGACTCTGCAGTGGCTGGAATTGATTTTCGTCAACACCCCTAGGGTTTCTAGAATATTGGGTATTTATAGAGTAAAGAGGCGGTCCGGGGGGCACTCGACGTGGGCACAACCCTCCAGGGTGCGTTTAGCCCAATGGTTGTCTTCTGGTCCAAAAAAATCACAAAAAGTTTCGCTGCGTTTGGACTCCATTTGATATTGATTACCTGCGATGCAAAAAACATGCAAAAAAACATCAACTGGCACTTGGCACTATGTCAATAGGTTAGTACCAAAAATGATATAAAATGACTATAAATGATTATAAAACATCCAAGATTGATAATATAATAGCATGGAACAATCAAAAATTATAGATACGTTGGAGACGTATCAGCATCCCCAAGCTTAATTCCTGCTTGTCCTCGAGTAGGTAAATGATAAAAACAGAATTTTTGATGTGGAATGCTGCCTAACATGTCATACCATATTATTTTCTTTATAACATGGACATTTGGACTTTTATATTGTTCAAAGCAATAGTCTAGTTTTGACATGATAACTTAAATACTCAAGCATATCAACAAGCAACCATGTCTTTCAAAATATCAATGCTAAAATAAGCTATCCCTAGCCCATCATGCTCAATCATTGATCCATTCATCAAACACACTCGCATATTAACTACACCCAATGCTCAAGTATGATCATAGTGTCTCCTAGTTGGTGCTTTTATAAGAGAAGATGGAGACTCAAATTCAAAAATAAAAAATGCATAAAGTAAAAGAAAGTCCCTTCACTGAGGGAAGTAGGGATTTGTAGAGGTGCCAAAGCTCACAGCGAAAATTTAGAGATAAAAACATTTTGAGAGGCATACTTTTCCCACCAATGAAAACGACTTAGAATTCCCAACACTTTCCATGCTAGATATATCATAGGCGTCCCAAACAGAAATTAAAGTTTATTCCTTTTTCCACCATACTTTCACTTTCCATGGCTAACCGTATCCACGGGTGCCTTCAATACCAACAATTTCCAAGGAATTTATTATTTGACGACATAAAATAAATTAATTTTTCATTTCGGGACTGGGCATCCCTAATACCTTTGCCTCAGTCTCGTGCAATGACAAGTGAATAAACACTCATCGTGATAATAACACATCTAGCATGGAAAATATTAGCCACCCCTCACCGCCTCACGAGCGGTACGAGAACACAAAAGAGAAATTTATTTTGAATATTAGAGATGGCACATACAAATTTGCTTAGAACGGCAAAAGAATGCCGCATATAGGTAGGTATAGTGGACTCATGTGGCAAAAGTGGTTTAAAGGATTTTGGATGCCCAAGTAGTGATCATACTTAGTGCAAAATGAAGGCTAGCAAAAGATTGAGAAGCGACCAACCAAGAAACGAATAATCTCATAAGCGAGCGTTAAGCATAATTAACACCGAATAATGCATCACAAGTAGGATATAATTTCATTGCATGACTACTGACTTTCGTGCTTGCATAGGGAATGACAAACCTTAACACCAATATTCTTACTAAAGCATAATTACTCATCAACATGACTCACGTATCACATCATCATATCTCAAAACTGTTACTAAGAAGCAATTTTATTTTGTCCAATGATCTTCATGAAAGTTTTTATTATATCCTTCTTGGATATCTATCACTTTGGGACTAATTTTCATGTGTTGCTTTTGATAAGCTCAAACAAATATAAGTGAAGATCATGAGCATAATATTCCTTTCTCTCAAATTAATTTAAGTGAAGCAAGAGAGAATTTCTTGAAAATTTACTAACTCTCAAATAAATCTAAGTGAAGCAAGAGAGCATTTCTTCAAAAATACTAAAGCACACCATGCTCAAAAAGATATAAGTGAAGCACTAGAGCAAATCCATAGCTCATGAAAATTTAAGTGAAGCATAGAGAGCAATTCTAACAAGTCATGGCATATTTTTGGCTCTCTCAAATAGTTGTGTCCAGCAAGGGACCAAGACTAAAAACACAAAGAAAAACAAGCAAAGACTCATATCATACAAGACACTCCAAGCAAAACACATAGTATGTGACGAATAAAAATATAGCTTCGAGTAAAATATTGATGGTCATTAGAAGAAAGAGGGGATGCCACTCGGGACATCCCCAAGCTTAGTTGCTTGCTCTCTTCGGATAATAGCTTGGGATGCCGGGGCATCCCCAAGCTTAGGCTCTTCTTACTCCTTATTCCTTCATCCATCATAAGATAACCCAAAACTTGAAAACTTCAATCACGCAAAACTCAACAAAACCTTCATGAGATCCGTTAGTATAAGAAAACAAATCACTACTATAAGTGTTGTAGAAAACCAATTCATATTTTGTTCTTGCATTATATCTACTGTATTCCAACTTTTATATGGCAAAAACTCATCAAAGAAAAACCATAGAATCATCAAAACAAGCACACAACGCAAAGAAAACAGAATCTGTCAAAAACAGAACAGTCTATAGCAATCTGGTATTTCGCATACTTCTGTAACTCGAAAAACTCTAAAAAATTAGCACAACCTGGATAATTTGTATATTCATCTTCTACGAAAAGAATTGGTATTTTATCACTCCCTGTTTTGAAATGAGAATTGTTTTCGTGAGTGCAAAAGTTTTTGCTTTTCAGCAAGATCAAACAACAATCACCCAAGAAGATCCTAAAGGCTTTACTTGGCACAAACACTAATTAAAACACAAAAAGACAATCATAACAGTAGCATAATTGTGCTAATACTCAAGAACAGAAGGCAAAAAGCAAAAATAAATTTTATTCATTGGGTTGCCTCCCAACAAGCGCTATCATTTTATGCCCATAGCTAGGCATAAGATTTCAGTGATGCTCACACGAAAAATAAGAATTGAAACACAAAGAGAGCATCATGAAACATATGACAAACATATTTAAGTCTAACATAGTTCCTATGCATCGGAATTTTATAAGCAAACAAATCATCAAGGCAAGACATATCTAGCATATGCAAGGAAGAAGAAAGAAACAATATGTCGGTGGGAAACGACACCTATGGGGTCACTGGGATCCCTTCTACAGTTGGTGGGCGCGGGGTTGTGCAAATAGCGGTTCTGGCGGTTAGCACGCAAATCATTCACCCAGGTTCGGGCCGTGGAGACGCGTAAAACCCTAGTCCTGATTTCATGTATATTTGAGTGTTCTTGTATTCTTGAACTAGCTGCGATGTCTCTCTAGTCCAAAAGATCCGAATCCCCCTCCAGTACGCCTCGGGCCTCCTTTTATAGAAAAAAGGGGTCGCCACAATGCACACAGGAGGTGGAAAGGTGTACAGTGGTTGATTCTATCATCTGGCGTCGTCGGGCAAACGCATTTAATGCGTTGCCGACGTGCCCCTCTTGCTTTATTGGAGACGGCAAAGAAGCTTGTCCCAGCTGTCGCCGCCTCGCCTGGCTCCGACACACGTCCAAGCTAATGAGGCATTGTAGCGCCATGTTGGCTAGCTGCTAGGCTGGCGCGGCGGTGGAGTCTTCATGAAGATCTGCATGCCACCACGCAGGTGCTTGCTGAGCTGGTGTGGAGGCCGCGCGCTGCCACGCAGACGCCTGCTCAGCTGGTCAAGCTGGCAGCTGCATGGGAGCGGCGGTGGAGTCTTGGCAGGCGTGGGCCTGGCTACGGCTCCGTAGGTGTCTTCGGCAAGGGCCTTGCCAGGGACCCGACAAGGGTCTTGCCGCGGCACCGCGGTCGTCCTCGGCAAGGACCTCGCCGGGGGTCTCGTGGATTTCCTTGGCAAGGATTTCGCCAAGGATCATCATCTTCTGGTTCTCATCCGATCTTGCATATTTATGACCTCTACAAAGATCTGCATGCCACCATAGAGGTGCCTCCCAAGCCTTGGTTCCAATGTGGTTGATGGCGTCGGAAACCCTTGGGCTCAAGGGTGGCGCGCTCTGCTGGCGTCAGGCAAGTTGCCCCGGCAAGGATCTTGCCGGGGTTGCGGAAGCCACCCAGGCAAGAGTCTTTCCGGGGGGTCCACCTCACCCTCTTGCTCTCTTTGCGCTTCTGGCCTTGGCGTTGCTCTGGCTGTCTTGTGCTCCGGCATCCCTCATGTGCCCTGCTCAGTGTGGTCGTGGGCACGGCTCTAACTGCCTGTGCACAAGTAAAGGGGTGCAAAAGGAGAGCCCCTACTTTTGTACACCGACAGGAGCCCCCGGGCCTGGGCCATACATAAGCGTGACGCGTTGTTGGGCTAGGCCCAGAACAGTGCGTGGGCAGGCAGGGCGGATTTTTGCTGCAGTAACTTTTCCGTCCGCTACGCTTCCCCACGACCCGTGTTGAACGCGCGACGTGGGGGGCATGCGTGACGTGGGGGTCATGCATGGGGCGGTTTCTGCACGCATGCGTCACATCGTGGTAAAGAGGTGGCTCAAGCCTTCCCCATAAAAAGAGGGAAACGCAGAGGCGCGGCTCATTTACTGAGTGGGCTCGGTCGTGGTCTTCAAGGCGCCCGCGCCCCACGACCACGGGGTGGAGAACGGTCGCCTAATCCGTCCCCTCGATTTATGCTCGCCCGCCATGTGTCCCCCGTGCTCTGAGGATGGTAGGCAGTAGGCGCGGGCCTTGAATGACGAGGCGGGGAAACGGGCCGCTGCTGATTGGGGCAGCGGGTCGGCCTCAATTCTATGCGCCCCCGATGGTCGGATTGGCTGAGTGGGGCGTCCGAGTCCCAATCCCGCCCCTTTATAAGAAGGGGGAGGGGGATGGCACCTCACAATCTTTCATCATCCCTCTCCTTCCACCTCGACTCCGCTCTTTCATCTGCCAAGGCGAGAGGGGACGCCAGCCCTTCGACGGTGGCGGCGAGGGTCTCTGCTCGACATCACGTCCCTCCTTCCCAAGAGCTCGTGGCGGCGGAGCCGGCCATGAGAGGAAGGGGGAGGGGCGAGGCCCAGGCCTCCGTGGTGCTCGGGGAAGAGGGGTCAGGGAGGCGTGCCGGTCTTGCCTCCGCCAGCGATGAATCCCCCAACGGAGGGCCACGTCAGGGACCAGCCTCGTGAGTTATTCATCAGGCTGCGTCGGCCACCGCGCTGTCGCCTTCGTCTCCCTGCACCATTCGCTCGGGAGATGGAGCTCGATCTGCCCCAGACCCTAAGGTTGCATATGAGGGGCTACGGGAACGGTGGCACGTGGGTCGACATTGACTTTCCCGCCCCTCACGTCATGTATCTTCGCCGCGGATGGAAGACTTTTGCTCGTATCCACAGCCTGACGGCGGGGCTCGTTCTCTATTTCAAATTAATGGAGAACGGCCTACTCTCCGTCAAGGTCCTTGGAGACTCTGGAACTCGCCTGAAGTGCTGCGTGGAGAGCTCCTCCGAAGATGAAGACTCCTCCTCAAGCGGGAGTGACGAGGAGGATAGCGACAGCGATGACGAGGACGCCGAGCGAGGGCACGTCGACCTCGTCTCTGACTGACCGCGTCGCCCCTCCCTCCGCCATGCGATCTACCGAGGGCCTTCCTTGTCAAGCTCTCCATCGGCGCGTTCCCCGTCTCCTCCTTTTTGCCTTCACCTACCACACCTAGGAGGAAAAGGGAAAATACGGGGATCACGGGGCACTTATCTTTTCTAGTTTGTAAGCCTGTGGGAACTCGTTAGATTTTAAAATTTGTAATCCCCTTGCTCGTGTACCCATTCCGTATGAATTGTACTTGTTTGCAATGTATCAATGAAAGGAAGGGTGTTTGTCGGGTTTCATTTGCGCATGGGCGAGGGCCACACCGAGGAACGCGTCCTCGTTATCTTAAGATAAACATGGTATCCCGGCAACAGGCCTTGCCGTCCTCCTGCTCTATGGCCCAACTACACTCACGCTCTTGGTGGAGGTAGGGGCCGAGTAGGATTAGGCCTTTCGCTCGCCCTCTTCCCATTGCACTACAACCAAGTTCCGGTCCAAAGTAGAGTTTTCGGACACGGGACGGAGGGGCTAGATGGTACGAGAGCGAGCGGAGCCTTATACGTTCAAGGTTCATACGGGCGCACGGAGTGGGGGAGAAAAACTTATCTGACATTGCAGCCCCCGACAACCTTGGCTTGCCGTGGCTAAATCCTTGTGTCTGCAACCCCCGGCAACCTTGGTTTGCCGGGGCCGGAGCGCCGGCTTGTTCTTTTTCTTCCTAATAGCTCAGCAGAAATGTCCATGTACCATGTGAACCAAAGAGGACGGAAAGGAACAGAGTGACACACACTCGACCTCTATGCTAGGGGTTAGCCTCCGCTAAGCATTATCAACCCTAGCCGACGGGGAGACTCAACCTAGAATCCATGCTAAAACTTAGGGCTCGAGCGCTTCATTTATTTATGCTCAGGGTATGCGCCTGGCTTTGTACAAAGGCTTACATGCCTTGCCGGCAAGGCTTGTACAAAAGGTGGTTCGCCGGGAGGCCCGGCAACCACGCCTTATGGATAAAACTTGCGAAGATGTTCGATGTTCTAGGAGTTGCTCGCTGGAATGCCATCTTCGGTCTCCAGGTGGACTGCCCCAGGCCTGGTGACTCGTATTACCCGATAAGGGCCTTCCCACTTTGGCGTCAACTTGTTGGAATTCTTGGCTGACTGAATGTGCCGAAGAACAAGGTCGCCTTCCTCAAAGCTTCGGGCATGAACCTTGCGGCTATGGTAGAGGCGCAAGGCTTGCTAGTAGCGTGCTGCTCGTATAGCCGCCCGAAGATGATCTTCCTCAAGGAGCGTTGCGTCATCTTGCCGCAATTTCTCTTCCTCACGCTCATCATAAGCGAGCACTCGAGTTGACCCATATGTGAGTTCCGTGGGGAGGACTGCTTCTGCCCCGTAAACGAGGGAGAAGGGTGTCTGGCCAGTGACTCGATTTGGCGTCGTTCTGATTGACCAAAGAACCGCATGCAATTCATCAATCCAGCATCGTCTGCACCTGTGTAGCCTATCAAAAGTCCTTGTCTGGAGGCCTCGCAACACTTCAGCATTTGCCCTCTCAGCCTAGCCGTTGCTCCGTGGATGTGCAACAGAAGCAAAACAGACCTTGTTGCCGAGGTCCTGGATGTACTGCATGAAGGCATGGCTCGTGAACTGTGTGCTGTTGTCGGTGATGATTCTATTTGGCACACCGAAACGGCAGACTAGCCCCTTGAAGAATTTGACGGTTGATTGTGTTGTCACCTTTCTCACTGTCTCCACCTCCGGCCACTTTGTGAACTTGTCGATTGCAACGTACAAGTACTCAAAGCCACCGACAGCACAGGGAAAGGGGCCCAGTATGTCGAGCCCCCAGACCGAGAATGGCCAGGAAAAAGTGATTGTTTGGAGCGCTTGAGCTGGTTGATGAAGCTTCTTCGAATGGAACTGACACGCTTCACACTTGGTTACTAGTGTCGTTGCATCCTGGAGGGCAGTGGGCCAGAAGAAACCTTGCCGGAACGCTTTGCCGGCAAGGGCCCTTGACCCTATGTGGGTGCCACATATGCCTTCGTGTATCTCTACCAACGACTCCAGTCCTTCCTCCCGGGGAATGCACTTCAATTTCACACCATTTGGTCTTTTTCTGTACAGGAAGTCGTCGACGAACTGATACATGGCAGACCGACGGGCTACTTTCTCCGCTTCTTCATGCTCCTCGGGGAGTTCTCCTGTTTGGAGGAATCGGACGGTATGTTGTGCCCATGCCGGAGCCTGAGGCTCGACGGCAAGGACTAAAGGCACTTCCTCTGCCATGGGAGTCGTTGTCTCTATAGCCAGGACTTGACGCCCCACCGGAGTCGGTTGCCCCATGGCTGGCTCGGTGTCCACGGCAACATCCTTACCGGTGGCTCCTGGGTACTCGGCGGGAAAGTACTTGCCGGGACCCGATTTCCTTTGCTTGTTCTGCTCTTTTCATGGTTCAACAGATGGTTGAGTCAGTCGAAGCAAAAAAGTACCTGGTTCCACAGGTAGTTTGAAGGCGGCGCGCTTCGACAGGTAGTCGGCGATGTCGTTCTCCACTCAAGGATTATGCTCCGCCTGTATACCGTCAAAGCGCTCCTCCAGCTTCCTCACCTCATCTATGTAGGCCTCCATCAACAGGCTTTGATAATCTTTGTTGACTTGCCTAACAACAAGCTGTGAATCACCCCTGACGATGAGCTTCTTGATCCCGAGGTCTGCTGCGATCTTGAGACCGGCAAGCAGACCCTCGTATTCAGTAGTGTTGTTCGTGGACATCTCCCTGGGAAAGTGCATCTGGATTACATAATTGAGGTGCTCTCCGGTGGGTGCAACGAGTAGCACACCAGCACCGGCGCCTTGCAGTGAGAAAGCCCCGTCAAAGTACATAATACAGTTGTGACTTGCCTCCTTGTCGGGGATGGCGGTTTCCCGGATCTCTTCATCAGGCGTTGAGGTCCACTCTGCAATGAACTCTACCAAGACTCTGCTCTGTATTGTTGAAGTACTTTCGAACTTCAAACCAAATCTTGACAGTTCCACGACCCACTCCACAATCCTCACGGTTGTGTCTGGGTTATGCAATATCCGTTGCAACGGGAGGCGGGTGACGACGGTGATTTCGCTTGCTTGGAAGTAATGACGCGGCTTCCTCGAGACCATAAGGAGGCCGAAGAGGAATATCTGCACACCGGAGTACCTTGACCTAGCCCCCTACAAGAGGGAGCTGACAAAGTAAACCAGGTGCTGCATCATCTTCTTCTTCTGCAGCACTTCGTTTGGTTGCACATGCCCCGTCCCGCCAGCGTCAGACTCTGCCGCGGGAATTGCCTTGTTGGCGCCAGGCCCTGTCGGGGGGGGGGGGGCTCTGGTTTGCCATCCGCCAGTCCTTCCATTGCCACTGCCTCTTCGTCGACCTCTCTCTGCGCCACTAGAGTGGCATTGACCACTTGATTCATTGCCGCCGGATACATCAGCAATTGCTCTTGTGGTTTAGGCACAACCAGTATCGGTGTAGAGCAGAGGTATTTCTTCAGATCCTGCAGCGCGGCTTCGGCCTCTGGGGTGCATTCCATTGGGCCTGCCTTTTTCAAGATTTTGAAAAGGGAAGGGCGCGCTCAGCAGACTTGGAGATGAATCCACTCATGGCGGCAACGCAACCAGTGAGCAGACGCACATCCTTGATCCGCTTGGGCGCCTCAATCTACTCAATAGCCTTGATCTTGTCTGGATTCGCCTCGATCCCATGCTGTGACACAAAGAATCTGAGAAGTTTGTCGGACGGAACACCGAAGACACACTTCTCAGGGTTCAACTTGAGGTTGATCCTGTGCAGATTTGCAAACGTCTCTTCCAAATCTTGTACAAGTGTTGCCCTATCCTTGGTTTTCACCACTATGTCATCCATATAAGCTTCCATATTTCTATGTAGCTAGGGCTCAAAACCAATCTGGACTTCCCTTGCAAACGTCGAGCCAGCACTCTTCAACCCGAAAGGCATCCGTAAAAAGCAATATGTGCCACATGGGGTGATGAATGTTGTCTTCTCTTTGTCTTCTCTTGTCATGAAGATCTGGTGGTACCCCGAGTAGGCGTCAAGGAATGATAACAGATCACACCCGGTTGTGGAGTCAACAATCTGGTCAATGCATGGCAACGGGAAAGGGTCCTTGGGACAAGCCTTATTGATATATGTGTAGTCAATACACAGCCTCCACTTCCCATTTGCCTTGCACACCACCACCAGATTGGCCAACCACGTCGGATGGAGTACTCGTCTCACCAAGCCTGCCGCTTCTAACTTCCTGATCTCCTCCGTGATGAACTCCTGTTGTTCCAAAGCATGCTTCCTGACCTTCTACTAGACGGGTCGCGCATGAGGACATACAGCAAGATGGTGCTCAATCACCTCCCTGGGGACGCCGAGGATGTCGGATTCTTGCCATGCAAACACGTCGACATTTGCCCGCAGGAAGGTGACAAGCGCGCTTTCCTATTTGCTATCTAGGGTGCAGTTTATGGTGAAAGCACCTCCCGTGCCATCCTCCCCAACGGACACCCTCTTGGTCTCTGGTGGCGCTGCTCTGGATCTCTTGCTCTTCCGGTGGAGCTCTCTGGCACGTCCTCGACGGTAGCATAACACTTCGAAGAGGTGCGCTTACTAGAGTGGGTGTGAGAGGTCTTGTTGGTCTTCTTCCCTGTCGGGGCTCCAGCGGCAGGAGCGAGTGCCTTGGCAGCAGCCGCTGCAACTGCTTCCCGGTAGAGTTGGTCGGCGCAGATCAGTGCGTCTTTCTTGTCGGAGGGGACGGTGATGATGGTCATCGTCCCAGGCATCTTCAGCGTGTTGTAGGCGTAATGTGACGCCACCATGAACTAGGCTAGTGTCGGGCAGCCGAGGATCCCTTTGTAGGGCAAAGGGATCTCGCCTACATCGAAAACAATCCTCTCCGTCATGTAGTTTAACTCGCCTCCAAACGTCACGAGCAGCGTGACCTTGCCCTTCGGCTGACTCCTCCCTGGGTTGACCCCATGAAACGTGCCCGTCTCTTCGAGGTCTCCATCAGGAATCTGCAGCCTTTTGATCACAACGGGCAAGATCAAGTTCAGACTAGCCCCGCCATCAACTAGCATCTTCGTCACCTTGAGGTTGCATATTTGTAACATCCCAAATTTTCAATTTGGAATGTTATACACTAGATCATCATTACATATCATATTTTATTTGCATTTTGGTTGATCCTAGAAAATTCTACGCAACTCAATGACCCTTGAAGAGAGTTGGGGATTTCGTTATTTTCATATTTGAGTTTTCTCAAATTTTGAAAATAGGATCATTTGATTTTATTCATTTTATCTTCAATTATTTCTATTACAAAATATGAGGGAATAAAATGACATTCCCAAAATAAAAAAATATTGAGGATTTAATAAAAAATCAAATAAGATTTTATTTGGATTTATTTCCTATTTTATTTGAATTAGGGAAAATGCGCGTTTTTCAAATTTTCATTTAGGCCCCAAATAAATGTTCATCCTGTGCGGCTTGATTTTAGAAGCTGGGGAAATTTTATTTCGGGATTTTTGGAGTCCGTTTAGTATTCCTTTTTTTCTGAGCGTAATTATTTGAAAAAAATAAAAAAAAGAGTCTGAACCGACCTTGGGCCGTAACCGGCCAGGACTCCGCCTGGCCGGGCCATTTATATAGCGCCCCGAGGCCCGAGGCCAGCCCAAGCCGCCCGCCGCCCCCGAACCCTAACCCTAGCGCGTCGCCGCTGCCCCGCCCACGCCGCCGCCCGCCGCCACCCCGCCCCCGCCCGCCGCCGCCGGATCCGCCGCCGCGGAGGTAGATCTCGTCGCCGGGTTTTTTTAAACCGATCGGTTTTGTTCGCTTTTTTTTTAGTTTCGGTTTGTTTAAATAGATCGGTTTTTTCGGTTTATTTAATTAGCGAGCGTTCGTCCGTTCATTTGTTTTAACGAACGTTCGTTGTTATTCTTTTTCTCGGATTAAACCCGTGATTTTTCTGATCGCGATTCTTGATCCGTTTTTCGTTCTAGTCTAACTTTTCGCTCGTTTATTGGAATCAGGCGATTCAAGCGCCTGGAGTTTCGTCTCGAAACCCTCTTTCCGTTTAACAAACTCAAACAAGTTTTTGCCACTGTATAAATTGTCCTAGATCCAGAATAGTAAACGAAGCCTGTTTCTTTTGCCGTTTGTCTTTCGTTGCTTCGTTCGATTTGATTTCTTTTGCCAACCGGAGTTCTTAAGTTGAACTTTCTGGTTAGATATTTTATTTGAGTTCTACCTGTGCATTAGTTGAGTACTTATTGTATGCTTGCTTGTTTGCGACAGAGTACCCGGAGTGCGCCGCTTGCTACTTCGAATCGCTAGGTTTTGCGGATCATCAGCAAGGCAAGTAACACTTTGATCATACCTCCTACTACCCAGTTTTATTGCATTAGATCAATCCTCACACATTGCATGATTAGGATCTAATTAAATTGTGGGTTTGGGAAGTAGATGAGGTAGTACCAATTACCTGTTATTATCAAACCTTTGGGAGTTACTTCTACATTTGCTTATTGTGCCATGCTATGCTAGTAGACGTGGATTGGGTGAGTGTATCCATGACAGATGTGAGATTGTTAAATTAATGGTTTATCTTAGGTGGCAACTTTAATACACGTCTGGGTGGATTGAGGCACCTGGGTATTCCAGTGATTGCCTGTTTTCTTTTGGACCGCCACCCAGTCTCAAAGGGATCATGAGATTATTCATGCTAGAAACTTCTGTGTGCAGCCACAAGCTACTATGGGCTCTAGCATGGTTGATTAAGTTGTGCGAACTCTTACAGTGGTAGACTAGCAGATGTAGGGGAAAGTAGGTGTAACGGTCTACCCGATCGTAAGGTGCTAGCGCTTCTGAAAGACTATGTCTTGGTCATCCGTTTCTCAAACACCATGTAGTGCGAGAATCCCAACGGAGGAGATCGAGTCTTGTGGGGAAAAGTGCGCAAACCTCTGTAGAGTGTATAAACTAATCATGGTTAGCCGTGTCCCCGGTTATGGACATCTTGAGTATCTAGTACTTGGATTATCATGTGAATCTCATCATGTTACTCTAAAAATTAATTTTGTTGGGTTATGTTTAATGATGATGCTTAATTGGGATTGACAATGTTGTCAACCATTCTCAATGTTTAACAACTACCATGATAGTTAAATAAAATTTATTCCTTTGCAGTAGGGAAAAATTGGCTTTACGCAAAACTGTAACCATAGAGCTTTCCACCAGCCAAATATGCATATAGAATAGCCTATTTCATTCCATTACTCTCTATGTGTTATTTTGCCAGCATATTCCATGTGCTGACCCGTTTCGTGCTGCAACGTTAATGTTGCAGACTTTTCAAACGACGATTAAGGTGCCTTTAGGTCGTGCTTCTATACTCGGTGATGCCGTTGGAGTTGATGGACTCACTTATTGTCAGGACCCCAACTCGATGTCACATCGATCTAGCTGATAACGCCTCATATCACTTTGCGGCCTCACACACGGTATCCCCACGGGTGTCGTCTTACCTTTTCCCGGGACCGTTTGCGCCTTTTGGCTCACGTATATGATAGTGTCGCTAGCATCCATATGATAAAGAGCCCGGGCTGACATGACTAGTCGTAAACCCAAAGTGGCACAGACTTACAGGGACAGGCATCCATGACCCAGCTTTGAACGTGTCGGTCATCAGCAAGTGGGTCCGGGCTATAGCACTGGGCTAGCAGGACTCCGGTAAACCGGGTTGTAGCGGGCTAACAGGACTCCGGTACTCAAAGCGTGACATTTCCCCGAAGGGACAGACACAGGAACGAAGAAGGACACATGCCGGCCAGCCTAAGTGTTCCAGAGCAGTAGCAAGCTACCATGGCTCAGCGGTAACACTAGGAGACATTTCCCGGTAAGAGAGGCTACTAAAGATAAACAACTAGATAGTCAGATCCCACACATACCAAGCATTTCAATCATACACACAATATGCTCGATATGTGCAAATACAACGAAGCATCACAACATGACTCTATGACACAAGTACTTTATTTAAGGCTCAGTGAGCCATACATAACATACACAAAGGTACGGGTCTCACGACCCCACATACAAGTCATACAGTCATACAAACCAGCAGCGGAAGTAACTTGTCTGAGTACAGACAACTAGTAAAATAAAAGAGGCTTGGAAAGCCTAGCTATACTACGTGGTCCTTCACAAGCTCAGGGTCACCACCTGGGTCTTTAGCCTACTCGTTGCTGTCAACGTCTACATAGAACCCATCAGAAGGGGTTGCAGCGTCTTCTGTAAAAATGTAGATTATAGCAACATGAGTACAAAGGTACTCAGCAAGACTTACATCAGATCCTACATACATGCATAGTATCAAGAAGGGTTGGTGGAGTTATTGCAGCAAGCCAGCTTTGACTCTTGGCTAGGCTATCCTATGACACTCCAACTGAAATGATTTTGCGCACACGAGTCCACTACTCACCAATTCAATACACTACCGAGGATCCGCCTCCGTCTTCCTACGGAAGAGCCATCCTCGGCACTCACACTTATCTTGAGGCTTTTAGTAGTTTCCATTTACTTGCCTATGAACTGTATAGGCAACCAAGTAGTCCTTTACCGCGGACGCGGCTATTCGAATAGATCATGTTAACCCTGCAGGGGGTACTTCTTCATACACACTCTCACCACTTACCGTCGTTTACACGACATGTACTCGGAAACCTTCAAGCGGAAGCCCAACGTGGGTGTCGGCCACGACCTACCTAGTCACCTAAGCCTCCAGTCCAGGTTTATCGCCTATTCAGGTTCCATCCGCAGGGAGTCCGGCCGAGGTTTCCCATACGGCCCCGAACGATGTGAACAGGGTTCCCGAGATACCTAACGGGTATTCGGTACACCCGGCCACGTACCTACCGCATCACAACCCACCCCTACGGTCAGTGCTGTCCACGGCCTCCAGTAGGCTACAAACACCAGAAACTACTTGCAACTCCCTGACGGAGAACTAGGGTGAATAAGAAGCCGAGAGGGTCCATTGGTTTCGGGCCCAATGCATGGTAGTAGCTGATTCTTAAATCACACATACAGATCTCAGTGCTTAAGGTCGGTTTCAATGAAACAACCCACCATGTACTCCTACATGGCCTCTCATCGATACCTTTACCAAATCGTGTTCACCACACCACTCTCATTACCGACGTAATCATTTCACTCCAGCCCATCACCCCGATGAACCAGACCTGACACGACTCTAAGCATAGCAGGCATAGCAAGGTAGGAACAACACATACATATGGCTCAAGCAACTCCTACACATGCTAGTGGGTTTCATCTAGTTACTGTGGCAATGACAGGTCATGCAGAGGAAATGGGTTCAACTACCGTAGCACACAGCAGTTTGAATTGCGTTGTCCTAATGCAGTAAAAGAGAGCAGGAGCGAGAACATGGGATTGTATCGATATGATCAAATGGTTGGTTGCTTGCCTGATGGTTCGATGCACTGATATGGTTCTTCGTTAGGGTAATCACGGTACTCCTCGGGGGCAGAACCTGTCGCAAAGGACATCGATACACAACCATCACCAAACAATGTGCAACAATATGATGCATGCATGAAACATGGCAATATGAGTGTGTTGGGCTAATGCAACTAAGAACAGAGGGGTTTGAACAAATTTGAATGAAGGATTCAAATTTTAAGTTCAAATATGGTCTTTTAAAGTGCTTTTCCTTGTTCTGCTTAAAACATCAATTTAACTTGTTTGATCATGCATGAAAATAGTACAGATGGATAGATTGGATTTTTCTGATCATTTTTCATATATAATTTGTCCAATTTGGAGTTACAGAATAAAAGTTATGAATTTTTGAAGTTTAAATAATATTCTGGAATTTCCTGATTTAAATTAAATCCAGAAAATCAATTACTGCGTCAGCCTGACGTCAGTGTGACGTCAGCAGGTCAACGGAACAGGTCTGGGTCAAACCTGACAGTGGGTCCCGCATGTCAGGGTGATTATTTTAATTAAAATTTAATTAAAACTAATCCTGGTTAATTAACAGGGCTGGGCCCCACCTGTCATTGACTCAGGGGAGTCAACCAGGGCCCACCCGTGGTCAAAGTCAAAGTCGGCTGCCGGCGTTTAGCCGCCGGCGAGCCCGACGCGGCGGCGGGAGTGGTTTTGGCCATTTCGGCCACCAGAGGGGCCGCGGAGACCACCGGAGTGGAGCTGAGGACAAACCGCAGCTCTTGGCGGAGTCCGTTGGGGTCGGGGTGGCCGGAGTCGACGGCGGCGAGCTCGGCTGCGGCCGCCAGGGTTCGGTCGTGCACGGGAACGGGGTTGGAGCTCGAAGTCGAGCGAAGCGAGGCGCTAGGGATGCTCTACGGGGTCTTGCGAACTCGTTGGACTCGCCGGGGTGACCAAATGGTCACCGGAGCTGCGTCGACGACGAGCTCGGCGACGGCGGAGGTTCGGCCGTGGTGGGGAGGAGGCTACGGTGGGGAAACGAGGGGGAGGAGAGGGGGAAACGGTGGCGTAGCTCACCGCGGTTGCAGTGGGCGTCGAAGTGGGCTTGGGGACGCGCTGGAGACGGCGAATCGACGGCGACGGTGGTCGGAGCCCGAAGAGGGGAACGGCGACGTGGCGGCGATGCAGGGCTTCCGGGGAGCTGTGGAGCGGTGGGGAGGAAGAGGGAGTCGAGGCGGAGCTCCTGAGCTAGTCGGGGGAGCGAGGGGTGGTCGGAGACGGCGGCTATGGCGAACGGCGGCGACGGTGGTGTTCGGCCGTGAGAGAGAGAGAGAGAGAGCAGCACGGGAGAGAGAGGGGGATAAGGCCAGGGGATCGGGGCGGCACCGAGAAGAAGCGCCGCGGCGTCGCGCTGGCGGGGGAGGCAGGCAGACGGGCTGGTGGCGTGGCGCTCCGGCCGTGCGCGCGCGCCGGCCACACGCCTGGCCGACTGGCGCCAGGAGGACGACGGCGGTGGTGGGCTGGGCTGGCTTGCTGGGCCGGCCAGCTGGCTGGGCCGCACAGGGAAGTTTTTCCCCTTTTTTCTGTTTCTGTTTTTATTTAATATATCTGCAACTTTGTTGAATTTAATAAAATACCTAGGCAACTTCAAAAATTCACCAAACTATTCCTGGCCCATAGTTGGATTATTTCCAACATGAAACATTTTAGTTTGGAGATATTTGAGCATTTAAATATTTTATATTATTTTAAATGCCCAAAATCAAATATGTATGATTTAAATCAAAAACCCTAGGATGGCCTAGGAAAATGTGCACCACTTTTGGCAGAGGTTCTGAACCAAGGCAAAATTGATGGGCATTTTAGAAGGGCATTTCAGGTTCATTGAAAAATTATTTTAGTAACCCTAGTTGGTTTCAGAGGGGACTGGGGGTTCTGTCATCCCCATTTCAAGTTTCTGATGAAAGAGTAAACATGATGCAACACTCTAATGCATGACTAGCTAGGTTGTGACAACTCACCCCCACTCAAAAGAATCTCGTCCCGAGATTTGGGTTCCTTCGAGAAGAAGGCGGGATATTCAAGTCGAAGACGATCCTCCCTTTCCCAAGTTGCTTCATCCTCAGAATGGTGCGACCATTGAACCTTGAGAAACTTGATATTATGACGTCGCGTGGTACGTTCGGCCTGATCGAGGATACGAATGGGGTACTCTCGATATGTAAGATCATCTTGGAGATCAAGCGTTTCGTGGTCCACTTCACGGATAGGATCCGAGAAGCAACGCCTGAGTTGAGAAACGTGGAAGACATCGTGAACTCTGGAGAGGTGCGGAGGTAGTTCCAACTGGTAGGCAACTTCTCCTCGTTTGGCAAGAATGCGAAAAGGTCCAATGTAACGAGGAGCCAATTTGCCTTTGATACCGAAACGATGGGTTCCCTTCAGAGGGGTGACCCGAAGATAAGCCTTCTCGTCAACCTCGAAAGTCATAGCCTTATGTTTTCGGTCATATTGACTCTTTTGACGGGATTGGGCTGTTTTCAACTTTTCACGAACGATACGAACTTGTTCTTCTGCTTCCTGAATCATGTCCGGGCCAAAGAATTTTCTTTCCCCGGTCTCTGACCAGTTAAGGGGTGTTCGACATCGTTGTCCATAGAGGACTTCAAAAGGGGCTTTACCCAAGCTAGATTGATAGCTGTTGTTGTAAGCGAATTCGGCAAATGGAAGGCACTTCTCCCAGTCCATTCCGAATGAGATAACAGAGGCTCGAAGCATGTCTTCTAGAATCTGGTTGACGCGTTCCACTTGACCACTCGACTGAGGGTGGAAAGCGGTGCTAAAGGAAAGACGGGTTCCCATAGCATTTTGGAAACTTTCCCAAAATCGAGAGGTGAAAAGACTTCCTCGATCCGAGTTAATTTCCAAAGGAACACCATGGAGAGACACTATTCGGGAGATGTACAAATCTGCCAGCTGACTAGCGGTTATACTCTCACGAACAGGTAAGAAGTGGGCTACTTTGGAAAGACGATCGACCACGACGAAAATAGCATTATTCCCTCTCTTGGTCCTGGGAAAACCGGTAATGAAATCCATACCAATTTTATCCCATTTCCATTCAGGAATAGCTAGGGGTTGAAGGGTGCCAGCAGGCCGTTGATGCTCTGCTTTTACACGACGACAGACGTTGCAATTAGCAATATACTGAGCAATTTCTCTCTTCATCCTAGTCCACCAGAACCTCTGGCGTAGGTCCTGATACATCTTAGTACTACCGGGATGAATAGTGAGAGGAGATTCATGAGCTTCCTTAAGGATTAATCGCCTTAGGTTGCGCACTTTGGGAACTACTAGTCGATTCCCGAAGTATACGACTCCTTGATCATTAATGGAGAAACAATCCGCAATTCCTTTCTGAATGTTCCTCTTGATGCGGGAGATTCCCGGATCTACCTTCTGTGCTTTGATAATTTGATCCGTAAGGGTAGGTTTTGCCACCAAGGTGGAGAGAAAACCTTGAGGAACAATGTGAAGGTTAAGCTTCCGAAATTCCTCATGGAGAAGCGGTTGACTTTGTTGTAACATCAGGTTGTTACAATAAGATTTACGACTTAGCGCATCAGCCATGACGTTGGCTTTCCCTGGGGTGTAGGTTATTCCTAAGTCGAAGTCGGTGATCAATTCAACCCAACGTCTCTGCCTGAGATTCAAATCCGGTTGGGTGAAAATATACTTCAGACTTTGGTGATCAGTGAATATTTCGCAACGATTACCGAGGAGGTAATGTCGCCAGGTCTTAAGTGCATAGACTATGGCTGCAAGCTCTAGATCATGAGTAGGATAATTCTCCTCATGTGGGTGCAATTGCCGTGAAGCGTAGGCAATTACGTGTCGATCTTGCATGAGAATGCAACCTAGTCCTTGTCGCGAGGCGTCGCAGTAGATAACAAAGTCCTTGGAGAAGTCTGGCGGTACCAGCACGGGAGCAGAAGTTAGGCGTCTTTTCAGTTCCTGAAAGCTGTGCTCACATTGTGGAGTCCATTCGAACTTCTTATCTTTCTTGAGGAGTTCGGTTAGAGGTTTGGCAACCTTGGAGAAGTTCTCGACAAAGCGACGACAATAGCTCACTAAGCCTAGAAAACTCCGAACTTGCTTGACTGATTCAGGTGGAGTCCAGTTAAGGACGGCTTGAACTCGCTCAGGGTTAACAGCAATACCTTTACCCGATATTACATGACCCAGATAGGTCACTTCTGACAACCAGAATTCACACTTAGAAAATTTGGCATAAAGGCGATGCTCTCGAAGTTTCTTCAACACTAGCCTTAGATGTTCGGCATGTTCTTCCTCGTTCTTGGAGTAGATGAGTATATCATCGAGATAAACTACGACGAACTTATCCAAATACTCCATGAAGATTGAGTTCATTAACCGAGAAAAGGTGGCTGGAGCGTTGGTTAAACCGAAGGACATGACGGTGTACTCGTATTGGCCATAACGAGTAACAAAGGCCGTTTTAGGAATGTCCCCATTTCTGATTTTGATTTGATGGTAGCCCAACCTCAAATCCATCTTGGAGAAGACTGAGGATCCAGCGAGCTGATCATACAGGTCGTTGATCCTGGGAAGCGGGTATTTGTTCTTGATTGTGACCAAGTTGACAGGTCGGTAATCTACAACCATCCGGTCCGTACCATCCTTCTTCTTGACGAATAGGACGGGGCAAGCCCACGGAGATGAACTAGGGCGGATGAAACCCTTTTTCAAGGACTCATCGAGTTGTTTCTTAAGCTCGGCTAGTTCTAGTGGTGCCATCTTATAAGGTCTTCTAGCAATCGGAACGGTT
>NC_041388.1:195610666-195700791 GCF_002162155.2 Triticum dicoccoides
CCATCGTCATACACACCATACAGGGTTTAGTACAAGACCAAACAAAGTACTATTACGGTGAAAAGAGGATTACATCTCATCGGAGGCATTCCAAGCTCCTATACATTATTTCTCTACACCTCCGGAAAGAGTACAAACTAGGTCATAACCCACGAGTCACGCGGGACGATAGAAGACACAGCTAGTGCGAACTAGTGATACTACTGCTAACTCAGACCGATCCATAGTAGTCCTCGTAGAAGTCACCTCCATAGCCTGGAAGCTCAACATGATCATCCGGAAACAGACGATCTCGCGAAGCTTGTGGACCATAGGGGCTAGGATGAGGCCTTGGACCAACAAACGGTGGCCTGCGGGGACCGCGAGGTGGGGTGATGCCTCCTACATCACGCCAAACCATCACGTCTGGCAGAGCGGATCTCACAGGATAGAGATCGCGCATATCTGAATATCCAGCTTGCACCGCCGGTGCGAACCGAGTCAAAGTGGCCCAGTGGTCAGCACGGGTATTGAAGAGCTCTAACCTCAAGGCCCGATTTTCACGGTCCTTATCCTCGAGCATCTCAGCAGTGGTGCGAGTCCGTGAATCCTCCTGGGTGGGGTCAGCATAGATAGCCTGGAGATACCCTTGTGCTCTCGGAAGTGATCCTGGCATATACCGGAAATCAGAGTCCCGAAATAGACCGGATCTGACTCGCATAATGGTCATCATAGAGTAGGCGGCGTCCTGCACAGCCATCTCAATGGTAACCCCGAGTCCATAAGAGCAGTGAAGAGGCTCGGTGGATCCAGGATAAGATGAAAATATCCTGACAGTACAGAGATACTGGCTTTGATTAAAGTCTCGGAATTGCTCTTCGACCGTGTACTCAGGATACCAGCGATATCCAGCCTCAGTCATTACCCTGACCAACTTAGCAGTATGGCCGGGTACATCTAGGCATCGAGTCAGGCGAACCACTTGATTGAGGTCGCGAGTGGCCATCTGAAAGCACAATCATAATGCAAAGGCATTAGAATTTCTAGCAAAATTTCGGCAGCATAACAGCTGTAAATGCTCAAAAAGGATTTGAGACATTTGACAAAGGATTTCGTACACACTCAACATCACCATATCAAAGTTCTGAAACCATTCTGGCAACATAATGTGGTAGTAGAACTGAACTAGGCTGGTAACCATCAAACTTATAAGGTACTACTGATTAGTAACTCGTGATCCTGATAGAGAGAACAGATCCTAATTCCTTAACCCCCGGTGGAAGAATGGACTGACTCAGATCAGAAAGTCATAAGGTATAAGGAGTAAAAAGAGCCTTACATTCCAACCCACAAACAATTCCCCTACATATAACTAAAGAATTTCTAGACTCAACATCGACCAGTTTGGCTTGGAGAACCTACAGGCAGTCCGGCTCTGATGCCAACGCTGTCAGGACCCCGACTCGATGTCACATCGATCTAGCTGATAACGCCTCATATCACTTTGCGGCCTCACGCACGGTATCCCCACGGGTGTCGTCTTACCTTTTCCCGGGACCGTTTGCGCCTTTTGGCTCACGTATATGATAGTGTCGCTAGCATCCATATGATAAAGAGCCCGGGCTGACATGACTAGTCGTAAACCCAAAGTGGCACAGACTTACAGGGACAGGCATCCATGACCCAGCTTCGAACGTGTCGGTCATCAGCAAGTGGGTCCGGGCTGTAGCACTGGGCTAGCAGGACTCCGGTAAACCGGGCTGTAGCGGGCTAACAGGACTCCGGTACTCAAAGCGTGACATTTCCCCGAAGGGACAGACACAAGAACGAAGAAGGACACATGCCGGCCAGCCTAAGTGTTCCAGAGCAGTAGCAAGCTACCATGGCTCAGCGGTAACACTAGGAGACATTTCCCGGTAAGAGAGGCTACTAAAGATAAACAACTAGATAATCAGATCCCACACATACCAAGCATTTCAATCATACACACAATATGCTCGATATGTGCAAATACAACGAAGCATCACAACATGACTCTATGACACAAGTACTTTATTTAAGGCTCAGTGAGCCATACATAACATACACAAAGGTACGGGTCTCACGACCCCACATACAAGTCATACAGTCATACAAACCAGCAGCGGAAGTAACTTGTCTGAGTACAGACAACTAGTAAAATAAAAGAGGCTTGGAAAGCCTAGCTATACTACGTGGTCCTTCACAAGCTCAGGTTCACCACCTGGGTCTTTAGCCTACTCGTTGATGTCAACGTCTACATAGAACCCATCAGAAGGGGTTGCAGCGTCTTCTGTAAAAATGTAGATTATAGCAACATGAGTACAAAGGTACTCAGCAAGACTTACATCAGATCCTACATACATGCATAGTATCAAGAAGGGTTGGTGGAGTTATTGCAGCAAGCCAGCTTTGACTCTTGGCTAGGCTATCCTACGATACTCCAACTGAAATGATTTTGCGCACACGAGTCCACTACTCACCAATTCAATACACTACCGAGGATCCGCCTCCGTCTTCCTACGGAAGAGCCATCCTCGGCACTCACACTTATCTTGAGGCTTTTAGTAGTTTCCATTTACTTGTCTATGAACTGTATAGGCAACCAAGTAGTCCTTTACCGCGGACGCGGCTATTCGAATAGATCATGTTAACCCTGCAGGGGGTACTTCTTCATACACGCTCTCACCACTTACCGTCGTTTACACGTCATGTACTCGGCAACCTTCAAGCGGAAGCCCAACGTGGGTGTCGGCCACGACCTACCTAGTCACCTAAGCCTCCAGTCCAGGTTTATCGCCTATTCAGGTTCCATCCGCAGGGAGTCCGGCCGAGGTTTCCCATACGGCCCCGAACGATGTGAACAGGGTTCCCGAGATACCTAACGGGTATTCGGTACACCCGGCCACGTACCTACCGCATCACAGCCCACCCCTACGGTCAGCGCTGTCCACGGCCTCCAGTAGGCTACAAACACCAGAAACTACTTGCAACTCCCGGACGGAGAACTAGGGTGAATAAGAAGCCGAGAGGGTCCATTGGTTTCGGGCCCAATGCATGGTAGTAGCTGATTCTTAAATCACACATACAGATCTCAGTGCTTAAGGTCGGCTTCAATGAAACAACCCACCATGTACTCCTACATGGCCTCTCATCGATACCTTTACCAAATCGTGTTCACCACACCACTCTCATTACCGACATAAACATTTCACTCTAGCCCATCACCCAGATGAACCAGACCTGACATGACTCTAAGCATAGCAGGCATAGCAAGGTAGGAACAACACATACATATGGCTCAAACAACTCCTACACATGCTAGTGGGTTTCATCTAGTTACTGTGGCAATGACAGGTCATGCAGAGGAAATGGGTTCAACTACCGTAGCACACAGCAGTTTGAAACGCGTTGTCTTAATGCAGTAAAAGAGAGCAGGAGCGAGAACATGGGATTGTATCGATATGATCAAATGGTTGGTTGCTTGCCTGATGGTTCGATGCACTGATACGGTTCTTCGTTAGGGTAATCACGGTACTCCTCGGAGGCAGAACCTGTCGCAAAGGACACCGATACACAACCATCACCAAACAATGTGCAACAATATGATACATGCATGAAACATGGCAATATGAGTGTGTTGGGCTAATGCAACTAAAACCAGAAGGGTTTGAACAAATTTGAATCAAAGATTCAAATTACAAACTCAAGCATGGCCTTTTAAAGTGCTTTTCCTTGTTCTGTTAAAAACATCAATTTAACTTGTTTGATCATGCATGAAAATAGTACAGATGGATAGATTGGATTTTTCTGATCATTTTTCATATATAATTTGTCCAATTTGGAGTTACAGAATAAAAGTTATGAATTTTTGAAGTTTAAATAATATTCTGGAATTTCCTGATTTAAATTAAATCCAGAAAATCAATTACTGCGTCAGCCTGACGTCAGTGTGACGTCAGCAGGTCAACGGAACAGGTCTGGGTCAAACCTGACAGTGGGTCCCGCATGTCAGGGTGATTATTTTAATTAAAATTTAATTAAAACTAATCCTGTTTAATTAACAGGGCTGGGCCCCACCTGTCATTGACTCAGGGGAGTCAACCAGGGCCCACCCGTGGTCAAAGTCAAAGTCGGCTGCCGGCGTTTAGCCGCCGGCGAGCCCGACGCGGCGGCGGGAGTGGTTTTGGCCATTTCGGCCACCAGAGGGGCCGCGGAGACCACCGGAGTGGAGCTGAGGACGAACCGCAGCTCTTGGCGGAGTCCGTTGGGGTCGGGGTGGCCGGAGTCGACGGCGGCGAGCTCGGCTGCGGCCGCCGGGGTTCGGTCGTGCACGGGAACGGGGTTGGAGCTCGAAGTCGAGCGAAGCGAGGCGCTAGGGATGCTCTACGGGGTCTTGCGAACTCGTTGGACTCGCCGGGGTGACCAAATGGTCACCGGAGCTGCGTCGACGACGAGCTCGGCGACGGCGGAGGTTCGGCCGTGGTGGGGAGGAGGCTACGGTGGGGAAACGAGGGGGAGGAGAGGGGGAAACGGTGGCGTAGCTCACCGCGGTTGCAGTGGGCGTCGAAGTGGGCTCGGGGACGCGCTGGAGACGGCGAATCGACGGCGACGGTGGTCGGAGCCCGAAGAGGGGAACAGCGATGTGGCGGCGATGCAGGGCTTCCGGGGAGCTGTGGAGCGGTGGGGAGGAAGAGGGAGTCGAGGCGGAGCTCCTGAGCTAGTCGGGGGAGCGAGGGGTGGTCGGAGACGGCGGCTATGGCGAACGGCGGCGACGGTGGTGTTCGGCCGTGAGAGAGAGAGAGAGAGTAGCACGGGAGAGAGAGGGGGATAAGGCCAGGGGATCGGGGCGGCACCGAGAAGAAGCGCCGCGGCGTCGCGCTGGCGGGGGAGGCAGGCAGACGGGCTGGTGGCGTGGCGCTCCGGCCGTGCGCGCGCACCGGCCACACGCCTGGCCGACTGGCGCCAGGAGGACGACGGCGGTGGTGGGCTGGGCTGGCTTGCTGGGCCGGCCAGCTGGCTGGGCCGCACAGGGAAGTTTTTCCCCTTTTTTTCTGTTTCTGTTTTTATTTAATATATCTGCAACTTTGTTGAATTTAATAAAATACCTAGGCAACTTCAAAAATTCACCAAACTATTCCTGGCCCATAGTTGGATTATTTCCAACATGAAACATTTTAGTTTGGAGATATTTGAGCATTTAAATATTTTATATTATTTTAAATGCCCAAAAATCAAATATGTATGATTTAAATCAAAAACCCTAGGATGGCCTAGGAAAATGTGCACCACTTTTGGCAGAGGTTCTGAACCAAGGCAAAAATGATGGGCATTTTAGAAGGGCATTTCAGGTTCATTGAAAAATTATTTTAGTAACCCTAGTTGGTTTCAGAGGGGACTGGGGGTTCTGTCATCCCCATTTCAAGTTTCTGATGAAAGAGTAAACATGATGCAACACTCTAATGCATGACTAGCTAGGTTGTGACACTTATCTTCCAAGCCTTCCGCTGTTATCATTATTAGATGGCCTTAAGCCATATTTATTGTAATAAGTTCTCTTTTGAGACACTCAATGTAATAAGTGTGTGATTGCTACTCTGTTATAAATCCTCCAAGTACTGTGTGGTGTCAGCATTACTGATCCAGGGATGACACCTGAGCATAGAGATTGGACCGTTTGAGGTCTGGTCGCTACAAGATGGTATCAGAGCACACGCTGACTGTAGGACACGACCACTAAGCTAAGAGACCTAGATCACTACTCACTTTCTTCTCTTTCTGACTTCTCATCTCTTCTGCTCTTTTAGGATGGCGGATGCAAGGAACAAGTTCACGTAACCGGATGAAGATACACCCTTTGGACGTCACTTGAAGGAAGTCACTAGATACCTGAACATAGGAGTACCAAGCTTCACCGGGACTTACAACGCCACTTTACCTGAAGAAGAGCGCTGGATGATTCAAGTTCAAGTTCCTGGAAGGACGTTCGTGCCAGTCTCTGAGCCCATAGAGTTTTCTTTTGATGCACCAACCTGGAGTCTAGGAAAGAGCATCGCAACTCACATCGCCATGGGACGCATTGGAGAAGTCTACCACGATGATCTCAAGGATACTATCTACCAGATTTGTGGGCACCGAGATGAGCACTGGGAGATGATCAGTACCAGGAAGGATAGATCAATCGTAGCTTTTATCCAGGAGTTAAACCAGCACATTCGACGTCAGGAGAACTAGATGTGCGCCGACATGATAGATCTGAAGAAGGCAAAAACAAGAATCAAGGAATTGGAGGAAGAACTCAAGGATACCCATGAAGATTATGAAGAGGAAATTGAAGTATTAGTGGAGAAGAATGACGATCTGATCAAGAAGATTGGAATATTCATGGGAGGCCCGACACTAGTAGAAGAAGACGAAGAACCCAAGGAGATTCGCCCGGAAGACTACATCATCATCGACGACACCGACTCGGATCCAGATGATAGCGATGATGACTATGTTGATGAAGCTGGAGCAGATATAAGGGAGTCTGCAACCGAAGAATATTTTTAGTAGACCACCCCAACAGTAGTAGTAGTCCACCATGTAAATATAGTAGTCCGAGCACTTTTGCGATAGTTAGATCGAGTGTATGCCCTTGTTGATTGATTGAATGAAGTGAATTGTTTGCTTTTGCCTCATGTTCATATGGGTAGTGAGGGAGTACTGGATTAGGGGGTGTTCGTGTAGCCGGACTATACCTTCAGCCGGACTCCTGGACTATGAAGATACAAGATTGAAGACTTCGTCCCGTGTCCGGATGGGACTTTCCTTGGCGTGGAAGGCAAGCTTGGAGATGCGGATATTCAAGATCTCCTACCATTGTAACCGACTCCATGTAACCCTAACCCTATCCGGTGTCTATATAAACCGGAGGGTTGTAGTCCGTAGGCAATCAACTCCATATACAATAATCATACCATAGGCTAGCTTCTAGGGTTTAGCCTCCTTGATCTCGTGGTAGATCTACTCTTGTACTACCCATATCATCAATATTAATCAAGCAGGACGTAGGGTTTTACCTCCATCAAGAGGGCCCGAACCTGGGTAAAACATCGTGTTCCCTGCCTCCTGTTACCATCCGGCCTAGACGCACAGTTCAGGACCCACTACCCGAGATCCGCCGGTTTTGACACCGACATTGGTGCTTTCATTGAGAGTTCCTCTGTGTTGTTGCCTTTAGGCCCGATGGCTCCTTTGATCATCAAGAACGATATGGTCCAGGGTGAGACTTTTCTCCCTGGACAGATCTTCGTCTTCGGCGGCTTCGCTCTGCGGGCCAATTCGCTCGGCCACCTGGAGCAGATCGAAAGCTACGCCCCTGGCCATCAAGTCAGGTTTGGAAGCTTAAACTACACGGCTGACATCCGCGGAGACTTGATCTTCGACGGGTTCGAGCCACGGCCAAGCGCGCCGCACTATCTCGAGGGGCATGACCTAGCTCTGCCTCCGAACAGTGTCCTGGAGGCCGCACACGCATTGGTTCCGACCCCTAACTCGGAGCCCATTGCGCCAATCGAGGATGAGCGGTTGGACGTCACCTTGGGGGATGCGATCCCGAAAGCGATCGAGCCGAACGCTAGCCCCGCACTCTGCATGACCTGTGACTCCGAGGAACCGGACTCCTCCCCGGACTCTGAACCCCCCGCGCCCCTGCCAATCGAATCCGATTGGGCGCCGATAATGGAGTTCACCGCCGCAGACATCTTTCAGCATTCGCCTTTTGGCGACATCCTGAATTCTCTTAAGTCTCTCTCTTTATCAGGAGAGCCCTGGCCGGACTACGGTCAGCGAGGGTGGGATACGGATGATGAGGAAATTCAAAGCCCACCCACCACCCACTTTGTAGCCACTATCGACGATCTAACCGACATGCTTGACTTCAGCTCCGAAGACATCGACGGCATGGACGACGATGTAGGAGACGAACAGGAACCAGCACCTGTAGGGCGCTGGAAGGCCACCTCGTCATATGACATATATATGGTGGATAGTCCAAAAGATTGAGATGGCGATGGAACAGTGGGTGATGACACCCCCAAGAAACAGCCAAAGCGCCGGCGTCAGCGGCGCCGCTCTAAATCCTGCCAAAGCAAAAACGGTGATTCCGGCACGGGAGATAATACTACCCCAGATAGCGCCGAAGAACACCCACCTCAGCAAGATTCGGCACAGGAAGATGGAGAAGCCATCCCTCATGAGAGAGCGGCAGACCGAGAGGTCGAGGATGATAACTATACACCTCCCTTCGAAGACGAGGCAAGCCTCGATGACGACGAATTTGTCATACCATTAGACCCCGCCGAACAAGAGCGTTTTAAACGCAGGCTTTTAGCCACGGCAAGCAGCCTCAAGAAAAAGCAGCAACAGCTTAGAGCTGCCCAAGATTTCCTAGCTAACAGATGGACTGAAGCCCTTGCGGCCGAAGAGTATGAACTCGAACGCCCCTCCAAGAGTTACCCGAAGCGCAGGCCGCTACCCCGATCAGAGGAGGAAGCACCTACATCACCAGCGCATGACATGGCAGACCGGCCACCTCACGGCCGCGACAGAGAGGCCTCTCGGCCCTCCACCCAAGCCATGCCCCGACGCCGCTCAACTAAGGCACGGGAAAATGCGCCCGACCTGCGAGACATACTGGAGGATAAGGCAAGACAAACAATATCGATCTATGGATCGCGCAGGCGCCCTATGGCATGTGACAATGATCTTCACGCCGGATACAACAAATCCGGCTGGGCCGAACACAACAGACATAGCTCTTCCAAGCTGTGTCGTGATATAGCCCAGTACAGAGGCGCCGCACACCCGCTATGCTTCACGAATGAAGTAATGGATCATAAAATCCCAGAGGGTTTCAAACCCGTAAACATCGAATCATACGATGGCACAACAGATCCGGCGGTATGGATCGAGGATTATCTCCTTCACATCCACATGGCACGCGGCGATGATCTACACGCCATCAAATACCTCCCGCTCAAACTTAAAGGACCGGCCCGGCATTGGCTTAACAGCTTGCCAGCAGACTCAATCGGTTCTTGGGAGGACCTGGAAGCCGCATTCCTTGACAACTTCCAGGGCACTTACGTGCGACCGCTGAATGCCGATGACTTAAGCCACATAATTCAGCAGCCAGAGGAATCGGCCAGACAATTCTGGACACGGTTCCTAACAAAGAAAAACCAGATAGTCGACTGTCCGGATGCAGAGGCCCTAGCAGCCTTCAAGCATAACATCCGCGACGAGTGGCTTGCCCGGCACCTGGGACAGGAAAAGCCGAAATCCATGGCAGCCCTCACGACACTCATGACCCGCTTTTGCGCGCGAGAAGACAGCTGGCTAGCTCGTAGTAGCAACTTATCAAAGAACCCTGGTAATTCAGATACCAAGGACAAAAGTGGCAGGACACGTCAGAATAAGCAAAAACGCGGCGTTAACAGCGACAGCAATGAAGACACGGCAATCAACGCCGGATTCAAAGGCTATAAATCCGGTCAGTGGAAAAAGGCATTCAAAAAGAATACTCAGGGCCCGTCCAGTTTGGACCGAATACTCGATCGCTTGTGCCAGATACATGGCACCCCCGAAAGGCCAGCCAATCACACTAACAGGGATTGTTGGGTGTTCAAGCAGGCAGGCAAGTTAAGGGCCGAAAACGGAGACAAGGGGCTGCACAGCGACGTCGAGGAGCCCAAGCCTCCGAACAACAATGGACAGAAGGGCTTTCCCCCACAAGTGCAGACGGTGAACATGATATACGCAACCCACATTCCCAAGCGGGAGCGGAAGCATGCGCTACGGGACGTATACGCGATAGAGCCAGTCGCCCCAAAGTCCAACCCATGGTCCTCCTGCCCGATCACTTTTGATCGAAGGGACCATCCCACTAGCATCCGTCATGGCGGCTTCGCCGCATTGGTTCTCGACCCAATCATTGACGGATTTCATTTCACAAGAGTCCTCATGGACGGCGGCAGTAGCCTGAACCTGCTTTATCAGGATACAACGCAGAAAATGGGCATAGATCCCTCAAGGATTAAGCCCACAAGAACGACCTTTAAAGGCGTTATACCAGGTGTAGAAGCCAACTGTACAGGCTCAGTAACACTTGACGTGGTCTTCAGATCCCCGGACAATTTCCGAAGCAAAGAGTTAATCTTCGATATAGTCCCGTTTCGCAGTGGCTATCATGCCCTGCTCGGACGAACCGCATTCGCAAAGTTCAATGCGGTGCCGCACTACGCATATCTCAAGCTCAAGATGCCAGGCCCTCGAGGAGTAATTACGGTCAACGGAAACACCAAACGTTCCCTCCGTACGGAGGAGCATACGGCGGCTCTCGCAGGGGAGGTACAAAGTAGCCTTCTTAGGCAATTCTCCAGTCCGGCCATTAAAAAGCCAGACACTGCCAAGCGCGCCCGGAGTAACCCACAGCAGGACCGCCTGGCACACTCTGAGCAAGCGTAGCAATGCGGCCCCAACCCCAGCTTTCGCGACATAGCGAAACCTGTACCTCGCATACATAACTACGCCCTTGAAATACCATGGGCACAGGGGAAGGGGAACAATAACGGCATGCCCAAAATACGGCTTAAAACGTACTAGGGGCTGCCGGATTCCTTTTTTAATTTTTTCTTACTTTCAGGACTCCATACTTCGGACG
Source organism: Triticum dicoccoides (assembly GCF_002162155.2). Taxonomy (NCBI): domain Eukaryota; kingdom Viridiplantae; phylum Streptophyta; class Magnoliopsida; order Poales; family Poaceae; genus Triticum; species Triticum dicoccoides. The sequence goes on from NC_041388.1 coordinate 195,621,369, forward strand.
ACCTGTTTGGCAATTCGCCTGCCGCACAAACGATGCAAGATCCAGGGACACAGACAAGCCATGCCACATTATGGAACTCCCAGGTGGTCTCTGTTATGAGCGGTATACCTGTTTTAAATACAATTCCGCGGCCTGCCCCTGGTCAGGACATACTGAATAGTCCAATATCTTTTGCTTACCGCACTATTTGCATCGTTCGGCTTTGATAAATAGCCTCTCTGTAGACAATGCTTAGCTTCTTGTCTATTTTTTACATTATCCTCTTTTCACATATATGTTTATTAAATGACATGATTGCACCCGTACACCATGGTACAACAAACACGCTAGGGGCTTCAGTACCCCTCATTATGGTGTGAGAAGTCCGTACACTTTCACAAGTGCGGCACCCCGAACTTATAGCACTATATGCATCGGCTCTGAATCATGATTTGGGTCAATAGTTGGGTTTGCCCGGCTCCTATGTTTTGGTGCCTTACGTTCCGCTATATCGGCTAAGGTAGCACTAGGAGAACCACTGTGATTGTGCCCCGGTTCAGCTGGGTTAAGCACCTCAGTGGAGAAAGCTAAAACTGTCTGTCATGATGAGGCGAGAGACCGGTCGCTGTTCGAGAGGTTTTTCGAGTCCCTAAAGACTTATGCCGCTTCGAGTGGGGAGCTGGCTTTGTCCGGCCAAGGCGTGGATAGCGCCCCGAACTCGGTCTTCCGAACTAGGGGCTTCGTCGAAGTTTAAAATTATAGAGTTCTATGGCTAAGTGAGAGTGTTCAAGCATTATAGTCCGATTGCCTGGTTCGTTGTGCTGAGCGCCTCCCTCGAAGGACCCAACTATGGGAAAAAGAGCGCTCAGGTTTATCCCGAACACCCCAGCACTAGTGGCATGGGGGCAGAAGCCGACGACTGGCCATCTCTCAATTTTTTGATAAACGGCCGCACAGAAAGTAATATTTTAAATTCAATAAGCATTGCTTAGCGCATATGAACAAGTTTTCAGTGCACAGGATAAACACGAGCGAGTTCATTCAAATATCACATCTTTGGTACATTCATCTGCCACAAGGCGGGCACCTGCAAGAACATCCTTGTAGTAGTTCTCGGGCTTGCGATGCTCCTTCCCCGGCGGCGGCCCGTCCTTCACAAGCTTCTCACCGTCCAGCTTACCCCAGTGCACCTTTGCACGGGCAAGGGCCCGACGGGCACCTTCGATGCAGACGGAGTGCTTGATGACCTCAAGCCTCGGACAGGCCTCCACCAGCCGCCGCACCAGCCGGAAATAGCTCCCAGGCAGGGCCTCTCCGGGCCACAGCCGAACTATGAAGCCCTTCATGGCCTGTTCGGCCGCCTTGTGGAGCTCGACCAGCTGTTTCAGCTGGTCGCTCAAAGGCACAGGGTGTCCGGCCTCAGAATGCTGAGACCAGAACACCTTCTCCATCGAGCTTCCCTCTTCCGCTCGGTAGAATGTGGCGGCGTCGGATACGATGCGGGGAAGATCTGCGAATGCCCCCGGAGAGCACCGGATTCGGGTAAGTAACAAGTAGTTTACTTTTATATTTCTGCTTTGCATGAAGAATGCCTTACCCGCTGCTATCTTCCTCATCTCCTCCAACTCTTGGAGGGCCTTTTAGGCTTCGGCCTTGGCAGACTTGGCAGTCTCAAGGGACGTCGCGAGCTCGGATGCTTGCGCCTTTGACTCAAGCTCCAAACTCTCATGTTTTTTCATGAGAGCCTGAAGCTCTTGCTGCACCTCGCCGACCTGAGCCCCAAGTCTGTCTCGCTCGGTGCGCTCCATGGCCGTTTTCTTTTCGGCCTCAGACAGCGCCTGCTTAAGGGTTGCCACCTCAATCGTGGCCCCTACAATAAGCAGTACAATCCTGTTATTTTTTTTTTGCAATCACGCCTTTTTATAGGCATTTTTTCTTTAAGGTATTTCTTACCTTCTCTCTCCTCGAGCCGCCGCTTGGCAAGGCCGAGCTCTCGCTCGGTCCGCTCGAGGTCCCGCTTCAGGACACCCACCTCCGCAGTCAGTGCGGCGATGGATAGCAGCGAAGCCTGCAAACGCATATTGACTCTTTTTGTTAGACTCCTGCGAAATTTAATAGATCCTCTATTCGGCTTTTCTTTTCGAACGCCAAACAGAGCATCAGGGGCTACTTTCTATGCGGTAATATTTTTACATATTTTTACTTACCTCGAAGCCTGTTAGAAGGCTAACGCAAGCTTCAGTCAGTCCGCTCTTGGCGGACTGAACCTTGTGGATCACCGTACTCATAATAGTACGGTGCCCCTCGTCGATGGAGGCACCGTCAAGCACCTCCAGCAGATTGTCCGGCACCTCCGGTTGGACGGAGGCCGCCGGCTCAGAAGGCTTGCTCCTCTTGGAAGGAGTTCACCTACCGCGGTCCGGAACTGTGGAAGATTCCGGTGCGGTGTCCGGCACAAAGCCGGACTTGGAGCCCTGGGGGGCCTTATCCCCTTCACTCCTGGAGTCCGAGAGGTTGCCCTGCGGCTCCTCCGGGACCACCTCCTCCTGCCCCGGAGCTTGTTGCGACGCCACTTCGGCGTCGTCTACAGTGCGGGGGGAGACAGCGGGCGGAACTGAGTTCACGTCCGATGAGTCCAGGGAGCCGCCCGACGATTCGTCGAATTCGGCCCGGGGCAGACTGCATAATTACAGTCGACATTAGGGAAAGCTGTGCAACAAAGGAACATCATGAGTTATTCCGATATCCGAACTTACGATTTCCCCGAACGCTTGGCCCTATTTGCCACTCCTCTTTGCCCTCTTCGGCGTTGGGGGCGTAGTCTGGCGGAGGGGTCTTCCTTTTCCTAGACCCCTCGGCCTCCCCCGTTGGGGCGGCCTTCCTCTTCTCTCCTCCCTCCGCCAGGGGGGGAGAGTTTTCTTCTTCCTCCTCCTCGTTTTCGCGGGAGGAGGGCGTCTCGGGCTTGTCAGATGACGAGTCCGACATCACCACGTTACGGGCACCCTTTCGAGTCCCCATGGTCTTCTTCTTCTTGGCCTTCTTCTTCGGCACCACATAAGGCGCCGGAACCAGCAGCTTCACTAGTAGAGCTGGGGCTGGGTCTTCGAGCAGCGAGTCGGACAGTTAATCGGTCCGGATATCGCTCGCCAAGCCTGTCAAAGGTAAGGGGGTTTAGATCCCGCATAGAGTCAAACTATGAAAAAAGCTTAACATCCTATAAAAGGTGAAGATAGCTTACCTCGCTAGCGTGACGCTGCAAGCTATATCCGCGGTCCTCGGAAGTGGATGCGGGAGCCTCGGCACCCTTGAATAGCACCTTCCAGGCATCTTCATACGTTGTGTCGAAGAGCCTGCTAAGGGTTTGGTGCTGCGCCGGGTCGAACTCCCATAGATTAAAATCCTGTCGTTGGCACGGGAGGATCCGGCGGACAAGCATAACCTGGATTACATTAACAAGCCGGATTGGCTTGTTCACCAGGGACTGGATGCATGTTTGCAATCCGGTCACCTCTTTTTCGTCACCCCACGACAGGCCCGTCTCTTTCCAGGACATAAGCCGCGTGGGGGGTCCGGATCGGAACTCAGGGGCTGCGATCCAGTTCGGATCGTGTGGCTTAGTGATGTAAAACCACCCGGATTGCTACCCCTTTAGGGTCTCCACAAAAGAGCCCTCGAACCATAGGACGTTAGCCATCTTGCCCGCCATAGCGCCTCCGCACTCCGCCTGGCTGCCGCGCACCACCTTGGGCTTGATGTTGAAGGTCTTGAGCCAGAGGCCGAAATGAGGGCGGACGCGGAGGAAGGCCTCGCACACGATGATAAACGCCGAGATGTTGAGGATGAAGTTCGGGGCCAGATCATGGAAATCCAGGCCGTAGTAGAACATGAGCCCCCGGACAAATGGGTGGAGTGGAAAACCCAGTCCGCGGAGGAAGTGGGGAAGAAATACTACCCTCTCATGGGGCCTTGGGATGGGGAGAAGCTGTCCCTTTTCGGGAAGCCGGTGCGCGATGTCCTTAGACAGGTATCCGGCCGTCCTTAGCTTCTTGACTTGGCCCTCCGTAGCGGAGGAGACCATCCACTTGCCTCCCGCTCCGGACATTGCTGGAGAAGGTTGAGGTGGGAAGTGCGGGCTTGGGCGTTGGAGCTCAAGTGCGCAGGAGATGGATAGGCAAAGGAGGAAGAAGGCGTAGGTAAAAAGGTGGATCCTTATCCCCTTATATGGGCGGATGCGGTTGTGCGTCCCCACCAGCCTAGTAAAACTCGCTTGCCTCCCAAGCGCCATGATAAATGGCGCAGTTGGGTTACCCACGTCCGTATTGATGAGAATCCCGTAAAGGGGGTACACGATCTCTGCTTTGACAAGACGTGCCAAGGAAACCGCCTCGCAAAACATGCTGAGGTGGAAAAGTAAAAACGATTCGAGTAAAGGACTTGGCCGTAGTGCGATGACGCACTGCGGAATACGTCAGCAGATTTGATTTGTGTTAATATTATTCTCTCTATGGCAATATGTGGAAGCTTATTTTGCAGAGCCGGACACTACTCTTGGTGTTTACAATCTTCTATGAAGGACTTGGAGGAGGAACCCGCCTTGCAATGCCAAAGACAATTTGCGCGCCGGACTCGTCGTCATTGAAGCCTGGTTCAGGGGCTACTAAGGGAGTCCTGGATTAGGGGGTGTTCGGGTAGCCGGACTATACCTTCAGCCGGACTCCTGGACTATGAAGATACAAGATTGAAGACTTCGTCCCGTGTCCGGATGGGACTTTCCTTGGCGTGGAAGGCAAGCTTGGCGATGCGGATATTCAAGATCTCCTACCATTGTAACCGACTCCATGTAACCCTAACCCTATCCGGTGTCTATATAAATCGGAGGGTTGTAGTCCGTAGGCAATCAACTCCATATACAATAATCATACCATAGGCTAGCTTCTAGGGTTTAGCCTCCCTGATCTCGTGGTAGATCTACTCTTGTACTACCCATATCATCAATATTAATCAAGCAGGACGTAGGGTTTTACCTCCATCAAGAGGGCCCAAACCTGGGTAAAACATCGTGTTCCCTGCCTCCTGTTACCATTCGGCCTAGACGCACAGTTCAGGACTCACTACCCGAGATCCGCCGGTTTTGACACCGACAGGTAGTGTTTTCTCATTAGACCCCCCTCTATTCTTAAATCTCATCTTTTCTAAACCCTCAGATGCCTCCGAGACGTGACCCCGGATTTACCTTCCCACTGGAGCTCACTCAGTTGATCCAGCAGCAGAACACATTGATGCAGTTGCTAGTCTAGAACTAGAATCAGGGGAACAACAACAACAACCCACCGCCACCACCACTTGTTGATCATTTAGCCTGTTTTCTTAGGCTGAATCCACCGGTGTTTTCTAGTAGCACCGAGCCGATAGTAGCAGATGATTGGCTCCGCAAGACAGCAAGGGAGTTGACCACCGCAGGATGCACAGATGCGGAAAAAGTGAAGTTTGTCGCGCATCAGCTTGAAGGACCCGTAGCATCATGGTGGGAGAATTTCACAGCCACTTTCCCTGTCGACATTGTCACGTGGGACCAATTTCAGCAGGCTTTCCGTACTGCCCATGTTTCAGCAGGAGCTATGGCCATGAAGAAGCGAGAGTTTCGCAACTTGCGCCAAGGAGGACGGACAGTTGGCCAGTATGTGGAGGACTTTAGTAAATTAGCACGTTATGCCTCAGATGACATTGCTACGGATGCAGCTAAGCAGGAGAAGTTTCTGGAAGGACTGAATGATGAGTTGAGCATGCAGTTGATGGTAGCAACCTTCAACAACTACCAGGAGTTGGTAGATCGTGCTCTCGTGATTGAAGGGAAGCAGCAGCAGATTGAGAACCGCAAGAGGAAGTATGGACAAGGGAAGTACAATTCAGGAGCTCAGCAGAAGCCACATTTTACCCCTAGAACAGGAGGACTCAGCATACCCATGGAGGATATAGCTCACACAATCACAATGGCACCAAGAATGGTAATGGGAATGGAGGAAGCAACGGCCAGAACCGCACCAACCCATCGACCCCAGCCAAGAGAGACCTAAGCCAAGTCACTTGTTTTAAGTGCCAGAAGACCGGACATTATGCCAATGAATGTCCTGAGTCACAGAACGGTAATGGCAATGGAAGCTCTGGGAAGAAGCCGAACCCTTTCAACAGGGGACAGGTGAACCACGTTAACGTGGAGGAGGTTGAAGAGCAGTCGGATGCAGTAATCGGTAAGTTTTTGGTTAAGTCATTTACTGCACTCGTTCTTTTCGATACTGGTGCATCGCATTCATACATATCAAGGGGATTTGTGGATAAGTATAACCTGCCCACCAAAGTTCTTAGAACACCTATGTTAGTAAGATCACCAAGAGCGGAGTATATGGCTAGCCAAGGATGTTTTCAAGTGCCATTGAGTATAGGTAGGCATGTGTTTCCCTCGGATTTGATCGTTTTGGAATCACAAGGTTTGGATGTAATTCTGGGTATGGATTGGCTATCAATGTATGGAGGAAACATCGATTGCGCCAGTAAGTCGATCTTGCCTACCACCCCAGAAGGGAGAAGGATCAAGTATGTATCCCGGCATGTGCCGAAGAGGACTCAAGTAAATTGTCTAACAGGAGTTGTGCAGGAGGAAGTAGCAGTAGTGAAGGATTTCCCTGATGTATTTCCAGAAGAGTTGCCAGGCATGCCACCTGATAGAGATATTGAGTTTTTGATTAAGCTTTTGCCAGGCACAGGGCCAATATCAAAGAGACCATATAGGATGCCCGCAAAGGATTTGGTGGAGATTAAGGAGTTACTGGATAAAGGATATATTCTCCCAAGTTCTTTGCCTTGGGGATCGCCAGTATTTCTAGTGGAGAAGAAGGATGGATCGCTAAGGATGGTTGTTGATTATCGAGGATTGAATGAAGTAACCATCAAGAACAAGTACCCACTACCAATGATCAATGATCTGTTTGATCGATTTCAAGGAGCTAAGGTATTTTCGAAGATCAATCTGCGATCAGGATACCACCAGTTGAAGATTCGAGAACAGGATATACCTAAGACGACTTTTACCACCAGGTATGGGCTGTACGAGTATACCGTTATGTCGTTTGGTCTGACTAATGCACCTGCATATTTTATGAACATGATGAACAAAGTGTTTATGGAGTTTTTGGATAAGTTTGTCATAGAGTTCATTGATGATATCCTTGTTTACTCGAAGAATGAGGAGGAGCATAAGGAGCATTTGCGTTTGGTACTTGGTAAGCTTAGAGAACACCAGTTATATGCCAAGTTTAGCAGATGTGAGTTTTGGTTGAAAGAAGTTGGATTTCTCGGACATGTTATATCCAGAGAAGGTATAGCAGTAGATCCCACTAAGGTTGATACCATGACAAATTGGGAAGCCCCAACAACAGTTGGAGAGATCCGGAGTTTTCTTGGACTCGCAGGATACTACCAGAGATTCATTGATAATTTCTCAAAGATTGCGAAGCCTATGACGGAGTTGTTGAAAAAGGATACCAAGTTCATATGGACTGAGGAATGTGAGGCTAGTTTCCAGGAGTTAAAGAAACGTTTGGTTACCTCACCTGTGTTGATTTTGCCAGATCAGACCAAGGATTATGAGGTGTATTGCGACGCTTCATGTCGAGGACTTGGAACAGTTCTTATGCAGGAAGGAAGAGTGGTTTCCTATGCCTCACGATAGCTTAAGCCGCATGAGTTAAATTATGCTACGCATGATTTGGAGTTAGCAGCCGTAGTGCATGCGTTAAAAACTTGGAGACACTTTCTCATTGGAAACCGTTGTGAAGTGTACACGGATCACAAGAGTTTGAAGATATTTTCACGCAGAAGGAGTTGAACCTCAGACAAAGGAGATGGTTGGAGCTCATCAAGGATTATGATATGAAATTGCATTATCACCCCGGAAAGGCTAATGTAGTAGCTGACGCATTGAGCCGTAAGAGCCATGTCAACACCCTAATGACAGGAGATTTACCAAGGGAGTTAGCCAAAAATCTTCGTGAGCTATGTTTGGAAATAGTTCCAAGGGGCTATGTAGCAGCATTGGAGATTTAGTCTACTTTGATGGATAAGATCAGAGAAGCTCAAAAGACTGACAAGGAGATTGCTTCTATTAAGGAGAAAATGAGCAAAGGAAAAGCTAAAGGATTTCGTGAGGATGATCACGATACCTTATGGTTTGAAGACCGTGTTTATGTACCAAATGATTCGGAGATCAGGAAGTTAATTTTACAAGAGGCCCATGATTCACCATATTCGATTCACCCAGGAAATACCAAAATGTATTTGGATTTGAAGGACACCTTCTGGTGGACCGGAATTAAGAAGGATATTGCGGAGTATGTAGCAGTTTGTGATGTATGTCAGAGGGTAAAGGCAGAGAATCAGAAGCCAGCCGGATTGCTACAGCCATTGCCGATACCCGAATGGAAGTGGGATGAGCTAGGCATGGATTTTATTACAGGATTGCCCAGAACACGTTCAGGCTATGACTCGATATGGGTTGTAGTCGATCGTTTGACAAAGGTAGCTCATTTCATTCCAGTAAAGACTACCTATACCAGTGCAAAGTTGGCAAAGATATACATGACCAGGATCGTATGTCTGCATGGAGTTCCAAGGAGCATTGTATCAGATAGAGGAACCCAATTTACCTCAAAGTTCTAGAATCAGTTGCATGAAACTTTGGGTACCAGGCTAGAGTTCAGTACATCTTTCCATCCGCAGACAGATGGACAGACCGAGAGAGTCAATCAGATTTTGTAGGATATGCTGAGAGCTTGTGCGCTAGATTACGGATCTAGTTGGGATGAGAATTTGTCATATACAGAGTTCTCTTACAACAACAGTTATCAATCCAGTTTGAAGATGGCCCCTTTCGAAGCCTTGTACGGAAGGAGGTGCAGGACCCCATTGTCGTGGAATGAAGTTGGAGACCGCCAGTTGTTTGGACCGGATCTGATTAAGGAGTCTGAACAGAAAGTGAAATTGATTCACGATAGGCTCGGAGACCAAGTTTATCTTCGAGTATCTCCACTTCGAGGAGTTAAGCGCTTTGTAGTTAAGGGAAAGTTAGCGCCATGTTTTGTAGGCCCATACAAAGTTTTGGAGCGTATGGGAGAAGTAGCCTATCAGTTGGAATTGCCCGAAGGATTGTTAGGAGTTCACGACGTGTTCCACGTTTCCTAGTTGAAGAAGTGCCACGCAGAGATGGCTGATATATCGCTGAGAGATACTGTGCCACTAGAAGCGATTCAGATGGACAATGATTTGACCTATGAGGAGAAACCAGTTAAGATTCTTGAGTATGCCAGCCGAGCAACCCGCAGCAAGGTTATCAAGTTTTGTAAAGTTCAGTGGAGCCACCACACGGAGGATGAAGCCACCTAGGAGCGAGAGGAAGATTTGCTGAAGGACCACCCTCACCTATTTTCTAGCCAACCCGAATCTCGCGGGCGAGATTCATCTTAAGGGGGGGTAGGTTTGTAACATCCCAAATTTTCAATTTGGAATGTTATACACTAGATCATCATTGCATATCATATTTTATTTGCATTTTGGTTGATCCTAGAAAATTCTACGCAACTCAATGACCCTTGAAGAGAGTTCGGGATTTCGTTATTTTCATATTTGAGTTTTCTCAAATTTTGAAAATCGGATCATTTGATTTTATTCATTTTATCTTCAATTATTTCTATTACAAAAATATGAGAGAGGGAAAGGGAATAAAATGACATTCCCAAAATAAAGAAATATTGAGGATTTAATAAAAAAATCAAATAAGATTTTATTTGGATTTATTTGCTATTTTATTTGAATTAGGGAAAATGTGCGTATTTCAAAATTGCATTTAGCCCCCAAATAAATGTTCATCCTGTGCGGCTTGATTTTACAAGCCGGGGAAAATTTATTTCGGGATTTTTGGAGTCTGTTTAGTATTCCTTTTGTTTTTCTCTGAGCGTAATTATTTAAAAAAAAAGAGTCCGAACCGACCTTGGGCCGTAACCGGCCAGGACTCCGCCTGGCCGGGCCCTTTATATAGCGCCCCGAGGCCCGAGGCTAGCCCAAGCCGCCCGCCGCCCCCGAACCCTAACCCTAGCGTGCCGCCGCCGCCCGCGCCGCCGCCACCCCGCCCGTGCCGCCGCCCGCCGCTGCCGCCGGATCCGCCGCCGCGGAGGTAGATCTCGTCGCCGTTTTTTTTAAACCGATCGGTTTTCCGTCGGTTTTGTTCGGTTTTTTTAGTTTCGGTTTGTTTAAATAGATCGGTTTTTCCGGTTTATTTAATTAGCGAGCGTTCGTCCGTTCGTTCGTTTTAATGAACGTTCGTCGTTTTTCTTTTTCTCGGATTAAACCCGCGATTTTTTTGATCGCGATTCTTGATCCGTTTTTCATTCTAGTCTAACTTTTCGCTTGTTTATCGGAATCAGGCGATTCAAGCGCCTCGAGTTTCATCTCGAAACCCTCTTTCTGTTTAATCAACTCAAACAAGTTTTTGCCACTGTAAAAATTGCCCTATATACAGAATAGTAAATGAAGCCTGTTTCTTTTGCCGTTTGTCTTTCGTTGCTTCGTTCGATTTGATTTCTTTTGCCAACCGGAGTTCTTAAGTTGAACTTTCTAGTTAGATCTTTTATTTGAGTTTTACCTGTGCATTGGTTGAGTAATTATTGTATGCGATGGAGTACCCGGAGTGCGCCGCTCGCTACTTTGAATCGCTAGGTTTTGCGGATCATCAGCAAGGCAAGTAACACTTTGATCATACCTCCTACTACCTAGTTTTATTGCATTAGATCAATCCTCACACATTGCATGATTAGGATCTAATTAAATTGTGGGTTTGGGAAGTAGATGAGGTAGTACCTATTACCTGTTATTATCAAACCTTTGGGAGTTACTTCTATGTTTGCTTATTGTGCCATGCTATGCTAGTAGACGTGGATTGGGTGAGTGTATCCATGAAAGATGTGAGATTGTTAAATTAATGGTTTATCTAAGGTGGCAACTTTAATACACATTTGGGTGGATTGAGGCACCTGGGTATTCCAGCGATTGCCTGTTTTTCTTTTGGACCGCCACCCGGGCTCAAAGGGATCATGAGATTATTCATGCTAGAAACTTCCGTGTGCAGCCACAAGCTACTATGGGCTCTAGCATAGTTGATTAAGTTGTGCGAACTCTTACAGTGGTAGACTAGCAGATGTAGGGGAAAGTAGGTGTAACGGTCTACCCGATCATAAGGTGCTAGCGCTTCTGAAAGACTATGTCTCGGTCATCCGTTTCTCAAACACCATGTAGTGCGAGAATCCCAACGGAGAAGATCGAGTCTTGTGGGGAAAAGTGCGCAAACCTCTGCAGAGTGTATAAACTAATCATGGTTAGTCGTGTCCCTGGTTATGGACATCTTGAGTATCTAGTACTTGGATTATCATGTGAATCTCATCATGTTACTCTAAAAATTAATTTTGTTGGGTTATGTTTAATGATGATGCTTAATTGGGATTGAGAATGCTGTCAACCATTCTCACTATTTAACAACTACCATGATAGTTAAATAAAATTTATTCCTTTGCAGTAGGGAAAAATTGGCTTTACGCAAAACTGTAACCATAGAGCTTTCCACCAGCCAAATATGCATATAGAATAGCCTATTTCATTCCATTACTCTCTATGTGTTATTTTGCCAGCATATTCCATGTGCTGGCCCGTTTCGGGCTGCAACGTTAATGTTGCAGACTTTTCAGACGACGATTAAGGTGCCTTTAGATCGTGGTTCTATACTCAGTGATGTCGTTGGAGTTGATGGACTCACTTATCTTCCAAGCCTTTCATTGTTATCATTATTAGATGGCCTTAAGCCATATTTATTGTAATAAGTTCTCTTTTGAGACACTCGATGTAATAAGTGTGTGATTGCTACTCTGTTATAAATCCTTCAAGTACTGTGTGGTGTCAGCATTACTGATCCAGGGATGACACCTAAGCACAGAGATTGGACCGTTTGAGGTCTGGTCGCTACAATATTGTTGGCGAGACCAATAACGGCAAACACCCGACCGCAGTTGTGCGATCAGGGTGGTCCTCGGCATCGAAAATGATAGGCGTGGTGGACCACTTCAGTGGCCTATGAGCATCAAGTGATGGTTCCGCTGCTGTGATCTCACGCGCCCACTACTTGAGCTAGCGGTGAGAAGTGTGCAGCGAGGCGCCACCATCGATGCACATGTCCTCCGTAGCCTTCTGGAACTCATGCTCGCCGGACTCGTCATCTTCGTCATGATCATCATCTCCTTGCTTCTTGTTGCGGCCCCGAGCAGGCCTCTTGCTGGTTATCCTTTACGTGGCGACCCCCTTGGCCGTCACGCTTCTCTCCAGATCCCTCGGCACCATCCTGTCCCTTCTCCTTGTCCCGCCTCTCATACTCAGCTTTTTGCTTCTCAGCAAGCAGCTCGACTTGCCGGCAGTTCTGGAGGTCGTGGCCCTTGGTGCGGTGGATCTTGCAATATTGCTTGTCGAAGCCTCCTGGCTTGTCGGCAGCCGCCAAGGCCCGGCAAGCGGCGCACCCCGCAATTTCCTTGTTGGGGTCGTCTGCCTTGGCCTTCCTGGTAGCGCCGGTGTCCTCGGATCCCTCGACGACAAGCATGGTCTTGCCCTTGCGCTTCCTGTTGCGGCGCCGGCCCTTCTTCGTTGGGGTGGCTGTGTTTGTTGGGGAATGTAGCATGCAATTTCAAAAATTTCCTACGATCACGCAAGATCTGTCTAGGAGATGCATAGCAACGAGAGGGGAGAGTGTGTCCATGTACCCTCGTACACCGAAAGTGGAAGCGTTTATCAACGCGGTTGATGTAGTCGTACACCTTCACGATTTGTCCCGATCAAGTAACGAACGTACGGAACCTCCGCGTTCATCACACGTTCAGCTCGATGACGTCCTCGCCTTCTTGATCCAGCAAAAGGGGCGAAGTAGTCGATGAGTTCCGGCAGCACGACGGTGTGGTGACGGTGTTGGTGAAGAACAATCTCCGTAGGGCTTCGCCTAAGCACTACGAAAACTATGACGGAGGATACACTAGAGGGGACGGGGTTGCCGGCACATGGCTTGGTGTTTCTTCATCTGTCTTGGGTGCTAGCCCTACCCCTCTATTTATATGTTGAGCCTTGGGGTCGAAACTTGGAGTAAAAGCCTCCACAAAGTCGGTTTCACCCGAAAGGCAAGAGTCCTTCTCGGACTCGAGGGCCAGACGCCAGGGACATTGGCATCTGGCCCCTGGACTCCGCAAAACTTCCTTTTGCGCTTTCCAAAAACCTTGTGGGCTTTCCCCTTTGGCCCAAATATAGTGTTCTCGTACCCAAACATTTCAGGAAACATCCGGAACCCCTTCCGGTGAATTCCGGAACCCTTCCGGAGACCAAACACTATTATCCCATATATCAAACTTTATCTACAGACCATTCTAGAGTTCCTCGTCATGTCTGTGATCTTATCCGGAACTCCGAACAACATTTGGTTACCAACATACATAACTCATCAATACTATATCGTCAATGAACGTTAAGCGTGCGAACCCTACGGGTTTGAGAACTATGTAGACATGACCGACACACTTCTCTGGTTAATAACCAATAGAGGAACCTGGATACCCATATTGGTTCCTACATATTCTGCGAAGATCTTTATCGGGTCGAACCGCATAACAACATACGTTGTTCCCTTTGTCATTGGTATGTTACTTGCCCGAGATTCGATCGTCGGTATCTCAATACCTATTTCAATCTCATTACCGGCAAGTCTCTTTACTCGCTTTGTAATGCATCATTCCGCAACTAACTCATTAGTTACATTGCTTGCAAGGCTTATGGTGATGTGCATTACCGAGAGGGCCCAGAGATACCTCTCCGACAATCGGAGTGACAAATCATATTCTCGATCTATGCCAAATCAACGAACACCATCGGAGACACCTATAGAGAACCTTTATAATCACCCAGTTACGTTGTGACGTTTGGTAGCACACAAAGTGTTCTCCGGTAATCGGGAGTTGCATAATCTCATAGTCATAGGAACATGTATAAGTCATGTAGAAAGCAGCAGTAAACTAAACGATCAAGTGCTAAGCTATCGGAATGGGTCATGTCAATCACATCATTCTCCTAATGATGTGATCCCGTTAATCAAATGACAACTCATGTCTATGGCTAGGAAACTCAACCATCTTTGATCAAGAAGCTAGTCAAGTAGAGGCATACTAGTGACACTATGTTTGTCTATGTATTCACACATGTATTATGTTTCCGGTTAATACAATTCTAGCATGAATAATAAACATTTATCATGATGTGAGGAAATAAATAATAACTTTATTATTGCCTCTAGGGCATATTTCCTTCAGTCTCCCACATGCACTAGAGTCAATAATCTAGATTACATAGTAATGATTCTAACACCCATGGAAGAGGCTTAGTCAACGGGTCTGCAACATTCAGATCTGTATGTATCTTGCAAATCTCTATGTCTCCCACCTGGACTTGATCCCGAATGGAATTGACGCGTCTCTTGATGTGCTTGGTTCTTTTGTGAAATCTGGATTCCTTTGCCAAGGCAATTGCACCAATATTGTCAGAAAAGATTTTCATTGGACCCGATGCACTAGGTATGACACCTAGATCGGATATGAACTCCTTCATCCAGACTCCTTCATTTACTGCTTCCGAAGCAGCTATGTACTCCGCTTCACACGTAGATCCTGCCACGGCATTTTGTTTAGAACTGCTCCAACTAATAGCTCCACCGTTCAATATAAATATGTATCCGGTTTGCGATTTAGAATCGTCTGGATCAGTGTCAAAGCTTGCATCGACGTAACCATTTACGACGAGCTCTTTGTCACCTCCATAAACGAGAAACATATCCTTAGTCCTTTTCAGGTATTTCAGGATGTTCTTGACCGATGTCCAGTGATCCACTACTGGATTACTTTGGTACCTCCCTGCTAAACAAATAGCAAGGCACACATCAGGTCTGGTACACAACATTGCATACATGATAGAGCCTATGGTTGAAGCATAGGGAACATTTTTCATTTTCTCTCTATCTTCTGCAGTGGTCGAGCATTGAGTCTTACTCAACTTCACACCTTGTAACACAGGCAAGAACCCTTTCTTTTCTTGATCCATATTGAACTTCTTCAAAACTTTATCAAGGTATGTGCTTTGAGAAAGTCCAATTAAGCGTCTTGATCTATCTCTATAGATCTTGATGTCCAATATCTAAGCAGCTTCTCCGAGGTCTTTCATTTAAATACTCTTATTCAAGTATCCTTTTGTCACATCCCTAGCTTCTGGTGCTGCCTGGTGTGTGCATCATGTCTATATTTTCGAAACTTGAACTGAGGAATTTTGGAAGCCTCAAAAACTTAAATAAAAGAGGGGCAAAAACCCTAGAAGTCTCATTCATTGCTCCAAAAATGCCCTTTTAAATGTTTGATGATTTTTGGTAAGGGTTCTGGTCCCAACCAAAACATTGAACATTTTTAGGAATTATTTTTGGGACTTTGGATTTAATTCATTAGCTATTTGAATTTGAATTATATTCATATAATTAGAATATAGTTTCAAATACCCCCGGAAATATTTTATAAGCTTTTGGAAAAGTCCATCTAGCAATATAAAATATTCAGAGGAGCTTTGGCATTGCTTGAATTATTATTTTTAATTCAAAACAGTGGCAAAAGATTAAATAAAAACAAAACAGAAGAAAAAAATAAAACAGAGCATAACCTACCTGACCTTACCTGGCAGCCCGCTGGCCGGCCCAGCACTGTGCTGGCCTGTGCCACCCACCTGCTTCCTCCCGCCAGAGCAGGCAGGCAGCTGCCTGTCGGCCGCGCGCGCCGCCGTGCGCCACCTCCTGCCTGGTTGCCTCCCTCCTCGATGCACCTGGAGACGCCACGACACCCCTGGCCTCTCCCTCACTCTCCCTGGAACTCCCTCGACCTCTCCCATCGCCTCTCCCCTTCCCCGTCCCTCTCGCACACAACCGGCCGAGCGCCACCGTCGCTGACCCTCGATGCCCTCGCGGCCACCGCCACCCCCTCTCCTCCCCGACGTGCTCCTGAGCTCCGCAGTGCCTCCCTCGACCTCCCCGTCGACTCACGCGACCGGAGAAGCCCCGAAGCGCCGTCCCGACGCTTTTCCCCTCCTCGGCCACCGAGGACCGCCACCGTCGATTCGCCGCCTCCGACGCCTCCCCGAGCTCCCCGAGGCCACCGTCGCAACCCCCGTGAGCTCCTCCGTCGTTTCCCCCTCCCTGCTTAGTCGCGCTCGCCCTCTAGCTGTCGTCTCCACCATGGCCGAACCTTCGCCGCCGCCGCACTCGTCGCCGGTGATGCTCCGGTGACCATTTGGTCCCGGGCATGCGCCCAACGCGCTCCCCGCATCGCGTAGAGCCTCCGTGGCACTTCGCCGCGCTTGTTTGCGCACCGCAGCCCCATCCCCACTTGCACCCGAGCTTCGGCCGCCGCCGAGCTCGTCGCCGGCACCACTCCGGCCACTTCCCTGCCGCGCCACCACCACAGTTGGATGCGGACGAGCGTCTGCATCCCGAAGCTGTGCTCCGCGCGCCAAACCGAGCCCTGTGGGCAAAACCCGAGGCTCGCCACCGCGGCTGGCCTCGCCGGCGTCAAGCCGCCGGTGGGTTTGACCCACGTTGACCACGGCGGGACCCTCCCCTGTGTCCATGACAGGTGGGGCCGGCCTGTTAATTAGGTTAGTATTAGTGTTAACTAAAAAATTAGTTAGACTAATTACACTGACATGCGGGCCCCGCCCGGCTAACCAAGTTAGTTAGGGTTAATTTTAATTAGTTTAGTTAGTCCAGACACTGACATGCAGGGCCCACAGGTCAGTTTGACCTGGACGGCGCCCGTTGACCTGCTGACGTCATGCCAACGTCATGCTGACGCAATAATTCCTTTCTGGAATTTAAATAAATCTTAAATGATTTAATATTTTCAGAAAATGCCCTAAACTTCTAAAATTCATCGAAATTCAACCATAACTCCAAATTAAATAATTTATATATGAAAAATTATCAGAAAAATTCAAGGAATCCATCTGTACCATTTTCATGCATGTTAGAACAACTTATCACTACTATTTAGGACAAATGAAGTGAATGGCATTTAAATAATCACATATGGAGTTTGAATTTGAACCTAGGATTCAAACCAACTCCATCTAACTTGTTGCTAGATGCATTAGCTCAAAACACATTCATTTTTGCCATGTCATGATCATGCATCATATTGCGCATTGCATTGATTGTGTTCCCTTCTGTGTTGCCGGTATTCGTCCCCTCTCGATAGACGTGATACCGATGATGTGATCGTTGACACTGATGAAGACTCAATGTTATCTTCAGAAGTGCCAGGCAAGCAAAACCCCCTTGTTCATTCCGATACAATCCTACTCTCTCGCTCCTGCTCTCTTTTAATGCATTAGGACAACACCGATTCATCTGTTACTTGTTGCGGTAGTTGAGCCCCTTTATCCTCTGCATGACCTGTCATTGCCACAGTAAATAGATGAAACCCACTAGCATGAGTAGGAGTTGTTTGAGCCCTGTTGTGCCTACTCATTCTTGCTTGTTTGTCATGCCTGCTACTGCTTAGAGTTGAGTCAGGTCTGATTCATCAGGGATGAATCAGAGGTGTGTGAACATGTCCTACTGTGTGTGAGCTAAGTGGTGAACACGATTTGGTAAAGGTAGCGGTGAGAGGCCATGTAGGAGTACATGGTGGGTTGTCTCATTGAAGCCGTCCTTAGGAACTGAGTTCTGTGTTTGTGATCCATGATTCAGCTACTACCATACATTGGGCCCTGAAATATGACCCCGCTCGACTTCTTATTCACCCTAGTCCTCTGTCCAGGAGTTGCAAGTAGTTTCTGGTGTTTGTAGCTTACTGGAGGCCGTGGACAGCGCTGACCGTAGGGGTGGGCTGTGATGCGGTAGGTACGTGGCACGGTGTACCGGATGCCCGTTTGGTATCTCAGGAACCCTGTTCACATCGTTTGGGGCTGTGAGCGAAACTCCGGCCGGATCTCCTCATGGATGGAACCCGAATAGGCGATAAACCTGGACTAGAGACTTGAGTGTTTAGGTAGGTCGTGGTCTACACCCACGTCGGCTTTCGCTTGAAGTCTGCCGAGCACATGTCGTGTGCAGACGCTAAGTGGTGGAAACATGTATGAAGAAGTACACCCCTGCAGGGTTAACATCATCTATTCGAATAGCCGTGTCCATGGAAAAGGACTTCTGGGTTGCTTATATCAGTTCATAGACAAGTGAAAGTGGATACTCTAAAATACGCAAGATAAGCGTGAGTGCTATGGATGGCGTTCTCGTAGGGAGACGGGAGCGGATCCATAGTGGTGTATTGATATGGTGAATATGTGGACTCGTGTGCGCCACCTCAAAAGAGTCGCTTGCAGTCGTAGTTTAGGATAGCCACCGAGTCAAAGCTGGCTTGCTGCAGTTAAACCCCACCACCCCTTTGTTGATAATGATGCATATGTAGTTAGTTCTGATGTAAGTCTTGCTGGGTACATTTGTACTCACGTTTGCCTATTTTATGTTTTTGCAGAGAGACTTCAGTCTCATTAGTAGTTCCGCTTGGACTTCGACGTTTAGCTTGTTACCTCAGCTACGATCTTGTGCCCCGACAGGATCTGATAGATAGTCAGGCTTCTCAGCCTTTTTCATTTATAGATGTCTGTACCTAGACATGATAGCTTCCGCTTGTGCTTTGATTTGTATGCTCTGATTGTTGGGTCATGAGACCCATGTTTGTAATGTCTCGCTCCTCGGAGCCTATTGAATAAACTACTTGAGTCGTAGAGTCATTTTGTGATGCCATGTTGTATTGCACATATCGAGCATATTGTGTGTATGTTATTGAAATGCTTGGTATGTGTGGGATCTGACTATCTAGTTGTTTATCTTTAGTAGCCTCTCTTACCGGGAAATGTCTCCTAGTGTTTCCACCGAGCCATGGTAGCTTGCTACTGCTCCGGAACACTTAGGCTGGCCGGCATGTGTCCTTCTTCGTTCCTGTGTCTGTCCCTTCGGGGAAATGTCACGCGATGAATACCGGAGTCCTGTTAGCCCGCTACAGCCCGGTTCACCGGAGTCCTGCTAGCCCAGTGCTACAGCCTGGATTCACTCGCTGATGACCGACACGTTCGATGCTGGGTCATGGATGCCTGTCCCTGTAAGTTTGTGCCACTTTGGGTTTACGACTAGCCATGTCAGCCCGGGCTCCTTATCACATGGATGCTAGCGACACTGTCATATACGTGTGCCAAAAGACGCAAACGGTCCCGGGTAAAGGTAAGGCGACACCCGTGGGAATACCGTGCGTGAGGCCGCAAAGTGATATGAAGTGTTACATGCTAGATCTATGTGGCATTGAGTCGGGGTCCTGACACCTTTTATGCTATCCAGAAATTATATATCATTTCCAATCAACAATATGTCATCCACATATAATATTAGAAATGTTACAGAGCTCCCACTCACTTTCTTGTAAATACAGGCTTCTCCAAAAGTCTATATAAAACCATCTGCTTTGATCACACTATCAAAACGTTTATTCCAACTCCGAGAGGCTTGCACCAGTCCATAAATGGATCACTGGAGCTCGTACATTTTGTTGGCACCCTTTGGATCGACAAAACCTTCTGGTTGCATCATATACAACTCTTCTTCCAGAAATCCATTCAGGAATGCAGTTTTGACATCCATTTGCCAGATTTCATAATCATAAAATGCGGCAATTGCTAACATGATTCAGACAGACTTAAGCATCGCTACGATGAGAAAGTCTCATCGTAGTCAACCCCTTGAACTTGTTGAAAACCTTTCGCAACAAGTCGAGCTTTGTAGACAGTAACATTACCGTCAGTGTCAGTCTTCTTCTTGAAGATCCATTTATTCTCGATGGCTTGCTGATCATCGAGCAAGTTAACCAAAGTCGACACTTTGTTGTCATACATGGATCCCATCTCAGATTTCATGGCCTCAAGCCATTTTGCGCAATCTGGGCTCATTGTCGCTTCCTCATAGTTCGTAGGTTCGCCATGGTCTAGTAACATGACTTCCAGAACAGGATTACCGTACCACTCTGGTGCGGATCTTACTCTGGTTGACCTATAAGGTTCAGTAGTAACTTGATCTGAAGTTTCATGATCATCATCATTAGCTTCCTCACTAATAGGTGTAGGTGTCACAGTAACCGGCTTCTGTGATGAACTACTTTCCAATAAGGGAGCAGGTACAGTTACCTCATTAAGTTCTACTTTCCTCCCACTCACTTCTTTTGAGAGAAACTCCTTCTCTAGAAAGGATCCATTCTTAGCAACAAATGTCTTGCCTTCGGATCTGTCATAGAAGGTGTACCCAATAGTTTCTTTTGGGTATCCTGTGAAGACACATTTCTCCGATTTGGGTTCGAGATTATCAGGTTGAAGATTTTTCACATAAGCATTGCAGCCCCAAACTTTAAGAAATGACAACTTTGGTTTCTTGCCAAACCACAATTCATAAGGCGTTGTCTCAATGGATTTTGATGGTGCCCTATTTAACGTGAATGCAGCCGTCTCTAAAGCATAACCCCAAAACGGTAGTGGTAAATCAGTAAGAGACATCATAGATCGCACCATATCTAGTAAAGTACGATTATGATGTTCGGACACACCATTACGTTGTGATGTTCCGGGTGGCATGAGTTGTGAAACTATTCTGCATTGTTTCACATGTAGACCAAACTCGTAACTCAAATATTCTCCTCCACGATCAGATCATAGAAACTTTATTTTCTTGTTATGATGATTTTCCACTTCACTCTAAAATTCTTAGAACTTTTCAAATGTTTCATACTTATGTTTCATTAAGTAGATATACCCATATCTGCTCAAATCATCTGTGAAGGTGAGAAAATAACGATAACCGCCGTGAGCCTCAATATTCATCGGACCACATACATTAGTATGTATGATTTCAAACAAATCTGTTGCTCGCTCCATAGTTCCGGAGAACGGTGTTTTAGTCATCTTGCCCATGAGGCATGGTTCGCAACTACCAAGTGATTCATAATCAAGTGATTCCAAAAGTCCATCAGAATGGAGTTTCTTCATGCGCTTTACACCAATATGACCTAAACGACAGTGCCACAAATAAGTTGCACTATCATTATCAACTCTGCATCTTTTGGCTTCAACATTATGAATATGTGTATTACTACTATCGAGATTCAACACAAATATACCACTCTTCAAGGGTGCATGACCATAAAAGATATTACTCATATAAATAGAACAACCATTATTCTCATATTTAAATGAATAACCATCTCACATTAAACAAGATCCAGATATAATGTTCATGCTTAACGTTGGCGCCAAATAACTATTATTTAGGTCTAAAATTAATCCCGAAGGTAGATGTAGAGGTAGCGTGCCGACGGTGATCACATCGACTTTGGAACCATTTCCCATGCACGTCGTCACCTCGTCCTTAATCAATCTTCGCTCAATCCGTAGTCCCTGTTTCGAGTTGCAAATATTAGCAACAGAACCAGTATCAAATACCCAGGTGCTACTGTGAGCTCTAGTAAGGTACACATCAATAACATGTATATCACATATACCTTTGTTCACCTTGCCATCCTTCTTATCCGCCAAATACTTGGGGCAGTTCCGCTTCCAGTGACCAGTTTGTTTGTAGTAGAAGCACTCAGGCTTAGGTCCAGACTTGGGTTTCTTCTCCTGAGCAACAACTTGTTTGTCATTCTTTTTTAAGTTTCCCTTCTTCTTCCCTTTACCCTTTATCTTGAAACTGGTGGTCTTGTTGACCATCAACACTTGATGCTCCTTCTTGATTTCTACCTCTGCAGCCTTTAGCATTGCGAAGAGCTCGGGAATTGTCTTATCCATCCCTTGCATATTATAGTTCATCACAAAGCTCTTGTAGCTTGGTGGCAGTGATTGAAGAACTCTATCAATCACACTATCAATGGGAAGATTAACTCCCAATTGAGTGAAGTGGTTATGGTACCCAGACATTCTGAGTATATGTTCACTGACAGAAGTATTCTCCTCCATCTTGCAGCTATAGAACTTATTGGAGACTTCATATCTCTCAATCCGGGCATTTGCTTGAAATATTAACTTCAACTCCTTGAACATCTCATATGCTCCATGACGTTCAAAACATCATTGAAGTCCCGGTTCTAAGTCGTAAAGCATGGCACACTGAACTATCGATTAGTCAACAACTTTGCTCTGCCAGACGTTCTTAACGTCATCGGCAGCATCTGCAGCAGGTCTGGCACCCGGCGGTGCCTCCAGGACGTAATTCTTTTGTGCAGCAATGAGGATAATCCTCAAGTTATGGACCCAGTCCGTGTAATTGCTACCATCATCTTTCAAATTTGCTTTCTCAAGGAACGCATTAAAATTCAACGGAGCAACAGCACGGGCCATCTATCTACAACAACATAGACAAGAAAAATACTATCAGGTACTAAGTTCATGATAAATTTAAGTTCAATTAATCATATTACTTTAAGAACTCCCACTTAGATAGACATCCCTCTAATCATCTAAGTGATCACGTGATCCAAATCAACTAAACCATAACCGATCATCACGTGAAATGGAGTAGTTTTCAATGGTGAACATCACTATGTTGATCATATATACTATATGATTCACGCTTGACCTTACAGTCTCAGTGTTCCGAGGCCATATCTGCATATGCTAGGCTCGTCAAGTTTAACCCGAGTATTCTGCGTGTGCAAAAACTGGCTTGCACCCGTTGTATAAGAACGCTGAGCTTATCACACCCGATCATCATGTGGTGTCTCGGCACGACGATCTTTTGCAATGGTGCATACTCAGGGAGAACACTTGTACCTTGAAATTTTTAGTGAGAGATCATCTTATGATGCTGCCGTCAATCAAAGCAGAATAACATGCATAAAGGATAAACATCACATGCAATCAATATAAGTGATATGATATGGCCATCATCATCTTGTGCCTTTGATCTCCATCTCCAAAGCACCGTCATGATCACCATCGTCACCGGCGCGACACCTTGATCTCCATCGTAGCATAGTTGTCACTTCGTCAACTATTCCTTCTACGACTATCGCTACCGCTTAGTGATAAAGTAGAGCAATTACATGGCGATTGCATTTCATACAATAAAGCGACAACCATATGGCTCCTGCCAGTTGATGATAACTCTGTTACAAAACATGATCATCTCATACAATAAAATATAGCATCATGCCTTGACCATATCACATCACAACATGCCCTGCAAAAACAAGTTAGACGTCCTCTACTTTGTTGTTGGAAATTTTACGTGGCTGCTACAAGCTGAGCAAGAACCGTTCTTACCTATGCATCAAAACCACAATGATAGTTCGTCAAGTTAGTGTTGTTTTAACCTTCAACAAGGACCGGGCGTAGTAACACTCGGTTCAACTAAAGTTGGAGAAACTGACACCCGCCAACCACCTGTGTGCAAAGCACGTCGGTAGAACCAGTCTCGCATAAGCGTATGCATGATGTCGGTTCAGGCCGCTTCATCCAACAATACCGCCAAACCAAAGTATGACATGCTGGTAAGCAGTATGACTTGTATCGCCCACAACTCACTTGTGTTCTACTTGTGCATATAACATCTACGCATAAACCTGGCTCAGATGCCACTGTTGGGGAACGTAGCATGCAATTTCAAAAATTTCCTACGATCACGCAAGATCTATCTAGGAGATACATAGCAACAAGAGGGGAGAGTGTATCTACGTACCCTCGTAGACCGAAAGCGGAAGCGTTCATCAACGCGGTTGATGTAGTCGTACGCCTTCACGATCCGTCCCGATCAAGTACCGAACGTACGGCACCTCCGTGTTCAGTACACGTTCAGCTCGATGACGTCCTCGCCTTCTTGATCCAACAAGAGGGGCGAAGTAGTAGATGAGTTCCGGCAGCACGACGGCGTGGTGACGATGTTGGTGAAGAACAATCTCTGCAGGGCTTCACCTAAGCACTACGAAAACTATGACGGAGGATAAACTAGAGGGGATGGGGTTGCCGGCACACGGCTTGGTGTTTCTTCATCTGTCTTGGGTGCTAGCCCTACCCCTCTATTTATATGTTGAGCCTTGGGGTCGAAACTTGGATTAAAAGCCTCCACAAAGTCGGTTTCACCAGAAAGGCAAGAGTCCTTCTCGGACTTGTGACGCCCCCGATTTGACCGTACACTAATCATGCACGCAAATGTGTACGATCAAGATCAGGGACTCACGGGAAGATATCACAACACAACTCTAAAACATAAATAAGTCATACAAGCATCATAATACAAGCCAGGGGCCTCGAGGGCTCGAATACAAGTGCTCGATCATAGACGAGTCAGCGGAAGCAACAATATCTGAGTACAGACATAAGTTAAACAAGTTTTCCTTAAGAAGGCTAGCACAAACTGGGATACAGATCGAAAGAGGCGCAGGCCTCCTGCCTGGGATCCTCCTAACTACTCCTGGTCGTCGTCAGTGGGCTACACGTAGTAGTAAGCACCTCCGGTGTATAGGAGTCGTCGTTCACGGTGGTGTCTGGCTCCTGGACTCCAGCATCTGGTTGCGACAACCAAGTAGAATGGGAAGGGGGAGAAGAGGGAGAAAAGCAACCGTGAGTACTCATCCAAAGTACTCGCAAGCAAGGATCTACACTACATATGCATGGGTATATGTGTAAAGGGCCATATCAGTGGACTGAACTATAGAATGCCTGAATAAGAGGGGGATAACTAATCATGTCGAAGACTACGCTTCTGGCAGCCTCCGTCTTGCAGCATGTAGAAGAGAGTAGACTGAAGTCCTCCAAGTAGCATCGCATAGCATAATCCTAACCGATGATCCTCCCTTCGTTGCCTTGTGAGAGAGCGATCACCGGTTGTATCTGGCACTTGGAAGGGTGTGTTTATTAAGTATCCGGTTCTAGTTGTCATAAGGTCAAGGTACAACTCCGGGTCGTCCTTTTACCGAGGAACACGGCAATTCGAATAGATCAACTTCCCTGCAGGGGTGCACCACATTTCCCAACACGCTCGATCCCCTTTGTCCGGACACACTTTTCTGGGTCATGCTCGGCCTCGGAAGATCAACACGTCGCAGCCCTACCTAGGCACAACAGAGAGGTCAGCACGCCGGTCTAAATCCTATGGCGCAGGGGTCTGGGCCCATCGCCCATTGCACACCTGCATGTTGCGAGGGCGGCCGGAGAGCATACCTAGCAACCTCCATTACAAAGGAAGTTGCGTTACGCAGTCCAACCTGGCGTGTGCCACCCAGTCGCTGACGTCACGAAGGCTTCGGCTGATACCACGACGTCGAGTGCCCATAACTGTCCCCGCGTAGATGGTTAGTGCGTATAGGCCAGCAGCCAGACTCAGATCAAATACCCAGATCTCGTTAAGCATGTTATTTAGAAGTAACCGCGAACGCCGACCAGAGCCAGGTCCACCTCTCTCCTAGGTGGTCTCAACCTGCCCTGTCGCTCTGCCTCAAAGTAACAGTCGGGGGCCGTCGGGAACTCAGGCCCACCACCACCTGGATGGAGCCACCTACCCCTTCAGCCCCCATCTCCAAACAGTATCACCGGTAATGTAACAGTGTAAAGTATATAGTATATGCCCATGATCACCTCCCGAGTGATCATGGCCCAGTAGTATAGCATGGTAGACGGACAAGAGTGTAGGGCCACTAATGGAACACTAGCATCCTGTACTAAGCATATAGGATTGCAGGTAAGGTATCAACAGCTGTAGCAACAATGACAGGCTATGCATCAGAATAGGATTAACGGAAAGCAGTAACATGCTACACTACTCTAATGCAAGCAGTATAGAGAAGAGTAGGCGATAACTGGTGATCAAGGGGGGGGGCTTGCCTGGTTGCTCAGACAATAAGGAGGGGTCGTCAACACCGTAGTCGAACTGGGGGTCGCCAGTAGTCTCGGGGTCTACCGGAAAGAAGTAACGGAGGGGGAACACAATAAATAATAGAGCAATCAAAGCAACACAAGGCATAACATGGCAATACGCGGTGCTAGGTGTGCCCTAACGCAATACTAGGTGATACCGGCGAAGGGGGAAACATCCGGGAAAGTATCCCCGGTGTTTCTCGTTTTCGGACAGATGAACCGAAGGGGGAAAGTTGCGTGTTTGCTATGCTAGGGATGTGTGGCGGACGAACGGGCTGCGTATCCGGATTCGTCTCGTCGTTCTAAGCAACTTTCATGTACAAAGTTTTTTCATCCGAGTTACGAATTATTTTATATGAATTATCCAAGTTTATTGCATTTTCAGAATTTATTTTAATTCATTTTGAAAGGAAATTACTAAGTGTAGACAACAGTAGCTTAGCTATAGTGGCTTATAAGTGGGGTCCAGTGGCTGGGTTGACCCAGTCACATTTGACTGGTGAACACATGAACAGTAAAAGTGGGTCCTCCATGTCATAGGCTTGTATATTTTTATTTGTTTTAACCTTTAATTAGCAGCAGGGTCCACATGTCATAGACTGTTTAATAAGCAGGTTAATTAAACAGAGTTAATTAGTTTACCTAATGATTAGGTTAATCTAAACAGAATTAATTAATTAATTAATTAATTGGTTTTTTATATTTAATTAATTTTCTTAATCCCTTTTTTTACAAAACGTTCTAGGCGGTGGGGCCCCTTTGTCATAGGGCCAGTGGACCTTAGCTGGCGCGGGCGTCGGCCACAGGCGCTGGGCGCTAGACCGTTTGGGCGCACGCCTAGGCTACCAGGGGGCGCCGGCCACGGCGGGGTGCCGGAGCAGCACGACGAGAGGGCAGGCACGCGCGGTGCAAGGCGCGCGCGGCCAAGGACGCAGGCGCGAGCGGCAGGGGGCGCGGTGGTGCGTGGCACAGCGACTGGAGCAGGCGACTGAAGGCGGGCGTCGGGCAGGGGCCGGCCGGCGCGTGTGGGACAATGTCGGCGGCCTCCGGCAGCAGCAGAGGCTGCAGCGGTAGTGCAGGGCGGCTGCGGGAGGTAGGGACGAGGCGGGGCGCGGGCGTCGGTGCACAGCGCGCGGCGCCTCGAAGCCAACAGGGGAGGGGCGCACGGAGAGGACGACTCGGTCGCGGGGAGCACGTCGCAGAAGGTGCACGGGGCGCGGTGAGCGTGTGCTCATCGCGGGCGCATGCATTGTCGTTCTAGCGTGCGGTGAGCGAGGCATGAGGCAGAGAGGGGGAGAGGCCCGGGGCCTCACCAACGTTGATGGGGAGAGGGGGCGCCGAGGCTTGCTGGCGGCCGGCGGGAAAGAGGATGTGGATGCGAGGTCCAGTGAGGAGGCGGTCAAGGTGGAGGGCAAGGGCGGCGACGCAACTCCGAGCAGCGGGGCGGCTCCGGCGATGTGGTCCCAGGCGGCAGCGGCGAGGTCGATCCAGTCGGCGGCGCGGTCGGCGCGAGGCGTATCCGCGGCTTCCGGCGGGCGTCGCGCGAGGGAGGGGAGGGGCGAGGAGTCAAGGTGCTGTGGGGGGTTTCGTTCCCCCGATCCCGATCTGGATCGGGGAAGGGGAGAGAGATGTGGGGATTGTGGGAGGGGGAGTGGGCGACCGGTACCTAGGGCTACGGCACCAGGGGGTTAAGGGAGTGGGGATGGGGATGGGCCGGCCTGGCATGTGGTGGGCCGAGGCCCAGTGGGGGAAGGCCTTTTCTCTTTTCTTTTTTTATTTCTTTTTTCTATTTTTGTTTATTATTCTTTTACTGTTTTATTTTATCTCACAATTTATTTTTGTTTGTAAAATATATGATTGACACCCAAATTTGCCTTACTAAATATACCTCTGCCACAATAACTTTGGCACCTAAATAAAATAGTTTTGTAATTATTTATTATTTAAAAGTATTTATTAAATAACAGTTTTGCCAATGTTTTAATTATTATGGTGCATTTAAATACTTTAGAGTGTGGTTTCTACACCAATATTTAGTATGGATTATTTGCCACATCCCGAACATTTTAGTTTTAATGTTTGAAAACTTCTATCATTTGACATTAATTCAAATTTGTATTTGGATTGGTTCTGAACTAATGCGAGATTAGCAATAGTAATCGAGGTGAAGTGGCATCATTACCAGAGGCTTACTGTAGCTTAATTATCCGGGCGTCACAATTCTCCTCCACTACAAGAAATCTCGTCCCAAGATTTAAGAGGTAGTGAAAGGGGGAAGGTTTGGTAACGAATCTAGCGGGTCTTCTCATTCTGGCTTGCTCTTCTCGAAGAGATCGGTCCATTACATTGATGTCTTCATTTCTCCGCTTCAGGTCATCATGATGAAGTCGGCATCCTTTCTTCGGGATCTTCATCGTATTTACGAATAGGTAACGGGGCAGGTCGGCAACGACAGAATGCTATAAGGGTAATAATCTGGGATTAACCCATGAATGAGCATATGAGTACCTCTCGAGTTGAACAAATAAAACACATCGAGAGTAAAGTTGGAAGGTACAATAAGAAGTTTCAAGCAACCAGGCAATCATTCAATGCTTAGTCAGTAGGTGAAAGGGGTTTCAAAGCAACGGAATAATTATTGTGTCCGATGCCAGAATTGATGGTCTCATCGGAAGGTGGCTCATGAATTGCATACAAGTCCATGCGGGAGGAATAACTTTGGGAACATGGGGTGTACAGGAGAGGCAAGTTTCGATCATGTGGAACTGTGGGTTATGGGCCCACCATGTGGGTTAAAAGTAGGCAGGGCGGGGACGTCATTGCGTGATCATGCAAGCAAGGCATGTTAGAGGATATACTATCAATTATGTCGGCAACAACATCGGTACCAAGGGCGAGGGGCGAAGAGAACCATTTTCCTGCTCGTTGAACAAGGCGGACCAATAGGAAAAGTTCTCGTCCATCGGTGGTTACCGGAATGCTATCAACAAAAGCAACAGGGTCTTACTGACACGGTTGTACACCAAGGTGTTTACATAAGCAAAAGAACATTACTGCTTAGATCATATAGGTCACCAGAAAGGTTAAACAAAACAATGGAAAGGAAAGGTGATCTTCATATTAAACAGAACAATGGAAAGGAAAATGTGTTTTAAACACAAATTTCAGGGGGTATATCCTTCCCAAGGATAAACAAAGCATGATAGCCATGACAGGATATAACGTAGAAAACTGTTTAGGAAAGGGGAGAGAAATTTCATGACATTACCCATACAACGGTGTTTGGATAATTGATAAAGAAATATAGCATTGTGCTTCAAATGTTCTTATCGATGATTAGAGTAGCACAGACATGCTTCGAGATAGCATTGACATGGTCAACAAGTAAGGTTCAGAATTTGGATGCACGAAGGATCCATCAGGAACAACTTGTAGAATAAGTTTTACAATTTCCTCATGGAAGAATGGTTATCCTTACTAAAAAGGAAGCTATAGCAATAGGTCCTCCGGCCAGGTGTGCTAGGCATGACACCACCTTACCGGTTCGTATAAAGAACAATGTTATAACTCTTGGAAATATGTCCCAAGCATCACATCTGACCGAGATTCAGATCTGATTGGTGTCAAACTACCTCAGACTCAGGATGCCTGAGAAGAAGAGGTGCAACACAAATTGACGAGATGACAATGTAAGATTCT
Source organism: Triticum dicoccoides (assembly GCF_002162155.2). NCBI lineage: Eukaryota > Viridiplantae > Streptophyta > Magnoliopsida > Poales > Poaceae > Triticum > Triticum dicoccoides. Next base: position 195,651,141 of record NC_041388.1, read on the forward strand.
CGGCAAATGAACTATGGAAACGAGTTCCAAAACAAGAGTTCATCAGTAAACCAACGAGAGGATGAGGAGGTGGCTGATGGAATCGGCGACAATTCATCGAGATTTCCAAAAAGATAGGTCTCCACAATTATGTGATCAAGGAGGTAACATTTGTCATATCAAATGATATAATGATGTATGATGGAGGAGAAAAAAATACTTAATTAAACATTGCTTGAAAGGTGCACCCGAAATATGGGCTGGGTTGCACGTTCAATGTTAGAATGGTGACGGCGAGAAGCATCACCATATAAAGAATTTCATAAGAGGTGGTGAAACTCTCACGACATTCTTGACATAAAAGATGGTAATACTTCCAAGGTAAAGAAGAACAAATGCAAGGTAGCAAGGATCTCAAGGTATAACACAAAACACGAACAAGTTTGTGTTGAATGGAAGGCAATAAAGTGGTTGATGATAACACGAATCATCGAGGGTCAAGGATGGTATTGCCCATCAAGAATTCGATATATATCTTGGAAGAGCTTAGGATGTTGATGATCATCCCGACACAGTTGTCGAGAGATTTCATGAAGATGTAATCAATTGGCGATGACATCAAGTCAACGGAATGATGAAGCGAAAAGTTATTGAAACCATGGGTACGACACAAACTTGAAATCAAGCTTGTTGTTCAAGGACAATTGATATGACGAGGAAGATCAACGTAAGATTAGCTCACCGTCGAAATTTTTGCTTCGGGAAGAAGGACCGGGTTGCACAGTTAAAATCGGCACGACAAGGATATAGCCAAGCAGGCTACGAATGACGTGATGGAGTTCAAACTCATAGGTAATGAAGGTTACCAAGATTTGTTTAATCGCGATGCGGACTTGAGTCAGTTATCAGTGTCTTTGAGTGTTTAATAACTCAGAGCCTATGAAAAATTGGAATCAGTGAGAATGTAGCACTTGATGAAGAACTCATAATAAGTATGTAGTTCCATGATAATCTCGAGATACCAGGGGGGTAATACTCGACGACATATCAAAGTAGAGGTTGGACTAGGGTAATGCTCTGCGGAAGACAAGTGCTCAAACTTGCACGAGGAATGGAATCAAGGAGAAACATGGTCGGAACCACGTCCACAGATACAATATGAACTTATAACAAGGGGATAATTATTTTTAAGAGAAGCTTCCATGATAAGGTATACATCGTTTCCATGGGCATGAACACAGGGTTCAAGGTCGACTCCCACTTGTTCAACGCATAACCTTTCATTCACCTCTCATATTTTAAAAATGACATTAGTTGTTGAAAGTTTTACCTGGTGCAATACCAGATAAGTATGACCTGTGAAATCTTCCGGGTTTGCACAAATTAGGGAAGGCATTGGTTCAAACCATCGGGTATCTTAGGAACATATACTACAAAGTTCAGAAGTAGATAACTCAAGCTTGAAAGCAGAGCATCGTTGGCCATATCACAGAATAGGAATTACCAATGGCATTATGCATCAGGGAAGAACTTCTTAAGGTTTTTTTTATACAAAGGACATTGTTGGATGGTAATTCAACAAAGGATCTGGCGATCCACAATGGAGCTGATGTGAGCATCGACACACAATCAGAAGAAGAAACAATGCAAAGGCATTGGAGTATAGAAACAACTGACTAACTCAAAGCTCAAATGCAAAGCAATTATCATTTCCAAATCAAGGGATCAGAAGCCAATGATCTGATTAAGAATGGATAAGCTGAATAGACATTAGGGGTACAATCGATGGCAATTTGGTTGTTCGAGATCCAGCTCATGTTTAAAAATGGCGTCTGAGCCAAAAGGATGAATTCCAAGATTTGATTGAGGATTGTGAGCATTCACAACATACTGAATCAATGAGCTCAAAATGATAGTGGCAAAGGATGCCAATAAGATTACTATACTTATGGGATTAACCATAATGCAAGCAAGCAAGAATTTAAAGAGCAATAAGTTGTTGAGGATTTTCGGAAAATCAAATAGTATTCGAAGACTTTGGTGAAACACATGAACAACTGGGGAGAAACAAATCCTCGGTGTGTGTGTGTGAGGATTAGTTTATAGGTGTATTCAGGTGACAAGGAACTGCAAGGCAGTAGGCACAAGGATTCTCGGACCAACAACAAGTATTTCAGGGTATCTTGTAATAACAAGATCAATGAGGAATGATTATATGAATGGCATGTGTACATGGTTATCCATAGAGGTTTATTGATGGAAGGGAATTGCAAAAGCAACAGGCACAAGGTCACGACAGAATATCGGAGAGTATCTTCGAAATCTTCTGGTGCAGCCGGCGATCATCTGGACTGAAGGGGCTCTCCGGGAGAAAGTATTTTCGAGAGCCTAAGTTAGATTTTTAGTAAATTCATTAAACCCGAATAGGAGAGAGATCAGAGTCCCAGATCATAGACGAGGAATAAAAGATCCTAATACCACCCAATGGCGACGTGGGCCCATAGGCCACACAGCCATGTTAGTAAAGGTTTTGCAATGACTAGACTCAACTTCGGCCAAGGAGTTGGAAAGGGGATTCCCACAGGCAGTCGGCTCTGATACCAACTTGTGACGCCCCCAATTTGACCGTACACTAATCATGCACGCAAATGTGTACGATCAAGATCAGGGACTCATGGGAAGATATCACAACACAACTCTAAAACATAAATAAGTCATACAAGCATCATAATACAAGCCAGGGGCCTTGAGGGCTCGAATACAAGTGCTCGATCATAGACGAGTCAGCGGAAGCAACAATGTCTGAGTACAGACATAAGTTAAACAAGTTTGCCTTAAGAAGGCTAGCACAAACTGGGATACAGATCGAAAGAGGCGCAGGCCTCCTGCCTGGGATCCTCCTAACTACTCCTGGTCGTCGTCAGCGGGCTGCACGTAATAGTAAGCACCTCCGGTGTAGTAGGAGTCGTCGTCAACGGTGGCGTCTGGCTCCTGGACTCCAGCATCTGGTTGCGACAACCAGGTAGAATGGAAAGGGGGAAAAGAGGGAGAAAAGCAACTGTGAGTACTCATCCAAAGTACTCGCAAGCAACAATCTACACTACATATGCATGGGTATATGTGTAAAGGGCCATATCAGTGGACTGAACTGCAGAACGCCTGAATAAGAGGGGGATAACTAATCCTGTCGAAGACTATGCTTCTGGCAGCCTCCGTCTTGCAGCATGTAGAAGAGAGTAGACTGAAGTCCTCCAAGTAGCATCGCATAGCATAATCCTAACCGATGATCCTCCCTTCATCGCCCTGTGAGAGAGCGATCACCGGTTGTATCTGGCACTTGGAAGGGTGTGTTTATTAAGTATCCGGTTCTAGTTGTCATAAGGTCAAGGTACAACTCCGGGTCGTCCTTTTACCGAGGGACACGGCTATTCGAATAGATCAACTTCCCTGTAGGGGTGCACCACATTTCCCAACACGCTCGATCCCCTTTGTCCGGACACACTTTTTTGGGTCATGCCCGGCCTCAGAAGATCAACATGTCCCAGCCCTACCTAGGCACAACATAGAGGTCAGCACGCCGGTCTAAATCCTATGGCGCAGGGGTCTGGGCCCATCGCCCATTGCACACCTGCACGTTGTGAGGGCGGCGGAGAGCAGACCTAGCAACCTCCATTACAAAGGAAGTTGCGTTACGCAGTCCAACCTGGTGCGCGCCGCTCAGTCGCTGACGTCACGAAGGCTTCGGCTGATACCCCGACGTCGAGTGCCCACAACTGTCCCCACGTAGATGGTTAGTGTGTATAGGCCAGTAGCCAGACTCATATCAAATACCCAGATCTCGTTAAGCGTGTTATTTAGAAGTAACCGCGAACGCCGACCAGGGCCAGGCCCACCTCTCTCCTAGGTGGTCTCAACCTGCCCTGTCACTCTGCCTCAAAGTAATAGTCGGGGGCCGTCGGGAACTCAGGCCCACCACCACCTGGATGGAGCCACCTGCCCCTTCAGCCCCCATCTCCAAACAGTATCACCTGTAATGTAACAGTGTAAAGTATATAGTATATGCCCGTGATCACCTCCCGAGTGATCCCGTCCTAGTAGTATAGCATGGCAGACGGACAAGAGTGTAGGGCCACTAATGGAACACTAGCATCTTGTACTAAGCATATAGGATTGCGGGTAAGGTATCAAAAGCTGTAGCAACAATGACAGGCTATGCATCAGAATAGGATTAACGGAAAGCAGTAACATGCTACACTACTCTAATGCAAGCAGTATAGAGAAGAGTAGGCGATAACTGGTGATCAAGGGGGGGGGCTTGCCTGGTTGCTCAGACAAGAAGGAGGGGTCGTCAACACCGTAGTCGAACTAGGGGTCACCGGCAGTCTTGGGGTCTACCGGAAAGAAGTAACGGAGGGGGAACACAATAAATAATAGAGCAATCAAAGCAACACAAGGCATAACATGGCAATACGCGGTGCTAGGTGTGCCCTAACGCAGTACTAGGTGATATTGGCGAAGGGGGAAACATCTGGGAAAGTATCCCCGGTGTTTCCTGTTTTCGGATAGATGAACCGAAGGGGGAAAGTTGCGTGTTTGCTATGCTAGGGATGTGTGGCGGATGAACGGGCTGCGTATTCGGATTCGTCTCATCATTCTGAGCAACTTTCATGTACAAAGTTTTTTCATCCGAGTTACGGATTATTTTATATGAATTATCCAAGTTTATTGCATTTTCAGAATTTGTTTTAATTCGTTTTTAAAGGAAATCACTAAGTGTAGACAGCAGTAGCATAGCTATAGTGGCTTACATGTGGGGTCCAGTGGCTGGGCTGACCCAGTCACATTTGACTGGTGAACACGTGAACAGTAAAAGTGGGTCCTGCATGTCATAGGCTTGTATATTTTATTTGTTTTAACCTTTAATTAGCAGCAGGGTCCACATGTCATAGACTGTTTAATAAGTAGGTTAATTAAATAGAGTTAATTAGTTTACCTAATGATTAGGTTAATCTAAACAGAATTAATTAAGTTAATTAATTAATTAGTTAATTAGTTCTTTATATTTAATTAATTTTTTTAATCCCTTTTTTTATAAAACATTCTAGGCGGTGGGGCGCCTTTGTCATAGGGCCAGTGGACCTTAGCGGGCGCGGGCGTCGGCCACAGGCGCTGGGCGCTAGCCCGTTTGGGTGCATGCCCAGGCTACCAGGGGGCGCCGGCCACGGCGGGGTGCCGGAGCAGCACGGCGAGAGGGCGGGCACGCGCAGCGCAAGGCGCGCGCGGCCAAGGACGCAGGCGCGTGCGGGAGGGGCCGCGGTGGTGCGTGGCGCGGCGACTGGAGCAGGCGACTGAAGGCGGGCGTCGGGCAGGGGCCGGCCGGCGCATGTGGGACAATGTCGGCGGCCTCCGGCAGCAGCAGAGGCTGCTGCGGCAGTGCAGGGTAGCTGCGGGAGGTAGGGACGAGGCGAGGCACGGGCGTCGGTGCGCCATGCACGCGGCCTCGAAGCCAACAGGGGAGGGGTGCACGGCGAGGACGACTCGGTCGCGGGGAGCACGTCGCAGAGGGCGCCCTGGGCGCGGTGAGCGCGTGCTCACCGCGGGCGCGCGCGTTGTCGTTCTAGCGTGCGGTGAGCGAGGCGTGAGGCGGAGAGGGGGAGAGGCCCGGGGCCTCACCAACGTTGATGGGGAGAGCGGGTGTCGAGGCTTGCTGGCGGCCGGCGGGGAAGAGGATGAGGATGTGAGGTCCGGCAAGGAGGCGGTCGAGGTGGAGGGCAAGGGCGGTGACACAACTCCGAGCGGCGGGGCGGCTCCGGCGATGTGATCCCAGGCGGCGGCGGCGGCGCGGTCGGCGCGAGGCGTGGCCGCGGCTTCCGGCGGGCGTCGCGAGGGAGGGGAGGGGCGAGGAGTCAAGGCGCCGTGGGGGGTTTCGTTCCCCGATCCGATCTGGATCGGGGAAGGGGAGAGAGATGTGGGGATCGTGGGAGGGGGAGTGGGCTACCGGTACCTAGGGTTATGGCACGAGGGGCTTAAGGGAGTGGGGATGGGGATGGGCCGGCCTGGCATGTGGTGGGCCGAGGCCCTGTGGGGGAGAAGGCCTTTCTCTTTTCTGTTTTTATTTCTTTTTTTCTATTTTTGTTTATTATTCTTTTAATGTTTTTATTTTATCTCACAATTTATTTTTGTTTGTAAAATATATGATTGACACCCAAATTTGCTTTACTAAATATACCTCTGCCACAATAACTTTGGCACCTAAATAAAATAGTTATGTAATTATTTATTATTTAAAAGTATTTATTAAATAACAGTTTTGCCATTGTTTTAATTATTATGGTGCTTTTAAATACTTTAGAGTGGTTTCTACACCAATATTTAGTATGGATTATTTGCCACATCCCGAACATTTTAGTTTTCATGTTTGAAAACTTCTATCGTTTGACATTAATTCAAATTTGAATTTGGATTGGTTCTGAACTAACGCGAGATTAGCAATAGTAATCGAGGTGAAGTGGCATCATTACCAGAGGCTTACTGTAGCTTAATTATCCGGGCGTCACATGACTCCAGGGCCAGACGCCAGGGTTCCCGGCGTCTGGACCCAGACGCCAGGGACCCTGGCGTCTGGCCCCTGGACTCCGCAAAACTTCCTTTTGCGCTTTCCAAAATCCTTGTGGGCTTTCCCCTTTGGCCCAAATAAAGTGTTCTAGTACCCAAACATTTCGGGAAACATCCGGAACCCCTTCCGGTGAATTCCGGAACCCTTCTGGAGACCAAACACTATTATCCCATATATCAAACTTTATCTCCGGATCATTCCGGAGTTCCTCATCATGTCCGTGATCTTATCTGGAACTCCGAACAACATTCGGTTACCAGCATACATAACTCATGAATACTATATCGTCAATGAACATTAAGCGTGCATACCCTACGGTTTCGAGAACTATGTAGACATGACCGAGACACTTCTCTGGTCAATAACCAATAGCGGAACTTGGATGCCCATATTGGTTCCTACATATTCTACGAAGATCTTTATCGGTCAAACCGCATAACAACATACGTTGTTCCCTTTGTCATCGGTATGTTACTTGCCAGAGATTCGATCGTCGGTATCTCAATACCTAGTTCAATCTCGTTACCGGCAAGTCTCTTTACTCGTTCCATAATGCATCATCCCGCAACTAACTCATTAGTTACATTGCTTGCAAGGCTTATAGTGATGTGCATTACCGAGAGGACCCAGAGATACCTCTCCGGCAATAGGAGTGACAAATCCTATTCTCGATTTATGCCAACTCAACGAACACCATCGGAGACACCTGTAGAGCACCTTTATAATCTGTAGGATCGAAAGTATGTCTAGAGGGGGGTGATTAGACTACTTGACCAAATAAAAACTTAACCTTTTCCCAATTTTAGTTCTTGGCAGATTTTAGCTATTGTAGGACAAGTCAAGCAATCATCACACAATTCAAGCAAGCATGCAAAGAGTATATTGGCAGCGGAAAGTAAAGCATGCAACTTGCAAGAATGTAAAGGGAAGGGTTTGGAGAATTCAAACGCAATTGGAGACACGGATGTTTTTCCCGTGGTTCGGATAGGTGGTGCTATCCTACATCCACGTTGATGGAGACTTCAACCCACGAAGGGTAACGGTTGCGCGAGTCCACGGAGGGCTCCACCCACGAAGGGTAATGGTTGCGCGAGTCCACGGAGGGCTCCACCCACGAAGGGTCCACGAAGAAGCAACCACCCACGAAGGGTCCACGAAGAAGCAACCTTGTCTATCCCACCATGGCCATCGCCCACGAAGGACTTGCCTCACTAGCGGTAGATCTTCACGAAGTAGGCGATCTCCTTGCCCTTACAAACTCCTTGGTTCAACTCCACAATCTTGTCGGAGGCTCCCAAGTGACACCTAGCCAATCTAGGAGACACCACTCTCCAAGAAGTAACAAATGGTGTGTTGATGATGTACTCCTTGCTCTTGTGCTTCAAATGATAGTCTCCCCAACACTCAACTCTCTCTCATAGGATTTGGATTTTGTGGAAAGAAGATTTGAGTGGAAAGCAACTTGGGGAAGGCTAGAGATCAAGATTCATATGGTAGGAATGGAATATCTTGGTCTCAACACATGAGTAGGTGGTTCTCTCTCAGAACATATGAGTTGGAATTGTGTATGTGTTCTGATGGCTCTCTCCATGAATGAAGAGGAGGTGGAGGGGTATATATAGCCTCCACACAAAATCCAACTGTTACACACAGTTTTCCAATCTCGGTGGGACCGAATCAACAAACTCGGTCGGACCGAAAAGGTAAACCTAGTGACCGTTAGAGATTTTCGGTGGGACTGACATGCAACTCGGTAGGACCGATATGGTTAGGGTTTGGGCATAACGTAATCTCGGTGAGACCGATTACACAAACTCGGTGAGACCGAGTTTGGTAATAAGCTAACCAGAGAGTTGGTCAGGCAAACTCGGTGGGACCGATTTGCTCTTTCGGTGAGACTGTAAAGTTACAAAAGGGAAACAAAGAGTTTACATTGCAATCTCGGTGGGACCGATTCGCTCTTTCGGTGAGACCGAAAAGTTATGAAAGGGAAACAGAGTGTTTGCAATCCCATCTCGGTGAGACCGAGATCCCTATCGGTAGAACCGAATTGCTAGGATTTGCCAGTGGCTTATGACAAGTGAAACTCGGTGGCGCCGGATAGAAAGAATCGGTAGGACCGAGTTTGGCTTAGGGTTTAGGTCATATGTGGATATGGGAAAGTAGTTGAGGGTTTTGGAGCATATCACTAAGCACATGAAGCAAGAGGCTCATTAAGCAACACCTCATCCCTCCTTGATAGTATTGGCTTTTCCTAAAGACTCAATGTGATCTTGGATCACTAAAATATAAAATGAAGAGTCTTGAGCTTTTGAGCTTGAGCCAATCCTTTGTCCTTAGCATTTTGAGGGCTCCACTTTCACATCCATGCCATGCCAATCATTAAGCTTTCCTGAAATAGTCATCTTGGAATAGCATTAGCTCAATGAGCTATATGTTGTTATGAATTACCAAAACCACTTAGGGATAGTTGCACTTTCAATCTCCCCCTTTTTGGTAATTGATGACAACATATAGATCAAAGCTTCGACAAATGATAATAAGCATGAAATATATCGTCGCTTTGAGAAGTATGTGACAAGTAAGAGCTCCCCCTAAATTTGTGCATATTTAAAATTTGCTTTGGACTGCAAATGCACAAAGAGTTAGAGTCATGGGTTACTCTTCCATGTCACATACATCTTGGTGGAGCGCTTAAAATGATAAGAATGAAATACATGCACTCATCACCAAGAATAGTGAATGATCACATAAAATAGATAAGATGATAATATTAAGCAAACATTAAGTGTAGCTTATGATCAAACACACAAAGTTAGAAAAACCACCAAATAAAACAAGAGAGAATAAAAGCAACACTCTCTCTCGAAACCTATGATCTATACATTTTCTCCCCCTTTGGCAACAAGTTACCAAAAAGTTCCTAGAAAATGCATAGTGCTAAGTCGACACTCAGGCTTGATCTTCAGGTGGTGGTGGAGTCCAGAGCACTCCAAGGACGAAGCCTTCTGTAGACGTGGTCGGAGTAGAGGCTGAAGTGGACGCTGGAGCTGGTGGAACTGAGGCTGTAGCTGGTGCAGACGTGGTGGCTCTGGGGTCAGCAACTAGCACTGCAGACGACCTCGGACCTCGTGGCACTCTGGCAAAGGCATCAGTTGTAGTCTTGCCTCTCCTCTCCTGCATGTCATCCTGGAGCTGCTCCACTGCAGTCTGAATCTCTGTCACTTTGACATCCAAGTCATAGAACTTTTGTTCCATGATCCTCTCTAAGCTTGCCTGGTTCTGAGTTAGGGTGGCTAGTCCTTGCTCAATCCCCAGGGTGGATGCAATCAAGTAACCAAGCTGCTCTTGTTTGGTTTTCAGTAAATATTCAGATGCCTCCTCTTGAGTAGGCATCTTGGCAGCTTTCTCCTTCCTCGCCTTCTCCTTCTTGGCTTGTGCTTGGGCAGATGATGGCTCATTCTCAGTCATAACCACTTGATTATCTTCAAAGTCTGGACGGATGGGCAGGTGTTCCTTGTCCAATAAGTATATGCCCGTGCCCATCTTAGAGTTGATGAGCTCCTGAATCTGTGGGGCATATCCACAACTCCTCTTCTGGTCTGCTGCTGTCCTCTTGATTGTTTCAATCATAAGGCTCATGACTTTGAATTTCTGTGGCACGTCAAAGATATGAAGCAAGTTGATCGCGTGGCCCCTGATCATCTTGTGATCTCCAGACTTGGGCAATAGGGTGTGCCTAAGAATCCAGTTGATGGTTGGCAGCCCTGACAGAAGATAGTGTATTGAGCCAAACTTGAACGTATCAAGTGCTTCATTTGGAATCTCCTTGTACATGTTTTACATTGAGTTGTGGTCCATCTTCTTCTTGGCATAAATGTCCAAGTCATTGTCATGCTCTTCTGGGGCATTAATCAGCTGAGCCCATTCAGCAACTGTAGACTGGTACCTCGTACCCTCTGACATCCATACAATCCTGCCATCTGGATAGAAATGGGTTGTGGAGTAGAACTGCATGATGAGTTCCTCGTTCCACTTTGTGAGCTTCTGCCCAACAAAGTCCTCTACTCCACATGCCTTGAAGATGTCCTGCACTCCAGGGTAGTACTCTTTGTTGTCCTTGATGTATTGCCAATCAACCCATCTCATATCACAGACAATTGGCTTCTTGTCTAGCAGCACTGTCTCATAAAAGTCTTGCTGCTCCTTGGTGTGAAACCTATAGTCAACTGCAGTCCTTCTCCTTGAAGCATACGGGTCTGCTTCTCTCCACTTCCGGAGCCCTGAATCTCTCCTGAGTTTCATATCCTCAGCCACAGGATGAGCATCGTTGTGGTCTGGGATCTTGGGCTTGAGCTTTCTAAGAACATTCTCTTCTTCTTCTTCTGCAGCTTCAGGCACTGGGGCCTTGTTCTTCTCAGTACCTAGGATGCTTCTTGTGTTCCTCTTTGGCTTTGGCTTTGGAGCTGGCTTGGCCTTGGAAGCAGCTGCCCCTGTTCTTATGGCATCACCCATCAGCTTGGGTGCCTTAGGTGCTGGTGCAGCTACCTCTTCTTCTTCCTCCTCATCTTCCATGATGGAAGCCTTGCCAAGCAATCTGGCTATAGTTTTCTTCACCCTTTCTTTCCTCTTCTTGCCTTCAGCAGCAACTGGCTCAATGGGAGTGGGCTTCTCAGTAGAAGCTCTGGCCTTTAACATAGGCTGCCTGCCTGCTGGCCTTTTGATCTTCATCCCTGGTTTTATGCCCTGTGCTGGCTCAACTCTCTTGGAAGTTGCTTCCTCTTCTGCCACAAAATCCTCATCTTCTGAGTCTGAGGTTCTCTTCTTTCTCTATCTTGTGGCAGCTTTAGGCAGATTGCTAGGGGTGCTCCTGCTGCCATCATCTGAGGAACTTGAGGGACTAGTGCCCTCACTCATCTGCACTTGCTGCTCTGACAAGTTCTGGCTATCACTTTGGTCTGACTTGATGCAAACTCTGACTGCTGACCCTGTGAATAGGTTATAGATGAGTAGAGTGGATAAGCATCACAAAATGCAGAGATTTTTGCAAAAGAATAATTCAAAAACTTAGTTTTAGTTCCCCACTGAAAGCATCTCGGATCTACCGATTTCTAAACTCAGTGATACCGAAGCAGTTTTGGCACCTAAACTAGTGAGCTCGGTCAGACCGAGTCACAGTTTGGTGGCACCGAGACTGCTAGGGTTTCACAGAGTTCCAAAATCGGTCACACCGATAAGTAATTCTCGGTCAGACCGAGTCTCACTTGTGCAATGGCATAAGCCAAATCGGTGGGACCGAGTTTTTCATCTCGGTGGGTCCGAGATGGTTTCGGCGGAAACCTAACCCTAAAATTTTCGAATTAAACCTAATCTACGAGTTCATTGACTGGATAGAAGTTTAACAAACGTGGCAAGAATCATGATGATCACAATGTGCTAAGAATCGGATTGGGGAATAGCACAAAGATCGAGTCCATACCCTAGTTCGGCGGAGACTCGCTATGGCGGCAACGGCGGGGTTGAATTTCTGTTGACGGGGACGGAGACCAGCGACTGGAGGCGGCTAGCGGAGAGGAGACGATCTGGAGACCAAGTTGGCAGAGCAGGCTATCGCGCGGGCGAAGGGGTTCGGAGAAATTTCCAAAAAAATTCCCGTGACTGTATATAGCCCGACCCTGTCGGTGTGACCGAGTGGAACAACTCGGTGGCACCGAGATGCAAAACTGTATACAGTTGTTGCAACTCGGTGTGACCGAATGGTTCAAATCGGTTGCACCGAGATCGAAAACCTAGATCAACTTAATGATCTCGGTAGGACCGAAAGCAGGGTATCGGTTAGACCGAGAATCATAAAGAGGTTTTGGAAGTTTAAGTCTATGATGAATCGGGGACTCCGAGCGCTCCTCACACAGAGTGGTTCGAATCTGACTTGATCAAATTTTGTGATGCAGCATGAATAGAGTTTGAGACGAGAAAAGCATAGATAGCTAGAGGAGGTTCTTAGGCATTCTTGTCCATCCACTTGGCAAAAGGAAATAAAACCAAACAATCAAAACAACAAGTGGATGTCCTCGAATGAGTAAAATATGCAACCAGCATGCTCACACAATAAGATGGCAAATGAAATATGTGACAAGGCATGCACAACCAATTCTAGCATCTATCAAGAAATTTGCGATGACAAGGTCATTTATATATGAGTATATTGACTTAGGAGTCAAGTGAGAACACTTGATCATAGGTCATACTCATCGTTTAAGCTCAAGTGGGGTTACCACTTTTACATAAAGCATTGTTGTGTTCACATCTTTAGAGTTGCTTTAGTTCAAGTCTTAGAGTAAAGCTCCCCCTAGATGTGATATCCCCCCTTAGAGGGATGAACTAACCTCGGGTTTTGTCGATGATGACTTCATGTAGATGTTGAAGATGTGGATGCTCAATGTTGATGTAGATCACTTGGAGCTATCCATTTGAGTGAATTGCACTTTCAATACCTACATGGGTTAGTCCCACAAGGAACAAACAAGGATATCCATAGACATAGAGTGATGCACACACAAGATGATGTCCATGAAAACTTTTAGGTTACCTTGTCCCTTGTCTTACCAACAACAGGGTTTGTGACTCCTTGAACTAGTGCAAGATGTGGAAGTTGATTGCACTTGTTCTTGCCAAAATGATAAGAGTGAAGTATGTTGGCGGAGTCACCCTCAAGAACTCTCTAGTTCTTCTTCTTTTGGATCCACGCCATCTTGATGGGAATCCTTGGAGTTGTAGTCGTACTTGATGAAGTGGAACTTGAAGTAGTCTTGGGAATCCACTTGACTAAGGTCTTAGGAGCTTCTTCAAATGCATCAATTTCCTCTTGAAGCTTGTCCTTGCCTTTTTGCTTGTAGTCTTGTGGTGGAAGATCATCTTGAGCTTGTGTCCCCTTGAAAGAAGTATCATACTTCTCTTGTTGAGGAACAAACTTTGTCTTGGGGTATTGATCTTCTTCCCACTCAACTCCATTGGCATTGAACTTTCGTTCAAAACCAACACCTTGATTCTTCCGGTGCATTCCTTGCTTGCGCACAATTTCCTCGAATTGCTTGCTCCCGGCAAGGCTTTTGTACACTCCTTTCTCTATAATTCCCTTCAATAAGCTATTTTCTTGCTCAAGTGTAACTTGGCTAAGAGAATCATTGGTGGAATCAAGAGAACTACTAGAAGCAACAATATTGGATTTAGCATGATCATTGTTACTGCTAGAGGAAGAATCTTTCTTGTTCTTGTTACTAGACTTGACTTGAGGCATGTAAGTGGATAAGAGTAAACGCTTGGCAATGTAAGAAGAAATTTTCTTGCGGAGATCATCATTGATTGCTTTTAAGAACTCATGCTCTTGCTCAAGATTGAGCTTTTCAAAGCGTAATTTCTCATGAGCTCTTAAAAGTTCTCGATGATCTTCAAAGATAGTTTCATGAGCTAACTTAAGAGTGTTTAGTTCTTTAGTTAGAGCCTCAATCTTCTCCTTATCATTGTCATTCGTTTTATCTTGATTAGCATGATTAATTGACGTTTCATCATAGTATTCATCACTAGAGTTGTCAACAAGCAAATCATCACCTAACAAGTCATCTTCATCACTATTGAAATCAACATACTCGGGGTGTGTTACCTTAGGACCTTTGGCCATGAAGCATCTTCCAATTCCTTCATTTGGTGAGTCAAATATGTCGTAGGAGTTGGTTGACACAAGTGCTAGACTGGCAACACCTTCATCTTGAGTATCTTCGGAGTCGGAGTGATAACTTCTCTCGGAGTGGCTGTCGGAGTCGGAGCCGGATACCCATTCACCAACATGAGCTTGATGTCTTTGTTTTGTGTAGCTCCTTGATGATTTTTCCTTCCTTTCCGAATCCTTGCTTCTCCGTGAGTATCTTCGTTCATAACGATCATATCTACTCCTTCTCTCTCTTGGTGGTGATTCTTTGCTTCTTCTTTTTGGAGAATCTTCTCTTCTCCTGTAGGGAGCCATACACTCATTGGAATAGTGTCCGGGTCTTCCACAACTGTATCAGTTTTGCTCTCGACTAGAAGATCTTTTGTCATTGTAGGACCTTGACTTGAAGCTTCTATCTTTGCTTCTACTCTTGTAGAACTTGTTGAAGTTCTTCACCATTAAGCTCAATTCTTCATTGAAGTTTTGTTTCTCACTTGATGATGTAGGGGCTTCACATGAGGCTTTGTAGGCACCACTTGATTTGTTGTGAAGTTCCTCTTTATCCTTAAGTGACATCTCATGAGCAACAATTCTTCCAATCACCTCCGTTGGCTTGAGATCTTTGTAATTGGGCATCATTAGGATCAATGTGCACATGGTATCATATTTTTCATCCAAGGCTCTTAGAATCTTCTTGATGATGAATCTATCGGTCATCTCTTCACTTCCTAAGCCGGCAATCTCATTTGTGATGAGAGCAAGCCTAGAGTACATTTCAGCGACACCTTCACCATCCTTCATTTTGAACTTGTCAAGTTGACTTTGAAGCACATCCAACTTGGATTCCTTGACGGAGTCGGTACCTTCATGCATATCAATCAAAGTGTCCCAAATTTCCTTTGCATTCTCAAGACGGCTGATTTTGTTGAATTCTTCGGGGCACAATCCGTTGAAGAGAATATCACAAGCTTGAGCATTGTATTGCAACATCTTCAACTCATCCGCGGTAGCTTCACGGTTTGGTTCTTTCCCATCAAAGAAGTCACCTTGCAAACCAACACACACAATAGCCCAAACGGTGGGGTTATGTCCAAGAATATGCATTTTCATTTTATGCTTCCAACTAGCAAAATTAGTACCATCAAAGTAAGGACCTCTACGGTGATAATTTCCCTCGCTAGACGCCATACTCTCCTAGGTTGTGAAACCAAGGCTATGACCACCAAAAGCTATGGAGATCAAAGCAAATGGAGACCAAAGCTCTGATACCACTTGTAGGATCGAAAGTATGT
Source organism: Triticum dicoccoides (assembly GCF_002162155.2). Taxonomy (NCBI): domain Eukaryota; kingdom Viridiplantae; phylum Streptophyta; class Magnoliopsida; order Poales; family Poaceae; genus Triticum; species Triticum dicoccoides. The sequence goes on from NC_041388.1 coordinate 195,666,733, forward strand.
CTAGAGGGGGGGTGATTAGACTACTTGACCAAATAAAAACTTAACCTTTTCCCAATTTTAGTTCTTGGCAGATTTTAGCTATTGTAGGACAAGTCAAGCAATCATCACACAATTCAAGCAAGCATGCAAAGAGTATATTGGCAGCGGAAAGTAAAGCATGCAACTTGCAAGAATGTAAAGGGAAGGGTTTGGATAATTCAAACACAATTGGAGACACGGATGTTTTTCCCGTGGTTCGGATAGGTGGTGCTATCCTACATCCACGTTGATGGAGACTTCAACCCAGGAAGGGTAACGGTTGCGCGAGTCCACGGAGGGCTCCACCCACGAAGGGTAATGGTTGTGCGAGTCCACGGAGGGCTCCACCCACAAAGGGTCCACGAAGAAGCAACCACCCACGAAGGGTCCACGAAGAAGCGACCTTGTCTATCCCACCATGGCCATCGCCCACGAAGGACTTGCCTCACTAGCGGTAGATCTTCACGAAGTAGGCGATCTCCTTGCCCTTACAAACTCCTTGGTTCAACTCCACAATCTTGTTGGAGGCTCCCAAGTGACACCTAGCCAATCTAGGAGACACCACTCTCCAAGAAGTAACAAATGGTCTGTTGATGATGAACTCCTTGCTCTTGTGCTTCAAATGATAGTCTCCCAAACACTCAACTCTCTCTCATAGGATTTGGATTTTGTGGAAAGAAGATTTGAGTGGAAAGCAACTTGGGGAAGGCTAGAGATCAAGATTCATATGGTAGGAATGGAATATCTTGGTCTCAACACATGAGTAGGTGGTTCTCTCTCAGAACATATGAGTTGGAATTGTGTATGTGTTCTGATGGCTCTCTCCACTAATGAAGAGGAGGTGGAGGGGTATATATAGCCTCCACACAAAATCCAACCGTTACACATAGTTTTCCAATCTCGGTGGGACCGAATCAACAAACTCGGTCGGACCGAAAAGGTAAACCTAGTGACCGTTAGAGATTTTCGGTGGGACTGACATGCAACTCGGTAGGACCGATATGGTTAGGGTTTGGGCATAACGTAATCTCGGTGAGACCGATTACACAAACTCGGTGAGACCGAGTTTGGTAATAAGCTAACCAGAGAGTTGGTCAGGCAAACTCGATGGGACCGATTTGCTCTTTCGGTGAGATCGAAAAGTTACAAAAGGGAAAAAAAGTTTACATTGCAATCTCGGTGGGACCGATTCGCTATTTCGGTGAGACCGAAAGGTTACGAAAGGGAAACAAAGAGTTTGCAATCCCATCTCGGTGAGACCAAGATCCCTATCGGTAGAACCGAATTGCTAGGGTTTGCCAGTGGCTTATGACAAGTGAAACTCGGTGGCGCCGGATAGAAAGAATCGGTAGGACCGAGTTTGGCTTAGGGTTTAGGTCATATGTGGATATGGGAAAGTAGTTGAGGGTTTTGGAGCATATCACTAAGCACATGAAGCAAGAGGCTCATTAAGCAACACCTCATCCCTCCTTGATAGTATTGGCTTTTCCTAAAGACTCAATGTGATCTTGGATCACTAAAATATAAAATGAAGAGTCTTGAGCTTTTGAGCTTGAGCCAATCCTTTGTCCTTAGCATTTTGAGGGTTCCACTTTCACATCCATGCCATGCCAATCATTGAGCTTTCCTGAAATAGTCATCTTGGAATAGCATTAGCTCAATGAGCTATTTGTTGTTATGAATTACCAAAACCACTTAGGGATAGTTGCACTTTCGTAATCACCCAGTTACGTTGTGACATTTGGTAGCACATAAAGTGTTCTTCCGGTAATCGGGAGTTGCATAATCTCATAGTCATAGGAACATGTATAAGTCATGAATAAAGCAATAGCAGTAAACTAAATGATCAAGTACTAAGATATCGGAATGGGTCATGTCAATCACATCATTTTCCTAATAATGTGATCCTGTTAATCAAATGACAACTCATGTCTATGGCTAGGAAACTCAACCATCTTTGATCAACGAGCTAGTCAAGTAGAGGCATACTAGTGACACTATGTTTGTATATGTATTCACACATGTATTGTGTTTCCGGTTAATACAATTCTAGCATGAATAATAAACATTTATCATGATGTGAGGAAATAAATAATAACTTTATTATTGCCTCTAGGGCATATTTCCTTCAGTGTCTTCGTCTGTGGAGTCGGTTTCCGTGCTAGTGTCCTCGCCGGGGTACTTCCTCCCCTCTTCAGCTCGAGCGCACCTATCAGCCAGAACATAAAGTTCAGCCAGATCTTTGACCTTGTTCATCACCATCTCTTCACACATCTTGCGGTTGCGTACATTCTGATGGAATGCACCGATCACGGCGGCGGGACAAATATTTGGGATGTTGTATTGCACCCGGCTGAACCTCTGTATGTACTTGCGCAGGGTTTCACCTTCCTTCTGGGGGATGATATGCAAATCTCTTGCCTGGCCATGAGCTTGGTGGCCTCCAGTGAAGGCGCCAACGAACTCATGGCACAAGTCCGACCAAGAAGAAATGGAATCCGGCGGCAAGTGCATCAACCATGACATAACATTGGGTTTAAGTGCCAATGGGAAGTAATGGGCAAGCACCTTGTCGTGGCGAGCTCCAGCAGCTTGCATCGCGACGGTGTAGATGCTGAGGAACTCTGACGGGTGGGTCTTTCTGTTGTACTTTTCGCCAACGTCTGGCTTGAACGTGAGGTGGGAGGGCCACTGGAACTGCCGCAGCTCACGGGTAAAGGCTGGGCAACCCACCTCGTAGGGTAGGTCTCCAGACACCCCCGGTGCTAGGTGGTCCATAGTGGGCCCCGCCCGCCTATCTGACTGGTGGCGTGCATCATGCCGGTGCTCGATGGTGGTTCGATCGTCTTCACGGGCGCGCTCCCAAAGAACTTGGTGCTGATCGCGGTTGGTCCGTGGCTCAGATGACGCTATGGAAATGTTTCACAAGCGTCGTCACGACGGATCGACACCCGCGGTGGCTGGCGTGGAGGAGGAGAGTGCACCGTGGCCGCAACACCCCCGATCCTTCAACCACTGGCATGCGGAGCTCGACGGAGCACCGACCTGAGGGCCCCACCGGTCGTGGCTCATCTTTGTTGGCAACACCGACGAGGCTTCGGATGGTGGCTCTCCACTCGTCGGGCTTTTCCATGGCAAGAGGAAAGTCGAGGAGCAACTACGCGCGTGCCAAAGCTTCTGCTGGCGTGGGTGGTGGCGAAAGCTGGGTGGACCGTAACGCGCTCCGACTTCTAACCATGTTAGAAGGAGCTCTATCACGTCCAGGTGGCTATACGTCGTTTTCGCCAGCGCCTTGGTGCGCGTGTTGGCGTTCTACATCCCGTGAATGATGCACAGGACTCTTCCCATGACGGTGCCTAGGGTCACCAGCGTGGTGACACTGCTCGTCATGCACAACCTGGGAAGAGCGCATCGGGGGCGCCGGCGTAGGCACCTCAGAAGTCGTTGCGCCGCCCGTGGGTGGCACGACGCCGCCCCTGGAGGGCCCCGCGCCGCCAGCGGGGGGCCTAGCTCCATCTTTGGATTTGGTGGCATGTGGCCCGTCGTCTCACGCACGAACGACGCCACTCGCCAGGCTTTGGCTGCCAGAACTATGCGGGAGTTCACGGGCCACGCCTCGGCTTCCGTCCGTGACCTCCCCACCACTCGCCCGTACTGGTACGGGCCGTTCGGCCCCCGACAAACCGATCACCGTGATCGTCTTCTTCTTGGGAGCCATGGAGATGAAGAACTGCTAAACTAACTGCTAGACCAGATTTTCACAACTGCGCACCCCCTACCTGCTACGCCAGAGATGTCGGTGAGAAACGACACCTATGGGGTCACTAGGATCCCTTCTACGGTTGGCGGGCGCGGGGTTGTGCAAAGAGCGGGTCTGGCGGTCAGCACGCAAATCCTTTACCCAGGTTCGGGCCGCGGAGACGCGTAAAACCCTAGTCCTGCTTTGATGTATATTTGAGTGTTCTTGTGGTCTTGAACTAGCTATGATGCCTGTCTAGTCCAAAAGATCTGAATCCCCCTCCAGTACGCGTCGGGCCTCCTTTTATAGACAAAAGGGGTCACCACAGTGGCACATGGGAGGTGGAAAGGTGTACAGTGGCTAAGTCTATCCTCTGGCATCATCGGACAAACGCATTTAATGCGCTGCCGACGTGCCCCTCTTGCTTTATTGGGGATGGCAAAGAAGCTCGTCCCAGCTGTCGCCGCCTCGCCTGGCTCCGACGCGCGTCCAAGCTGACGAGGCATTGTAGCGCCATGTTGGTTGGCTGCTGGGCTGGCGCAGTGGTGGAACCTTCACAAAGATCTACATATCGTCACGCAGGTTCTTTTTGAGATGGTGTGGAGGCCGCGCGCTGCCACGCAGACACCTGCTCAGCTGGTTGAGCTGGCAGCTGCATGGGAGCGGTGGTGGAGTCTTGGCAGGCGTGGGCCTGGCTGCGGCTCCGCAGGTGTCTTCGGCAAGGGCCTTTCCGGGGGCCCGACAAGGGTCTTGCCACGGCACCGCGGTCGTTCTCGGCAAGGACCTTGCCGGGGGTCTCGTGGATTTCCTTGGCAAGGATTTCGCCAAGGATCATTGTCTTCTGGTTCTCATCTGATCTTGCGTATTTATGACCTCTACAAAGATCTGCATGCCACCACGGAGGTGCCTCTCGAGCCTTGGTTCCAATGTGGTTGATGGTGTCGAAAACCCTTGGGCTCAAGGGTGGCGCGCTCTGCTGGTGTCAGGCAAGTTGCCCCGGCAAGGATCTTGCCGGGGTTGCAGAAGCCACCCCGGCAAGAGTCTTGCCGGGGGGGTCCACCTCGCCCTCTTGCTCTCTTTGCGCTTCTGGCCTTGGTGTTGCTCTGGCTATCTTGTGCTCCGGCATCCCTCCTCTGCCCTGCTCAGTGTAGCCGTGGGCGCGGCTCTGACTTCCCGTGCATAAGTAAAGGGGTGCAAAAGGAGAACCCCTACTTTTGTAAACCGACACAATAGCAATCTCAACATAACGAGAGGTTAACATGAAAATTTCTACAACCATATTTCCCTCTGTCAAAATAATTACATGTAGGGTCATAATAAAATTTAACAATATAGCTATCATATAAAATATTCTCTTCGTGATCCACATGCATAAGAGTTTTATAATCTTCCAAGATAGTGGGATTAACATCAACTAAAGTCATGACCTCTCCGAACCCACTTTTATCAAAAATTTCATAAGATTGAACACTCTCCAAATATGTGGTATTATTTTTACCTAGAGTTGACACTCTTCCGAACCCACTTTCAATATTATTGCAAACATATTCATCATGAGGCTTAAGTAAACTATCAAGATCATAAGAATCATCATCACGCCAATCATGATCATTGCAATAAGTAGCGGCCATAACAAAACAAGCATCCCCAAGCATGGGGTTTTCCATATCATTGACATTAACAGAGTTTATAGTAATATTATTGCAATCATGCTTTTGATTGAAGGAGCTATCATGAACCACTTTATAAATTTCTTCTTTTAACACTTCATCACAATTTTCAGGTTCACGAATATCAAGCAAAACTTCATAAAGATAATCTAGCGAACTCAATTCACTAGCAATTAGTTCATGATAATTGGATCTTTTAAAAATATTAGCAAGTGGATGAGGATCCATATCAATAGATTTTTAGCAAGCAAAGATGCAAGCATATAGAAGGCAAATGGCAAGACAAGCAAACAAGAGATCTGACGAGAAAAAGGCGAACAAAAAAGAAGGAAAATAAAACGACAAATTTTTGTGAAGTGGGGGAGAGGAAAACGAGAGGAAAATGGCAAATAATGTAAATTGCGAGGAGATGAGATTTGTGATTAGGAACCTGGTATATGTTGATGATGTCTCCCCGGCATTGGCGCCAGAAATTCCTTTTGATGCAGCTTGAAGCTACGTCGGTATTTCCCCAAAGAGGAAGGGATGATGCAGCACAGCGACAGTAGGTATTTCCCTCAGTGATGAAATCAAGGTTATCAAACCAGTAGGAGAACCGAGCAACAACACATAAACGGCACCTGCACACAAATAACAAATACTCGCAAACCGACATATTAAAGGGGTTACCAATCCCCTTCGGGTAACGACGCCAGAAATTGGCAAACGGGCGTGAATAAATTGTAGTAGATTGATAGATCAAAAGCCAAAATAAAATAAATAAGAATAAATTGCAGCAATGTATTTTTGTATTTTTGGTTTAATAGATCTAAAAATACAAGCAAAGGAAAATAGATCGCAAAGGCAAATAATATGAGAAAGAGACCCGAGGCCGTAGGTTTGACTAGTGGCTTCTCTCGAGAAAAATAGCAAACAGTGGGTAACCGAATTATTGTTGAGCAATTGATAGAACTTCAAATAATCAGGACGATATCCAGGCAATGATCATTATATAGGCATCACGTCCAAGATTAGTAGACCGACTCCTGCCCGCATCTACTACTATTACTCCACACATCGACCACTATCCAGCATGCATCTAGTGTATTAAGTTCATGGAGAAACAGAGTAATGCAATAAGAATGATGACATGATGTAGACAAGATCTATTTATGTAGAAATAGACCCCATCATTTTATCCTTAGTAGCAACGATACATACGTGTCGGTTCCCCTTCTGTCACTAGGATCAAGCACCATAAGATCGAACCCACTACAAAGCACCTCTTCCCATTACAAGATAAATAGATCAAGTTGGCTAAACAAAACCCAAATACCGGAGAAGAAATACGAGGCTATAAGCAATCATGCATATAAGAGATCAAAGAAACTCAAATAACTTTCATGGATAAAAAGACATAGATTTGATCATAAACTCAAAGTTCATCGGATCCCAACAAACACACCGCAAAAGATTTACATCACATGGCTCTCTGTCAGATTCGGGGTTTTGCAGACCCTTGAGAGGTTCGAACACTAGGTGCGTGCGAAGAACTCGTCCTCCCCAACCTGCCTGCTCGTTGAACCTATGGCCTAGCTCGACGGACCCAATGAACAAGAGACACATCAGTTTACCAGGTTCGGGCCACCTTGCGGTGTAAAACCCTACTCCTGGTTTGTGGTGGATTGGCCTCGAGGGGCTATGGATGAACTAGTACAATGGATGAACAGCCTCAGGAGGTGAGGTGTTCTTGGGCTCGATGAGCTAGTGAGGAGGTCAGGGTGGAATGGATTTGATCCCCTCTATGGTGGTGGCTAGGTCCTATTTATACTGGCCTTGGTCCTCTTCTCGAATGTAGGCGGGAAGGGATCCCAGAACGGCCAAATTCAAAGGGAGACAACTAGTACAAGTTATCTTGACAAAAGTAGTCTTCGCCTGCAAAAGCCTCTGGTGGTGACGCTGCAGTGGGCTCCGTGATGACCTCCGTCCTGCCGTCCTGGCGGTCTTGGTCTTGTTGCACCGAAATGGAAACCTTTGCTTGACGCCTCGAGACTCTGCGCCTGTGCTTGCCTCCTTAGCACAAAAGAGGAAACCGGTACACTACACCCACTGGTGCCCGCTTGGCCTTGGTCGTCATGGCTCACGTCATGTGAACCTCGCGAGGTGCACCTTGCATTGATATCTCCGCTCCTCGGGAGCCAGCCTGGTGAGGCTGCCCCCTAGGAAGGTCTTGGTGTCATCCGCCTCGCGAGGCTTGGCCCCTCGCGGGGGGTCTTGGGTTGTTATTGTTGAAGCTGGGCCGTACCAGGTCATTGATGGAGCCACGCCGTGGGCCGCAGGAAGGCAAGTCTGGGTACCCCCGTTCCCAGGACGCCAACAATAGCCCCCGGGCCCAACGCGCGCTCGAACTTGGCTTCGAGGCAAAGCCAAAGGGCAAGTGCGGAGCGTCGCGGGCCCTAACCGCCTGTGGCCTTGGTTGACGCGTGGCAATTGATGGGACGTGGGTGCCCCCACTTCCCCATGCAGCCTTGATATTCGCCTGGCTCGGCGGCCGCCATTGCCTAATGCAGCCCCGCCTTCATTGCTTGTCGTGCTCCTCCTTGGCTCCTTCGTCTTCCCGAAAAACAGCGGCTTCCTTCCCGGATCCGACGCCGGCGCTGGTCCTCCCCTGCTGCTATGGCGCCGCGGTTGAAGAAGAAGAGGAAAGCCGGCGCATTGGTCGAACCTCCGCCAGCCTTCGAGCCCTCCCTCGAGCGGTCGATGGTGGTCAATCAAGAAGGGCTGGACAAGATTCGTCCGGTGCTCGCCAGCAATTCCAATGAGTGGAAGTCGGCGGTGGCTTGGCCCGCCTCCCGGACCATGGTCGACATGACAGCCACTGAAATTCCCCTTCATCTTCACGCCTCTTGGCTGGCCTGATCCCCCCTTTCTCTGATTTCTTCAACACCATACTCTCGCATTACCAAGTCCACGCGCTGCATCTGGATCCTCAATCCATCATTCTCCTTGCCGTCTTTGCCTTTGTCTGTGAGGCCATGGTGGGCATCGCCCCTTCCGTGGCCTTGTTTCGCCATTTCTTCTCACTTCACCTGGTCGATGCCCGCCAGCGCTCGGGGTGCGTTGCCTTCCAGGCTGTGGTGGCGATAGCCGGCTCGAGCATTGATTTCGAGCTCTTGCCAGCTATAAGTGGATTCCAGAAGCGGTGGGTGTTCCTGGATATTGGCGTGCTCAACTCCCTGCTTACGCTTCCACGGGTGTCGGCCGTACCCAACTCCAGCTGGGGGCACGCGAAGCTTGTCAACCATCGGCTTGCTCTCGTCTGGCGCCGGCTAGCCAGGCTGAAGAATCTCGGGGTGACGATGCCCATGGTGGTGAGGGAGTTCGTCCAGTGCCGCATTGCTCCGCTTCAGTGTCATTCTCGACAAATCAGGGCCTTCTCCGGCAGCGGGGACCCCATGATGCTCCAAACGCCCGTGCTTCCTCCCTAGACGTTGTGCATGGGGCTAGAGCTCTTAACAGGCAACCCGGCGCCGGCCACGCTTCTAGAGGAGGGCTGCCTCCTGTACTGTTGCTCGACCAAGGAGGAGTTCATGAGGCAGATGCCCCTTTTTGATGAGTGGGGCTGCGCCCGGCTGGCCATGAATGGCCCCGCGAGAACCCCGTCCTGGTGGTTCCTCTGCCCGCCGTCCCTGCGGTGCGCGCCCCAGAGGTGGATCCAGGCGGCGAGCGTCGCCAAGGGCCGTCGGGGCGACTGCTGAAGAGGTGAGGCAACCCGGCACTCCTGAGGTGGCAGCTCCCGAGGCTCGGATGATCTATCCTGAGGGGGGCGGCCAGAGAGCCGACGCGATCCGGAGCTCCCGAGGTCACCGCCCCCGGAGCTCGAACAAGATGTCTTGAGGTGCAGGCTGGAGAGCTGCCGCAGCCCGACGCTCCCGAGGTTGCCGCCTTAGGAGCCCCGACGAATGCCCCAGACGCCGATGGTTGCCCCCAGGGCTTCGGTCAGCTTCACCTGAACTTTGAAGCACTCCGCAAGAGGAAGAGGGTCCAAGCTGCAGTGGTGATGCCTACTGGCCGCTGAAGCAGAGGAAGTACATAGCCACACACGAGTGAGTACCTTATCTTCGAGATTTCTTGTGTGCTGCATCCTTCCCTGATGATGGCTCTTCAGGGTCCCTTCGGCTGCAGTGGTGAGGCCTCCCGAGGCGCTGCCTTCACCATTCCTTAGCTCGCTCCTGGTCTCGAGCCCCCCATGCCTGACAACTGCGCGAGGCACAGGGCCTGCCCAAGAGGCAGACGCGCCGATGGGGGGTCTTGACCCTGCTTTCCTAGTGTCCTTCCTTCGCGCTCCGGCCTGGGGTGCAGAAGGCGTGCCAAGGGCTCCTCCATTGGTCATCACTAGTGGCTGGGCAGCCCCAGCACTGGCTTCGTCTTCGGGTGGCAAGACCGTGCCACCCAGCAGCTCCGCCGAGGCCCGCAAGGTGGCGGGGAAGGCACCTGCTTCGAGCCGCCTGCCAGGGGCAGGCAGGCCACCTCGAGCTTCCCCAACAACCCTTGGCGCGGAGGATGGGCTTGGCCGTGCGCTGGAGCTCGCGCGCGGGCGCGGTGCCGGACGCCATGAGCTCTTCTAGGAGGCGATGCATGCACTGAGCCGGCTCGGGGAAGAGCTTGTCGATGTCGACGCTCGCCTTGAGACGGAGGACCTTCGCTTGGCTCACGAGTGGCACCAGTTGAAGGTCGCTATCAACCTTGGGCATCTTCAGAATGAGTGTGACATAGCAAGGGCCGTGGTATCCCTTGCGACCTCACGTGAGGCTAGCGCCGGGGCCTTGGAGGAGGCCAGGGCGGCCGACCATCATCGTGAGGCTGCCGAGGAGCATGAACGGGAGCTCAAGGCCTTGAACACTACCCTTGAGTGGTGGATCGAGGCATGCAGGGCCATCTTGGCATCAATGAGGGGAGCACCTTACGAAGAGAAGGAGATCCTGAAACGCGAGGAGGCATTGGCGCTGGAGGCCTTGGAGCGCAGCCTGGAGCTTGAGCGGCTGGAGGTGAGGGAGCACCGAGTGGCCATGGCTGAGGTTGTCGTCATCGCGCGGGAAGCCAAGGTCCAGGAGGAGGTCGACCGGAGGGTGGTGAAGGTTCGCACGGATCCTGCCGATGAGTACCGCCTGAAGCTGGAGCTCCTGGAAGCCGAAGTTGAGGGCAGGACCGCCGCCCTTAAGACAAAGTTGAACGAGGCGGATCAGCGCGAGAGGGCCGCCAAGGAAGCTCAGGCTTTGCTCCTGGCTGACTTGGCCTCCTCACGCGCCGACTTGCTCTCACTCCAGCAGCAGATTGATGGCGTTGCATCCCTCGCGAAGAAGAACACGGAAGAGGCGTGTCGTTGGCAGACGCTGCAGCGCGAGCATGCTCCTATGCTTCAGGCCCTCAGGGTAAGGGCCAACCGAGCCCTGAGTACCATCTGTGAGGAGAGCACCCGTCATCCTCGCGTCGAAGATTACGCCAGCCACCTTTGCTTCTTCACCGAGGTCGTGACGCACCTGGAGGACCGGGCCGCGAGGGCTCACGAGCTCCTTGAGGAGAGGAGCCGGGGCCTCCTTGGGCGTGCATTCTCACGCATCTTTAGTCACCTCCAAAACCTCGACCCCAACTTTGATTTTGACGCCGCCATAGCCCCCGTGTCGGGGGTTATCCGGGACAACCTGCCGTACTAGGTGGACGATCATGTGGATGCTCTGGTCAGAGAGTTCGCCCCCGAGGAAGACGCGGCAGTGATTGTGGCGGATGAAGATGGCACGGACGACGATGATGAAGACGACGTCAGTGGCAGCGCAAGTAGCGCAGATGAAGGTGACCAGGATGGTACTAGAGGTAGCACGTCCAGTTAGGCCTATGTTCCTTCGCTTTGACTTGCACGCAAAAACTCGGACACGGCCCCGTGGGGCGTGAGAGCATTTTGGTGGGGGAGCCCCATGTAATATATAATTCAATGTCCTGTCTTTTAGAGTAGGACTTAAAATGTGCTATCGCGAGCTTGTGAGCCCCCGAGCAGGGTTGTTGCTAAGACTTACCTTGATTTTAGTAGGCCTTGAGCGGGTCCTGAGGTTGCAGACGTGCCTTCCTTCTAAGGCGAGCTCTTCGGGGCTCGCGAGGTTTTAGGTCTCCCGAGGGGCCTGCTTGCTCACCCAAGAGAGCCTCACGAGGAACGAATGCCGAACTACGTCTGGGTATGTGCGCGGTGATCCTGCGGTGATTGCGTCCTTGGCCTGGGGGGCCTTGCCGTTGGCAGGGCTAACTAGAGCGTGCCCGGCGTACCATACTACGCCCAGCCCCCGCTCGCGAGGCGCTCGCAGGGGGAAAGCGGGTGCGAGCACCTCAGAAAAACAGGCAACCAGAAGGCGAGAAACTGACACAAATCAAGAGAAAATTCCCCCCGTTTTTGATAACACAAAGAGAATTTCGGATATCCATCCAAAAGGCGGCGAATCGGGTTACAGAATAAGGGACAAAAGAAAAGAGCCACGCCCGGCACCTAGCTAGTCTTCTTGTCTTCTCACCAGCATGGAGCTAAGTGCTTTCACTGGATGTGAGCATAGTCATTGGGGGACAGTGTCAACAGCCAGCGCGGAGCATGGTGCTTCCACTTGGACGTGGGCGGGAGCCCCCGTGAGGCCCGAGGGCGGCACTTAGGAGACTCTGGGGCGTGTACAGCCCCACTCGTTATTATGTGAGAGTGTCACGAGCGGAGACCTTCACAGGCACGAGCCTTGCTTCATATTGCTAGACGAGGGCCCTACCCTGCGCCGCCCCCGACCACCGTTGGGGCGTCCAAAAACTAGGACAAGACCAAGGGGCAAAGGGGACGCTGGCGGCGCCCTCGGCAACCATGGGCCCTCTGCCGGGGGGAAGGGCTCGCCGGCGCCTTACCCCGCAGAGGACCTACCTCCGTGCAGCACCTTGCTCCATGTGGCGCGGGGGAGGCCCTGGCTTCGGGCCCCTCCCACGCAGCCCCGAGTGTGCCTCTCCTACCATGGGTGGAGCCACCACCCCGGGGTCTCTAGCCGTTGTTGTTGCCTGGTTCACTTGCGATCCATGCTTAGAGTAAGCATGCTCCTAAGATACTGGTTGTATCCAACGGTTATTGTCGTTCAAGGGGTCGGTGAAGCTTCCTGTGTCTTGTGGAAAGCCTCAGCCTCTTGTGCCCCTTCTGCCCAGCCTAGCTCGGGAACGAGCCGAGGCCTTCCCCTAGTGTGTACTCCAGGTCCATCATGCGGGGCACGTAGGTGTCCGGGGTTGCTGTGCCGGGGCCATCTCCTGGGCGCCCCGCGCTGTGGGCCACCAGGCTCGGCACCTAGTCCGGACGTCCATGGGGTGACATCCCACCGCGGCCCCGTAGGGGACCGCCAGAGCTTGCCTTGACTCTAGGTGGCGCAGTTCTGGTACGACGAGCGGCGTCGCGGGCCATGTTGACGTTGTCAGGTCCCCCAGGCGCTCCAGGGGGCGCGCGGGCTACCGGGGTCTGGCACGCGCCCCTACCACCACCTGCAGCGTGGGCAGGGTGCAGAAGGGTGCCGCACCCCTACACGCGGCGTCAAGCAGCTCGGTGACCCGCTCCAGCAGGGCGTCACGGCCGCCCTTCGCCAACCTGCACCGCAGCAGCTCGCATGTTTGCCTACTCCCGATGAGTGTGTGGTGCTGTCGCCACGACGTAGCCCAAAGATCGCGTGGTGGCGCGCGTACACCATGGTGCGAGGGCGGACGGTGCTGGCCTGCGCCGCCAGCGTCCGGCGGTGTTGGGCGGTGTTCGGGCCGCCTGGAGCGCAGAGTGGAGGTCTTCTTGGGCGGACGGCTCCGCTTGGATAGGCCAAGTAGCCCAGTGCTCAGCATGAGCCCTCAGATCATCAGCCATCGGGGCTGTCGGGCCATGGCGGGCCGACTGGAAGAAGAGAAGCTACGACGCACCCCTACCTGCGCGCCAAATGTCGGATTCGGGGTTCCGCAGACCCTTGAGAGGTTCGAACACTAGGGTGCGTGCAAAGAACTCGTCCTCCCCAACCTGCCTACTCGCTGAACCTATGGCCTAGCTCGACAGACCCAACGAACAAGAGACACAGTAGGTTACCTAGGTTCGGGCCACCTTGCAGTGTAAAACCCTACTCCTACTTTGTGGTGGATTGGCCTCGAGGGCTGTGGATGAACTAGTACAATGGACGAAAAGCCTCAGGAGGTGAGGTGTTCTTGGGATCGATGAGCTGGTGAGGAGGTCAGGGTGGAATGGATCTAATCCCCTCTATGGTGGTGGCTAGGTCCTATTTATAGTGGCCTTGGTCCTCTTGCCAAATGTAGGCGGGAAGGGATCCCACAACCGACAAATTCAAAGGGAGACATCTAATACAAGTTATCCTGACAAAATTAGTCTTCGCCTGCAAAAGCCTTTGTTGGTGACGCTGCAGTGGGCTCCGCGATGACCTCCGTCCTGGCGGTCTTGGTCTTGTTGCGCCAAAATGGAAACCTTTGCTTGATGCCTCGGGACTTCGTGCCTATGCTTGCCTCCTGAGCACAAAAGAGGAAACTGGTACGCTACGCCCGCTGGCGCCCGCCTGGCCTTGGTCGTCATGGCTCACATCATGTGAACCTTGCGAGGTGCACCTTGAATTGATATCTCCGCTCCTCGGGAGCCAGCCTGGTGAGGCTGCCCCCCAGGGAGGTCTTGGTGTCGTCCGCCTCGTGAGGCTTGGCCCCTCGCGAGGGTCTTGGGTTGTTGTTGAAGCTGGGCCGTACCAGGCCGTTGATGGAGCCACGCCGTGGGCTGCAAGGAGGCAAGTCTGGGTACCCCCGTTCCCATGACACCGACAATCTCCAAGAGACCATTGTATTGAGAATCGAACGAGAGAGGGGAAGCCATCTAGCTACTAACTACGGACCCGAAGGTCTACAAAGAACTACTCACGCATCATCGGAGAGGCACCAATGGAAGTGGTGAACCCCTACATGATGGTGTCTAGATTGGATCTGGTGGTTCTGGACTCTGCGGCGGATGGAATTGATTTTCGTTGACTCCACTAGGGTTTCTAGAATATTGGGGTATTTGTAGAGTAAAGAGGCGGTCTGGGGGGGCACCCGAGGTGGGCTTCCAGGCGCGCCCTGGTGGGTTGTGCTCCCCTCGGAGCAGCCCCCAGGTGCTTCTTCGGCCCATTGGTTGTCTTCTGGTCCAAAAAATCCACAGAAAGTTTCACTGCGTTTGGACTCCGTTTGATATTGATTACGTGCGATGCAAAAAACAGCAACTCGCACTTGGCACTATGTCAATTGGTTAGTACCAAAAAATGACTATAAAATAATTGTAAAACATCCAAGATTGATAATATAACTACATGGAAAATCAAAAATTATAGATACGTTGGAGACGTATCAGTCATCCACTCATTGGACCGAAGGCGCCTATGATACGTTGACACGTGGCAAGGCCAAACAACGGCCCATTTAGGTTAAAAAGGCTAGCCAAGTCAAAATTAGCGGGACGACCCATTAATGGTCTGCTTGTAGACGGCCCATTCGCAGTGAGGGCCCGTACGGCTAGTGTCAAATCAACCCGTAAACGGCCTGTCCTAAACTTTTCATCATCGCGGCCCATGGTCACTTCTGGCCCGTTAACAGTTCGCGAAGTATTTGGGCCGAATTACGGCCCGGTGTGTTTCTGGCCTGTTAAAGGTCCTGCTTCATTTGGGCCCATTTATAGGACATTGAAACTTTCGGCCCATAAACGACTGTGATGGATTTGGGTCATATTCGGCCATGTCTGACATTCGACCTGTTAGAGGCCCACTGTAGATTTGGGCCACTTTCGGCCTGTTGTGATTTTTGGCCTGTTAACGTCGGGCCAAATCCATGGGCCATATGTGGCCCAACATCACATCGGGCCTATTAACGGCCCATATAAAACTGACACTAATCAAGCCCGACTGAACTTCCGGCCTATTAAAGGCATGTGTAGTATGTCGACGCATTTACGGCCCGTCTGAATTTCGGCATGTGAATGATCCGCATTGTAAATGGGCCACCACGAGCTGAGATACATTTTGGCCTGCTAATGACCAGTGGGTTATTTGGCCCAATCTCACTTTCGGCCTATTAAAGGCCCATGTTTTTTATGGGCTCGAGATATTTACACATTTTAACGGCCTATTGTTATTGAGGGCCCAAATTATGTTTAGGCATGTTAAAGGCCCACTGTGGGCACAGACCTACGAAAAAAATATGAAACCTTATGCCAATTTAGGCCCAAATATTTTTAGTGGGCTACATGTAATTACGGCCCATAATCATTTTTAGCCCAATTGGAATGGGCCTAACAAATGTTGGCATGTTGGGCTCCTACGAAGCTTTCGGCCGAATACATTTCTAAGATAAACCTACACTATACAAAGATAGCATCGTAATTTCTACAGCCTTTGCCAGCACGATAAATGTTGTATCACAACAAAATAAATTCCAGCCATACAACAAAAGGCCTGTTGGCATAAAGTTTACAGTCCTTGGAGATAAAAGCACCATCAGATGTATAGAAGCACAGATCATTTGACCTGAGTGCTAATGTTTCAGGTTGTAGAATCTGATGGAGCAGCATGATGATCCCCCTTTTCCCGCCATTGCTCTTGAAAGCCAATGTCTGATAGCCTGGTTTCAAAACCATTCATATCTTGACGACATTTGTTAACCACTATTCTTGTTTCCAAAACAACATCCATTAGGAATTGGACATGTGTCCGGAGCACAGATATATCACTCTGTCTAGCTGGAAGATTTTGTTTAGTAGGCGATTTGGTTGAGGTTGCCTTGAAAACCAACCCAAAATTATGTAAGAAGGCTCTTTTTGCACTGTTAGTGGAGAGATACTGGCGCACTGCAGCAAGAGGTGACATTGTGCCTGTGGTAGCCTCGTCACCTTCAGGTGGTTGTGGCTGTTGAATCATTTTGTAGATTAGTGTAACAGGTAAGTTACTAATGAGACAAAAATAAACAAAGTAGGTTTCATGTTTATACATAATTTATTTTGGTGAACTATTGTAATACATTAGCATGTATTGTAGTGCCAACTACATAATAAAATCACTTTTAGAACATATGTCCATGTAGCATGCCTACTGTATTGTCTATTTCCTCACATTCATTGACATGTAAGGATAAAGAGACATGGTTTAAAGTAGGACGAACATAGTATGACATCATTCATATCATGGGCAAA
The DNA here is from genome assembly GCF_002162155.2 of Triticum dicoccoides. NCBI lineage: Eukaryota > Viridiplantae > Streptophyta > Magnoliopsida > Poales > Poaceae > Triticum > Triticum dicoccoides. The sequence goes on from NC_041388.1 coordinate 195,683,384, forward strand.
CAGATATAAAACAAACAGGCTATTGTATCATTGTGTGGGCACGTGAACATCACAACTAGATTACAGATCAAGACCAAAAGAATATCCTTCATCTCTTTTAAACCGTGTAACGTGAAATGATATGTTAAGACAACTGTGTATAAAAGTGCACAGAGTAACTGACATTGGTTGCAAACCAAGTAGTTAAATGAACATGTCATAGTAACAAGCAGTTCAAAGGCAGGAGGAGTAAGGACATACAACAGCGGCTTGAACTGGTGTGCTCATGCCCTTCATCTTGCTGGTGTGGCAATCCTTGAAGATTTCCACTGCATTTGGTTCAGGTTCTTTTTGGTCCGCACGGGCTTTCCTCTGTATTTGGAACAAGTCAATATAAATACGATAAGACGGCACAGAAATAAGAAGGAACTAGCAGCTATTTACAAGAGCCTCGCAGTGTGCAATATAGCTACAAGATCATGTGGTCTGTTGGAATTTCACTTTAGAATGGTTGGTCTTGTTCTTCAAACAGTTAGCCTAGAAGAAGATACACTTGTAAGGCACATACATAAATACAAGTTCAATATGTGATCTGATCAAATCCATATGCCCTACCTGATACTTTGGATCAGACCAATGTTTAACAAGGGATGTCCAGTCTTCATCTGTAATATATTCCACTATAGATGTTTGGTCAATTTCATTGTTAGCCTTGCCTTCAAAGTGATCTTTTCTAAGGTAGTACCGATACTGTCGCAGAGCAGACTGAAAAACATGAGTGCATCCTTGTTTAGTTGCATCATCTTTCAGATCCAACTTGAACCTCATTTGTTGAAAAAAGAATGTGAGTCTTATTAGGACGAAGCTAGAAAGTATGGGACAGAGCAAGACAATATTACAAATTGCGATGAATACACTACAAAAAAAGACACATCTGTGACATTTTGGGCCGAACAAAAAAAATTGTCATGCTTATGACACTTCTATGACGATAATTGTGACAAAACCCGGTATCATCATAGATGTGGTGGGCTCCTACTTCTATGACAAAAAATCATGATAGAAAATGGGCTTTTCGTCCTGGGCGGGCCAGATGAAAGTGCAATTCGAACCTACACCAGAGACGTAGCTGCATGACATTCTTTGGGCCGTGCGTGACGGAAAAAACCGTGGTAGAAGCGATGGCGAGGAAAATACCTTAGAGTTCCTGATTATGATGGGTGGTCGGGGGCCGAGCGATGCGTGTTTCTCTCGTACACGTACGCACGTGTGTGCGAGGCGTTGTGCTCTAACTGAGCCCGAGCGAGGCGTTGGTCTCTAAATGAACCTGAGCGATTGCACTAGCTACGTTACTCAACCGGAGCGATCGATCCCTTGCTGTTAACTGAACCTGAGTGATTCCTTCGCTACTGCTGCTAACTGAAGCCGATCGATGCTGCCTCTGGATGAACAGTCAGTGTTGTTGGGGGGTTTGGATGAACAGTTCCCAGTGGGGGGTTGGATGAATAGGGCCCCGTGGTAGTAGAGGCCATTGCCGCTGGATGAACAGGACCCCGATCGAGTCGGTTGGGGGTGGATGAGCAGGACCTCGTGGAGGGTTGGATGAACAGGACCCCGTGGAGGGCTGGTTGAATAGTAGCCGGTGGAGGGCTGGATGAATAGTAGCCCATGGAGGGGTGGTTGAACAGGACCCTGTGGAGAGGGCTGCTTGAACAGTAGCCGGTGGAGGAGCGCTGGAGGGTGGATGAACAGGAGCGCGTGGATGAACAGTCGCGGGTGGATGCTGGAGGAGGTCGACGGTGGATGAACAGTAGCCCGTGGAGGCTGGAGGAGGTCGATGGTGGAGATGAACAGTACCGCGTGGAGTCCTGTTTTGCGGTACGCCACACCCCTCCCGATGAACAGGACCGCCAATTCGACCGTAGCGCTCCAACACAAGTTTGTTTCCTCCGTTTTGTGGTACGTCACACCCCTCCCGATCAACAGGACCCCGTTTGGACCATAGGAGGTCCAAGAGAAGTCTGTTTCCTCTGTTTTGTGGTATGCCAGACCCCTCCCGATGAACAGGATCCCGTTTCGACAGTGGCCGGTCGAACACAAGGCCGTTTCCTCCATTCTGCAGTACGCCAGGCCTCGTTTCCATCGGTTGTTCCGTCCAAGCTGGTTGGCTCCCGATGAACACGACATATTCCATTGCCTGCTAATGAACACGACGCATTTCGTTGCCTCCCCATGAACACGATGACGACGCAGTTTCTCCCTTCCAACCCAGCCATGTACATGAGACCTGGCCGTACGTATGCGTGAGTAGGCGTTTGAGACCCCGCCCGTATGTACGTACGTGGCCGTATTTTTTGGCGTGTGGCTATATGTACATGTACATGTTTTAGACGGGACAGCCTGAACTGCTACATGGGGGGCTCTACTATGACATGTGTCGCTACTTACTCGGCCACAGTTCATACTTGCAGAGAGACCGATCGACCAGTATGTACGTACACGTTCGCGACCAGACAGACAATGCTACGTACTCTTTGTTTGGGTGGGTCCCAGCGGTCAGGGAGGATAAGGACGCACTTCCTTGCGTGTGAAGATATAGCTGCTCGGTCCCAACTGTCAGGGGGAGGAATCATTTTTATTTTGCGAGTAATAAGGAGGCACTTCCTTGTGCTCGAAGATGTAGCTGGTGGGTCCCAACAGTCAGGGGGAGAAAACATTATTTTTCAGGGTAAAAAGTATGCAGTTGCATGCATGCGTCCATGGGTGTGGTGCGTCCCCACTGTCAGCCTCTCACGTCCAGTCATCTTCCAATGACTCTCGTTTGTTGACCACGTTGACCACACCGTGCCGAGCGCACCAAGGCCGGTGGACGACGGCGAGGCCCCGGACTGGAACGACCCGGAGATGGGGAAGACGCGGTAGTGGAGTCGCAGATGGAGAGGAGTGGGAAACTTGACTGGTTCGGGTGTGTGGCAGCACTGCCGCGGTGCCGCCCACGGGAGACAGGAGCAAGAATAGAGGTTGAAGAAGGAGCATGGCTGTTGGATTAACATCCAATGGTCCACCTGCTAGAATCATTTGTTGACTAAGTTGACAAAGCCCTGCGTACATGTCCACTTAGTAGGCCCACAAGTCAGCCACCAAATCTGACGGATCCCAGCTGTCAACGAGAGGAATAGTTTTTTTGCATAACAAGGAGGCACTTCCTTCCGTGCGAAGATACAGCCAGTGGGTCCCAGTTGTCAGGGGGGAAACATTTTTTTTCTAACTTAATAAGGAGGAACGTTCCTTGCGTGCGACCATGGACCTCGTGGGTCCCAGCCGTCAGGCTCTCCATGTACATTCCTCTTCCGATGACTCTTGTTTGTTGACCACGCCGTGCCGAGCGCAGTGGGGTGATGGATGATGGCAAGGCCCCGGACGGGAACGACCCGAAGATGGGAAGACGCGGCAGTGGGGTCGCAGATTGAGAGGAGTACAAGGGTTATAACTGGTTCTTGTGCGGCATGGGGCTGCAGTCGATGGAGAATAACAGGAGGTGTGGAGGGGTGGATGGATAGCCTGGCCGGCGGTGGGGTAGTGCTTCGCAGCGATGCATGCTAAGCAGAGCCGCTAGCCATCGGAGGCCGGACCAGGCGGTCCCGGCGATGCTGGAGGAAGAAGACGAGAGATTGAAGGTGCATGCTGGCCGTTGGATATAAATCCAATGGTTGTGGATGTCATAATCATTTGTTAACCAAGTTGACAACGCCCTGCGTAGGCTTCGACCTATTGGCCCACATGTCAGCCTGCAAAAATGTGGCATATATTTAATCCATGTTTTCTAGAATGTACAGTCCATTTGCTGGGCTGGGTGAACAAATAATTTCGCGTCAATGCGGCCCATTTAATATTTTCTAAGAAATCCCAGCCCATTTGCACTTTCTTGAAATGCACGAATTAGCTGGGCTCCTTCTATATATAATTTTAGGTTAGAAGTAGCAATTAATATCAAAAAATAAACCGGAGTGATACATTTTTTTATATAAAAATAACAAATGAGCGAGTTATTGATCAAAATAAAAATGAGCGCGTTATTATTACATTGGTCCTTAAAATCTTCGCAAGCTTTTGTACGCAATCACTAGGATTTTCCTTGCCCGTGAGTCAAAAACAACCAGGATTTTCCTTGCCAACTTGTGTTGAACATTTACTTTTATAAGTTAATAACACGTCAAATGTTTTTATAATGTATATATAAGTCTCCATAAAATATACGATAATGTGGTTAGAAGTGAAAACATAAATTGGACACAGCATTATTATTCTTATATATAGATAATAGAGCAGAGATCTGCGTTTTATTAAAAAAATACATTGGGCTACCGATCTTTAAGAAAAAGGTAAAACCTACGCTGGGAGGCCCATAGGCCGGTATGGACCTCAAAAAATATGTTGAAACCACTGTCTCCATATGTCGTGGGCTACGCATGTTAAAAAACAAAACCTACGCCTAGTTGATACTTGTTCGCCCTCTGGAAAAGAAGGATACTAGGTAGATCCCCGAGCGAACTAGATTAAAGAGGGGGTCGGCGGCGCGACTGAAGAAGCACATCAGATGCATTTTTTTTCTTCGATGGATGGCTCTCCATGCGTTTTTTTACTTGCCTCCGCACCACACAACTTGTATTTTTAACCTCCCATTCCGTGGTGGACCAGTAGCCCATTTGCTGGGCGGGCCAACCTACAGAAACCAGCACTCGATTTTTCAGCAAGCCCCAAAAACAACGCAATACTATGTTTGTTTTGAGGACGAAAACATTACGGCAGGGGTTGAGCAGGGGAGAGGGGAAGACAGAGCTAAAATATTAAAAAGAGCTGATGCGCCATTGCTACCCTAACAAAGTAGGTGCAATTCTTCTCGAGAAGAAGGTGTGCCGTTGACACCCACACGTCACAAATCCCACAGTAGACATACTAACAAGTTCACACACGAGTACAACAGAAAAGGTAAAGATTTGTATCAAACTTAGGTTGACAGGACACGTTCATATTCATAGCCAACATTCACAATCAACAACTCAAAATATTAATATATACACAAGTTCAGCATGTCTATGCATCCAAATGGTTGATAGATCACACAACAATATTCATAGATAATTCACAAAAAGATTCAGATATACACATGTTCAGTACGTTTATGCATCCAAATGATTGAGATCACAGCCAATATCATCCATGGAAGAACTTTAATTACCTAGGGTACAGACCGGTAAATGGTGTTCAGTCGGAGGTACTTCTTGCTAAAATTAATGCTTGTACGAGTAAACTTTCGAGTACATAAGAGGCAGCACAGACAATCTGAACTTTGCTTGTAGGTTTATCCTCAAATATTGGCCTCGTGCTGAGGGAGGTTTGAGCAACTTGGCCACTACTTTCATCCAACTAATTTACTGGCTCATCTTGGTCCTGTAGCTCGCCAAAATTCTACATTGCAGACAAGAAAGGAGGCGGTTAAGAAAATGAACCACCCAAATTTTTTGTGCAGTTCAACTGAAATGGAGCATCCCTGGCGTGCAGACTAATTAAGTGCCAGATGAATATATGCGTCAACCAACTTGTCTGTAATCTTTAGACTCCATGCCATATAGTTCGCTACCATATGTGTCGATAACCAAAAGGCACAAGTTGGGACCAAAGACTGGACTGCGTTTTTCTGGGCTATGCGCCAAGCAATATTTTTGGCGTTCACTCTCCTAATACTTGGATTTTGACAACTGGTTGACACCGGTTGATACTGAATGAATATAGGCACTTCTTCTTGTCAACATCGATGCTTGTCTGAGTGAACTTTGAAGTACATAGCAGCAGCATAAGTATTTGTCCATCTGATCTTTTTGTGCAGTTCTACTGAAATCACCCAATGTAATGATTTGTCTGCGAGTTCAGGCTCCAAGTTAATACTTTATGAAATCGGCAAATAGTAGCACAATACCAAATTACCAATACATATGACAAGCACAATAATCAGGATAAAGACCAGTACCAACCTGTGTGAGGTAGCATATCAATTACTATTTCCTTTGACTAGAAACCGAGATAAGCAAAGCGACTGACAGCAAAGGAAGGAAACAAGCCCAGATTAGCGACTGATAGGAAAGGAAGGAAGTTGTCGAGGTAATGAAGCACCCAAAGTTTTTGTGCAGTTCCACCAAAATCAAGCATCCCTATTGGCACATATATTGAGAGAGTGAGATTATTGTAATAATGGGACTAGTTGATGAAACATACACTAACAAATAGAAGCACCCTCATTATCTTAATGGGTAAAGTTAGCAACATAGTAGTCTTGCTTAAAGAGAGGTATTAGTTTATTTAATCAGTGTCAATTAGCTCAACACTCAAAGCATTGCCATGTATCATAGGTTGCAAAACTTTAACGTGCAAAGATAAAGGAGTTTCTCATGACAGTAGCATGATACAAATAGAGGTGACAGCAAACTAATATGGATGAAGGCCTTGGGCCGGTACTAACCTGAGCAAAAAAGCTTATTCATGTAGTCCCAAAAGATATGATAAAGCACTCACTAGAATCACTCAATAGTATATTATTTTGTGCACTTCAAATGTATGGTTGAAATCACTCTTGTTTACCAGTGCTGAGATTATATCGAAAGATTATCAAGAACTTCCAGCAGAGTTAAAGCACTGGCTGGGATACAGTTCATTGTATTGTCTTGTGTAGTTCCACTAAAATGTATGATTGGCACAACATGATCCCTATTTTCACAAGTAGGAACGAGGTTAAACCTTCATTAGCTTAGTGAGAAAGGATAGAAAGACATTAGCATATTACTCTAACAGTAGCATCAAATTTATGATGCACAATACACAAAACATTGCCTCATTGAGCCAATGGCAATAAATTGACATGCAAAACAATAGCACTATTATGTCATGACACTACCAAGATTCCCTCCCTGCTCCACCACATGATTCACCTCCACAGACAAACATACACACGTACATGATTCAGCATAGGGTGCTACTAAAGATTTGTTTAACTCCGACAGGAAAATTAGGCAGCAATTAATTAGTGGTACTTAAGTACTCCTGATTAATTAAGTGACCTTGCAGGAGAGACAACGGAAGTGGAAGGGCTCCCTGGAGGATCGTCTCACATGTAAGGTAGACGTTGTCGGAGCCCTTGAATGGGCTCAACTGAGGCCTAGGGCTTCAGCAAGATCACCTTGCCACTGTTTATTCTTCTTCTTTCCTCCTCTTCATGCTCTATTTCTCTTTCTCCTCACCAGTTGGTGAAACCAAGTACATGATTAGCCTTCTATTTCAGAATTGGTTTTGTCAGTGAGGGAGTACAAGTGTACTAGTAGACAATAGCATTATTTTCTCATGGCAGTCACAAAATAGAGATGAACACATGCATTAAATATCATTCTTACCTAAAGGAAGGTTATGGTGCCAATATGGATGATGAGGATTGGAACAAAGATCTCCCTTTGTGCATTTCCACCGAAATTGACCAACTATTCCAGTTAAACAGCACAAAAGTTGCTTCTTTTAAGAAGTGTTTTGTGCAGTGCACCAAAAGTTCACGACAGCAACTAGGTGAAATGGATATCCCTGTTTGCACAAAAAGCTACAGAGGAAACAATCAGAGTCTCAAACAATTACAGGCAAAAACATTTGGCTAAACTTGTCATGGCTTATAACAGTGGCATGGCTTCATTTTACCAGGGGCATTAGATTAAGAACAACTAAATATTTGGTATAAGGGCATGGGACAATGGGTGCACTAGCAGTCCAGCACCATGTACCTAAACCAGGGCATAAAGTGGTGATTTGGAGTTTGTTGCCCCGAGAAACAAACATCCAAGAAACATATCTGGGTTGGTCCCATTTTTGTTCACTCTAGCCACCTACTCCTATGTGTGGATAGAAAATCTAGTCCTGTTCATACCACTGTGTACAATGTTTCCCCTATATTTCCCTTTTCGACCAAGAGACCGGTTCGATGACCAGTCTGTACTACTTTCACCCCCTTTCCTTCCTGTTTGTACCAAGTCCAATGTACATACTAAATTCCCCCACCCCCACTTTATTTCTTGTTTGAACCAAGTACAAGATTCGACTCCATGAAATAGCTTTACCTCTAACAATAGAAAAAAATAGGTGACATTGGACTATCCTATCGAGAGGGGTTGAGAGGTAGAAAATGATGCATAGGCAGCGACGTAGCGAGCTGGGGAAGTAGAGCCAGGGCGGTTTCAAAGGAAGATATACCTGAAGGTCATCGGGATGTGGATAGGTGGGCGGCGGGAGGCCGGATCCGCCACACTAGGGCAACGACGAAGGGATCGGAGGACCTCCCGCGCCGGCGCTCGGCCAGAGATAACGATGTAGCCAGCAATGGGTCTCCTCCCTCGCTGTCAACGACGGCCTAAACACTGCCCCTCCTCCCCTTCACCGGCGGAGGGGGATACGTCTGGATCTGTAACCAGCGGTGAGGATAGAAAGACAGTGTTTTTGAAGGGAGAAAGACAGTGTTACCACCGCTATATTGTTTAGATTTGGAGAGGATGAGAGTGTGTGAATAGAGAAACCCTAGCAAGCAAGCGCGGAGGCTCCGGCCTATATATACTTAGTGGGTAGTTTTCCTTTTTCACTCCATCAAAACAATCGTTTAAAATTGTGTACGTGCCAGGTCATCGTTTTTTTATTTGTTGATTGTTTTTTGAGATAGCTACCCGCTTATTCCAAGTGGTGTTATGGTGTACCAGGTCACACTTTGTATTGTTCAAGTCTGGTACAAGACCCTCCATTAAATGAACAACCACCGCCTCGTAAAATTTGTGAACAAGCCCACGGCTAAAATTATCGGAAACGTGGGCTGCCCCAACAAGCATTATTATTTATATTTTCTATGTGGGGGTATCCTCAAAACAAAATGTGAGACTAAAATATTTATTGGGCCCCTTTGTAATTGGTACTAAATTTTGACCAAAGATTTAACTGACAAAATATTAGTGCATGTTACTAAAAATTATATCGTTCGATTCATATTTGAACATAGTTTTCAATGATGTAATTTTTTGTGACATGCATGAGCATTTGGTTAGTTAAATTTATAGTCAAAATTTCGCAAGGTGCATTAAATCAACACATGCAAGTATCAAAAGGATAGTCATGGCATGCATGCATGCATTGTAATTAATACATGGGTAAACGCAAATTACTGAAATATATCGAGTGCAGTGCTTTGATGTGTCACGTCAACTCGTACAACAATGAGAAGTTTGGTTTCTACAATGCCCTCTCCCTCGCGGACTGAGCTCTGGTGCCTTAACTAAACCTTCCTTTGGTTGTATGACAGGTGGGCCACCCACCTGTTGCGCCCACATGTCATACACGCAAAGGCAGGAGCAGTAAGTCAATGAAGTTGCATCCCTCCGTCACCCATGAGCGTGGTGGATGGCAGGACTAGGAGAAGCTTTCTCTACATGCTCCCCCTCCCGCACGCGGTGGACATGCAGTAGTTCATTCGATGTCAGATGCCCAGAAGCATATTGTAGTACTCCTCCACTCCAATAGTACTCCATCATTGTTCGACTTCCCGAAGAGGCAAAGAGCCAAGCGCACCCCGGACGCTTGTGTGGCAGTTTCATGTGTAGAGTAGTCTAGGATAGCGTGTACCATGCCTCTAAGCTTACAATCGTTGGGGTCGGCTCCATGCAATGAGGCCGTCTCGAAGCATTTTTTGATTAAAATAATATTCTTGCCCTACCTGTCATCCTGGTGATTGTAGTTTGCACGCTCATCTGGTCAAGGCAGGAATATATTGTGGTGGGGTAAATGTTAGAGGTTGCAGCGAATATATTGTACACTGCGGGTCTTTCAGCCAAGTTTAGAGGCAACCATGTGGGGCCCATGCTATAATGTGTCGCGTCAACTCGTACAAAAAGGATAAGCTTGATTTTACTACTGCACGCCTTCTCCCTCGCCCATGCGGGCGGTGGCTCATAGAGGAGGACAGACTTTTGCTTATAGGAGTACTATAACAAGCTATCCCACCCACACGCGGTCGACGGACATGCAGCAGTGGATTCGATACTATAGAAGTAGTAGTAGTAACATCATTGTTCGTCTTCTCGAAGGGCAAAGATCCAAGCGCAACCCAAACGTGGTAGTTGCGAACGCTCGCGTGGCAGTCTTTGTGTAGGGGTGGGGCGTGGTGCGGTGCCTTGGAGCACGCTTATAGCCAGGCTCTTGCATGAGACAAAATTGCTATTTGAGCCCACTATTGTAGTACTACTTGCTAGTATAGCCCTGTAAACCGGAAAGGAGTATTTGCCTTTCTAGAGATTTCAACAAGTGACTAGACTGCACCCTAAATGAGTTGTACTAGTGCAAGTGGGAGACTGAAGGAAATATGCCCTAGAGGCAATAATAGGGTTGTTATTTATATTTCCATATATCATGATAAATGTTTATTATTCATGCTAGAATTGTATTAACCGGAAACTTGGTACATGTGTGAATACATATACAAACAGAGTGTCCCTAGTATGCATCTACTTGACTAGCTCGTTAATCAAACATGGTTAAGTTTCCTAGCCATGGACATGTGTTGTCATTTGATGAACGGGATCACATCATTAGAGAATGATGTGATGGACTAGACCCATCCATTAGCTTAGCACTATGATCATTTAGTTTATTGCTATTGCTTTCTTCATGACTTATACATGTTCCTATGACTGTGAGATTATGCAACTCCCGAATACCGGAGGAACACTTAGTGTGCTATCAAACTTCACAACGTAACTGGGTGATTATAAAGATGCTCTACAGGTGTTTCCGATGGTGTTTGTTGAGTTGTCATAGATCAAGATTAGGATTTGTCACTCCGATCGTCAGAGAAGTATCTCTGGGCCCTCCCGGTAATGCACATCACTATAAGCCTTGCAAGCAATGTGACTAATGAGTTAGTTGCGAGATAATGCATTACGAAACGAGTAAAGAGACTGAAGGAAATATGCCCTAGAGGCAATAATAAAGTTGTTATTTATATTTCTTTATATCATGATAAATGTTTATTATTCATGCTAGAATTGTATTAACCGGAAACTTAATACATGTGTGAATACATAGACAAACAGAGTGTCACTAGTATGCCTCTACTTGATCGTTAACCAAAGATGGTTAAGTTTCCTAGCCATGGACAAAGAGTTTTCATTTGATGAACGGGATCACATCATTAGAGAATGATGTGATTGACTTGACCCATCCGTTAACTTAGCACGATGATCGTTTAGTTTACTGCAATTGCTTTCTCCATAACTTCTACATGTTCCTATGACTATGAGATTATGCAGCTCCCGAATACCGTAGGAACACTTAGTGTGCTATCAAACGTCACAATGTAATTGGGTGACTATAAATATGCTCTGCAGGTGTCTCCGATGGTTTTTGTTGAGTTGGCATAGATCGACATTAGGATTTGTCACTCCATGTATCGGAGAGGTATCTCTGGGCCCTCTCGGTAATGCACATCACTATAAGCCTTGCAAGCAATGTAACTAATGAGTTAGTTACGGTATGTAGCATTACGGAACGAGTAAAGAGACTTGCCGGTAACAAGATTGAACTAGGTATTGAGATACCGACGATCGAATCTCGGGTAAGTAACATACCGATGACAAAGGGAACAACGTATGTTGTTATGCGGTTTGACCGATAAATATCTTCATAGAATATGTAGGAACCAATATGAGCATCCAGGTTACCCTATTGGTTATTGACCAAAGATGAGTCTCGGTCATGTCTACATAGTTCTCGAACCCGTAGGGTCCGCACGCTTAACGTTCGGTGACGATTGGTATTATGAGTTTATGTGTTCTGATGTACCGAAGGTAGTTCGGAGTCCCGGATATGATCACGGACATGACGGGGAGTATCGAAATGGTCGAGACATAAATATCGATATATTGGAAGCCTATGTTTGGACATCGGAATGGTTTCGGGTGAGTTCGGGCATATACCGGAGTACCGGGAGGTTACCGGAACCCCCCGGGAAGTATATGGGCCTTATTGGGCCATAGTGGGAGAGAGGAGAAGGGAGCCTAGGAGGGGGCACGCCCCCCCAAGACCAATCCAAATTGGGTGCCCCCCCTTTCCTTCCCCCTCTCTCCCCCTTCCTTCCTCTCCTAATCCAACTAGGGAAAGGGGGGAATCCTACTCCCAGTGGGAGTAGGAATCCCCTTGGGCGCGCCATAGAGGGGCCGGCCCTCCCCTCCTCCACTCCTTTATATACGGGGAGGGGGCACCCCATAGACACACAAGTTGATTGTTTAGCCGTGTGCGGTGCCCCCCTCCACAGATTTCCACCTCGGTCATATCGTTGTAGTGCTTAGGCGAAGCCCTGCGTCGGTAACTTCATCATCACCGTCATCACGTCGTCGTGCTGACGAAGCTCTCCCCCGACACTCAGCTGGATCTAGAGTTCGTGGGACGTCATCGAGCTGAACGTGTGCAAATCGCGGAGGTGTCGTACCTTCGGTGCTAGGATCGGTCGGATCGTGAAGATGTACGACTACATCAACCGCGTTGTCATAACGCTTCCGCTTATGGTCTACGAGGGTACGTAGACAACACTCTCCCCTCTCATTGCTATGCATCACCTAGATGGATCTTGCGTGTGCGTAGGAATTTTTTTGAAATTACTGCGTTCCCCAACAGTGGCATCAGAGCCAGGTTTATGCGTTGATGTTATATGCACGAGTAGAACTCAAAGGAGTTGTGGGCGTGGGTATATACATATTGCTAGCCATCACTAGTTGATTCTAGATTCAGCGGTATTGTTGGATGAAGCAGCTCAGACCGACATTACGCGTATGCTTATGCGAGACTAGTTCTACCGACATGATTCGCACACAGGTGGCTGGTGGGTGTCAGTTTCTCCAACTTTAGTTGAATCGGATTCAACGAACAGGGTTCTTTCTGAAGATCAAAAAGCAATCACTATACCGTGTTGTGGTTTTTTGATGCGTAGGTAAGAACGGTTCTTGCTCAGCCCGTAGCAGCCATGTAAAACTTGCAACAACAAAGTAGAGGATGTCTAACTTGTTTTTGCAGGGCATGTTGTGATGTGATATGTTCAAGACATGATGCTAAATTTTATTGTATGAGATGATCATGTTTTGTAACAGAGTTATCGGCAACTGGCACGAGCCATATGGTTGTCGCTTTATTGTATGAAATGCAATCGCCATGTAATTGCTTTACTTTATCACTAAGCGGTAGCAATCGTCATAGAAGCAATAGTTCGCGAGATGACAATGATGCTTCGATGGAGATCAAGGTGTCAAGCCGGTGACAATGGTGATCATGACGGTGCTTTGGAGATGGAGATCAAAGGCACAAGATGGTGATGGCCATATCATATCACTTATATTGATTGCATGCGATGTTTATCCTTTATGCATCTTATTTTGCTTAGTTTGGCGGTAGCATTATAAGATGATCTCTCACTAAATTTCAAGGTATAAGTGTTCTCCCTAAGTATGCACTGTTGCTACAGATCGTCGTGCCGAGACACCACGTGATGATCGGGTGTGATAAGCTCTACGTTCTTATACAACGGGTGCAAGCCAGTTTTGCACACGCTGAATACTCGGGTTAAACTTGACGAGCCTAGAATATGCAGATATGGCCTTGGAACACTGAGACCGAAAGTTCGAGTGTGAATCATATAGTAGATATGATCAACATAGTGATGTTCACCATTGAAAACTACTCCATCTCACATGATGATCGGACATGGTTTAGTTGATATGGATCACGTGATCACTTAGATGATTAGAGGGATGTCTATCTAAGTGGGAGTTCTTAAGTAATATGATTAATTGAACTTTAATTTATCATGAACTTAGTACCTGATAGTATTTTGCATGTCTATGTTGTTGTAGATAGATGGCCCGTGTTATTGTTCCATTGAATTTTAATGAGTTCCTAGAGAAAACTAAGTTGAAAGGTAGCAATTACACGGACTGGGTCCATAACTTGAGGATTATCCTCATTGCTGCACAGAAGAATTACGTCCTGGAAGCACCGCTAGGTGACAAACCTACTGCAGGAGCAACGCCGGATGTTATGAACACCTGGTAGAGCAAAGTTGATGAATACTTGATAGTTTAGTGTGCCATGCTTTACGGCTTAGAACCGGGACTTCAACGATGTTTTGAACGTCATGGAGCATATGAGATGTTCCAGGAGTTGAAGTTAATATTTCAAGCAAATGCCCGGATTGATAGATATGAAGTCTCCAATAAGTTCTACAGCTCCAAAATGGAGGAGAATAGTTCTGCCAGTGGACATATACGCAGAATGTCTGGGTATCACAACCACTTGACTCAGCTAGGAGTTAATCTTCCTGATGATAGTGTCATTGATAGAGTTATTCAATCACTGCCACCAAGCTACAAAAGCTTCATGATGAACTATAATATGCAACGGATGGATAAGATGATTCTCGAGCTCTTCGCAATGCTAAAGGCTGCCGAGGTAAAAATCAAGAAGGAGCGTCAAGTGTTGATGGTGACCATCAGTTTCCAGAAAAGGGGTAAAGGGAAGAAGGGGAACTTTAAGAAGAACGGCAAGCAAGTTGTTGCTCAAGTGAAGAAGCCTAAGTCTGGACCTAAGCCTGAGACTGAGTGCTTCTACTGCAAAGGGGCTGGTCACTGGAAGCGGAACTACCCCAAGTATTTGGCAGAGAAGAAGGATGGCAAAGTGAAAGGTATATTTGATATACATGTTATTGATGTGTACCTTACTAATGCTCGCAGTAGCGCCTGGGTATTTGATACTGGTTTTGTTGCTAATATTCGCAACTCGAAGCAGGGGCTACAGATTAAGCGAAGATTGGCTAAGGACAAGGTAACGATGTGTGTGGGAAATGGTTCCAAAGTCGATGTGATCGCCGTCGGCACGCTACCATTACATCTACCTTCGGGATTAGTTTTACACCTAAATAATTGTTATTTGGTGCCAGCGTTGAGCATGAACATTATATCTGGATCTTGTTTGATGCGAGATGGTTATTCATTTAAATCAGCAAATAATGGTTCTTCTATTTATATGAATAATATCTTTTATGGTCATGCACCCTTGATGAGTGGTCTGTTTTTACTAAATCTTGATAGTAGTGATACACATGTTCATAGTATTGAAGCCAAAAGATATAAGTTTAATGATGATAGTGCAACTTATTTGTGGCACTACCGTTTAGGTCATATTGGTGTAAAGCGCATGAAGAAACTCCATGCTGATGGACTTTTAGAATCACTTGATTTGAATCACTTGATGCTTGCGAACCATGCCTCATGGGCAAGATGACTAAGACTCCGTTCTCCGGGACAATGGAGCGAGCAACAGACTTGTTGGAAATAATACATCATTAGATGAACAGGATCACATCATTAGAGAATGATGTTATTGACTTGACCCATCCGTTAGCTTAGCACGATGATCGTTTAGTTTACTACTATTGCTTTCTCCATAACTTATACATGTTCCTATGACTATGAGATTATGCAGCTCCCGAATACCAGAGGAATACCTAGTGTGCTATCAAACGTCACAACGTAAATGGGTGACTATAAAGATGCTCTACAGGCGTCTCCGATGGTGTTTGTTAAGTTGGCATAGATCGAGATTAGGATTTGTCACTCCATGTATCGGAGAGGTATCTCTGGGCCTCTCGGTAATGCACATCACTATAAGCCTTGCAAGCAATGTAACTAATGAGTTAGTTACGGGATGTAGCATTACGGAACGAGTAAAGAGAGTTGCCGGTAACGAGATTGAACTAGGTATTGAGATACCGACGATTGAATCTCGGGCAAGTAACATACCGATGACAAAGGGAACAACGTATGTTGTTATGCGGTTTGACCGATAAAGATCTTCGTAGAATATGTAGGAACCAATATGAGCATCCAGGCTCCCCTATTGGTTATTGACCAAAGATGAGTCTCGGTCATGTCTACATAGTTCTTGAACCCGTAGGGTCCGCACGCTTAACGTTCGGTGATGATCGATATTATGAGTTTATGTGTTTTGATGTCCGAAGGTAGTTCGGAGTCCCAGATATGGTCACGGACATGATGAGGAGTCTCTAAATGGTCGAGACATAAATATTGATATATTGGAAGCCTATGTTTGGACATCGGAATGGTTCCGGGTGAGTTCGGGCATATACCGGAGTACCGGACCCCCCCCCCCGGGAAGTATATGGGCCTTATTGGGCCATAGTGGGAGAGAGGAGAAGGGAGCCTACGAGGGGGCGCCCCCCTCCCAAGCCCAATCCGAATTGGGTGGGGGGCCGCCCCCCCCCCTTTCCTTCCCCCTCTCCCCCCTTCCTTCCTCTCCTAATCCAACTAGGGAAAGGGGGAATCCTACTCCCGATGGGAGTAGGACTCCCCTTGGGCGCGCCATAGAGGGTCCGGCCCTGCCCCTCCTCCACTCCTTTATATACGAGGAGGGGGGCACCCCATAGACACACAAGTTGATTGTTTAGCCGTGTGCGGTGCCCCCCTCCACAGATTTCCACCTCGGTCGTATCGTTGTAGTGCTTAGGTGAAGCCCTGCGTCGGTACTTCATCATCACCATCATCACGTCGTCGTGCTGACGAAGCTCTCCCCTGACACTCAGCTGGATCTAGAGTTCGTGGGACGTCACCGAGCTGAATGTGTGCAGATCATGGAGGTGCCATACCTTCGGTGCTAGGATCGATTGGACCGTGAAGACGTATGACTACATCAACCGCGTTGTCATAACGCTTCCGCTTACGGTCTATGAGGGTACGTAGACAACACTCTCCCCTCTCGTTGCTATGCATCACCTAGATGGATCTTGCCTGTGCGTAGGAATTTTTTTGAAATTACTGCGTTCCCCAACAGAGACTTTCCAGTGACGAGATTGAACTAGGTATGATGATACCGACGATCGAATCTCGGGCAAGTAACATACCGATGACAAAGGGAACAACGTATGTTGTTGTGCAATTTGACCGATAAAGACTTCATAGAATATGTAGGAACCAATATGAGCATCCAGGTTCCGCTACTGGTTATTGACCAGAGATGTGTCTCGGTCATGTCTACATAGTTCTCGAACCCGTAGGGTCCGCATGCTTAACGTTCGATGACGATATGTATTATGAGTTATGTTATTTGATGTATCGAAGGTTGTTCGGAGTCCCGGATGAGATCACAGACATGACGAGGAGTCTCGAAATGGTCGATACATAAAGATTCATATATTGGAAGGCTAAATTCGGACACCGGAATGTTTTGGGTCCTTTCGGAGTACCGGGGGTTACCGGAACCCCCCCCCCTCCTCGGGGAAGTTATTGGGCCTCATGGGCCTA